>NC_051179.1:95835088-96140088 GCF_013339695.2 Rhipicephalus sanguineus
ATTGATCAACAGGTTACCGTTGCAGCTCACCGTGCTCGCCAAGATGTCGAGGAGCTCGCCAATGGTGTGGTACTCGGAGAGGTTCGCGTCGCGTCTGTAACCCCAGGAGTACTTGTCGATCGTCAGGCAGTTTTCCCATTTGCGTCGCTGCAGCACACCCGGATTGAACCGATCTCGGCAGGTGAGGAAGCCTCCGTGCCTGCACAAGGCCTCTCTGCCCCAGCGGTCGTTGACCTACGACGGTTGAGCGGACTGGGCTGTCGTTGTAAAGCCAGGCGAGGAAAGACGTGCTGTCCCAGTAAGTGTCCGACGCTTCCCAGTCGCCGTCAGACCACACAATATCTGGACGGTACCTGTAATTGCGAGAATTTTTATAATAACACATGTACTTAAAAGCCCAAGTGGAGTCGAAGTAATGGGACGGCGTAGGTCTGCAAACTCTCATATAATGAATGCCTATCTGCAAGTAGAGTTGCGAAGTACACACTACGCCATAATTCATCATTTTGCGAAGGGGCGAAGTACCCACTACGCGACCGTAAGGAAATACGGGCACCTACGCAACTGCACGCTTTGTCGATGCTCTGGCTGATGATGATGATGGTCAATTATGCTAGAGCGCTTTGTAATCTTCCATTCGGGAAAGAAAACACGCGCCCAAGCAGAGACTGATAATACGTGTCAAAATCAGAACTAAAATCTACGTGCAGCGCGTTAGGATAAAGCTTCGTATTTTTTCTGTTTGCGTTATTGCTTTGGTGTCAGCCTGTATACTTATGGCCCTGAGAACATCGTCTGTACGTGAGTGAATGGCCGGTGAGTGGGAGTGCACGTGAGAGCGTGAGTGAATGCTGGTATCCGTGAATTAATATTGGTCTGCGGGAGGCGGTTAGGCGAAGGCCGCCTATCAAATTTATTCGGAGAGGCGGTCATTACCAGCGACGGCTGATCAGCGAATAAACATGGCGTTCCTTTGGTTCCATAGCCTATAGAACGTGCTTTGCCTCGTACTAGATTCTCGCGGCGCCCCTGTCCTTTCTATACCATAGTCGAGCTAGATGCGATGTTCGTGCCGGAAGAGATATCAGGAAAGCATGTTAGCATAAGTGGGTATCAGTAGGATCCCGAATGAGTGCCGACGAGCGTGAGGTCACATGAGTGTTAGTTAGTGGACAGTCTGCGAAGGTATCGGTGAGTGAGTACACGCTTATTCAGACGACATGTACGTTACCGCACGACGAACAAAAGCTTATGTAAATTAACTATGGAGTGAAGGTCACCCAATGGACTCACCTTTCCACGATCTCCACCAGTTCCGGGAGTGTCTTAGCAGGCGGAAACAAAGCAGTCGAAAAGTTGGACGCCTTGTCGGCCAAGTAGAGCGGGTGGTACCAGTCCATGAGGGAGTGGTACAGGCCAAACCGCATACCCCCTCGGCGCCTTATGGCGTCGGCCAGAGTTCCCACCAGGTCCAGGTGCGGCCCGATGTCTTGGGCGTTCCAATTCCACGAGACGTTCGAGGGCCAAAGCGTGAATCCTTCGTGATGCTTGCTTGTGAGTACCACGTACCGCGCTCCCGACCTGAATGAGACATATTCTTCTCGTTACAATGACTGCAGCTGTAAGGCCCGAGGTTAGCTAAAAACCTTTCATACGTTACATGGTTGAGTTTTTGTTTATGTAAAGTGAACCGCACATTCTCAGTAACTCACAACATCAGCCGTGGTAGAATCGCTTGTCTCACTTCCTGGCTCTTGTCGAACACACAACAAACAAGTGACTTGTGCATACTTCGACAGATTACGTTTATTTCGTTCATTCGATAGCGCGGACCTCGACTCCAGCACTTTGATGCCCTTGCGGGGTTTATTGGCCACCTACCTACTTCTAGATTTCGCGTACAACGTGACGCCACCGTGCAAAAGAAGAAAAAAATCACGTACGCCGTCATGGCTACGAGTGGCGCTGTAACACTCCCACGGTTACACGTACATAGCTGGAAGTGAACGAAGGGGCAGCCGCCACAGTATCACAAATGGTGCACAACATGCGTAATTCGGAGGGTATGCGTTCGGTACCTGGCGACAAGTTGTTTTACATGCGAAGCATTTCTTTACGAACCAAAGCCACTTTGACCGTTTCTATATATATATATATATATATATATATATATATATATATATATATATATATATATATATATATATATATATATATATATATATATATATATAGCCTGCTACCTCTGGGCGCTCTTGTGGTCGTCTCCTTAACTTGGTGTGTACCGAAATTGTCACAGAATGACATGAGTGTATGACGAACATGTTTCACAGGTCATGACACGAATAACACTCCTTGCCTGCCTGTTACGTCGTGAAACCCTTTCCACCAGTTACGTGCCGCACATAGCTGCATAACATGGCCCGTGGTATACGGGTACGCGCCACAGGTGATTCACAGAATATAACAACCCAGGGACAGTGAGAATAGATTAGAAATGTTAACGCGAAAGCGATAAGGAGCTCGTGCCGCAGCGAATCCGGTGTCTGCATTGACGGCGTTGTCGAGCGAAAAATCTCGATGGAAGGAGAGAATAAGAATCTCGCCTCGAGCCGGAATCGAATCCAGGCATTCGAGATGAAAGTCCAGTATTCCATCACAGAGCCACGCCAGTGCTTCGAAATTCTTGGAAAAAATACCCTATAGACAAGCTTCATGCTGCCGGGGCAGCCCCAGTTGTGGTTGCAGTGTTGGCTAACCGCTTATGTAACAATGTAATAAACATTGACTATGCAATCAAGCGTAGCTCAAATACGCCGACGAACGCTTATAACATGCACATAATCGGACCGTATACGTGCACTTCTCCGCGATAAAACTTGCATATCTGCTCTAACATCAATGCCGATGTTTCGTCGGAGCTACCCTTTGCACGCCAGTGTATAGTCGACGTGCCTGACAAGCCCACCATCTGCGCACAACTACTAAGCTTACAAAAAGTCACATCGATCCACATAGTAGTAAAGCTTGGCTCAAGCGACAAATCTGCCATAGGCTGCTTTTCGCTGACTAATTTGCATGAAATCGAATCCCACAATGCGTGGGATCTGCCGGAATTTTTTTTTTCGTTCACATTGATTTTCCTTGATCTTATGACCACTACACTTCCGTGAAAACATAAATAACGTCCTCACACGCTTTTCATGACTTCATCATCCGTTATCTTCAGGTGCTTGTGTCCAACAAAACTGGCCCTCAATTTTAGCGGTAAGAAAAGTCACTTTTTGGCCAATAGCAAGCTGTCTAGTTTTCGACGTCAAACAGAAGGAGCCAGCCGCTCCGAAGAGAGTGAGCGCAGGCCTCTGTATAAAAAGAGCGCGCCCTAGAAAACGGCAATCTTGCGCTCCGCTTGTAAACTCTCTTTGCCGCGGACGTCTGCAAGATTTGGCTGAGATGTTCGAGAGCAGTGTCTGCTATCCGCAGGACGTGTTTTTTCACAAAGCCCGAGGAATGGTTCATGACCCCTCTAAAGCGACACTGGTAAGCACTAGTAATTTAAGTGTTGGCGTATTTTTAACAAAACAAAACACTAAAAGAACAATAAGCGAGAAGTACATCAATAGGGTGGCTAGGCGGACTTGTTGGCACGTACACTATTCCAAAACAGCGCACAAACGGGACATGAACGATAGCGCACTACACTACAGTGCGGTATCTTTCATGTCCCTTTTGTGCGCTGTTTTGGAATAACTACGAGAAGTACAAATTTGATCATTTCGTTCAAAATACGTGGTACTAGTCCGGCTGAGCTATCGTAAGGCTTCTTATAAAACAGTACCCTCATTTGTTGGAGATTCAGTATGATGATTCTCAACAACATAATCTAGTCTAAGCCGTGTGCAGAATGTGAAACCAGGAGCTCAATCGGTTCTGCACACGGAACTCACTTTAACGTGAAGCATTACAACAATCCCAGTTTCCTCGGAATAATCCTCAGTCGTAGCTTGTGTGAGTACTTGTACGCAACACAAGCTTCAAAACAAGTCCTGCGGGATGCTAGACTCTCTGGATCGAACACCTAAGGCGTAAGCCTGCTGGACGCTTGGTAATGCATTAAGTTATACAATCGGCGACCAGACTTCTTGCGAGACGTAATGAGCCGCATTGTGAGGACACGCATTGAAATGCCTCGACGCTCTCAGTCGATTGCAATGTTCCCCAATACGGTCACTTATAAGCGTGACTGTAAATGTCACTTATCCTAATTCCTGCTCGTGATAAGAGCTTACTGTGAGGACGAGGCGATAAGGGTATACTGAGAAACAAAGCATCAATTCGGATATGGCGCATGCATTCTCCCAATATATGTAAAACTGCATATTCACTCTCCGCTTTCTTTTTTTTGTAGTGTGTCCTTCCGCTTTCCTTTAGTCCTTCTTAGGGGCCACTCCGGCGATTTTTTGGTGCCCACTGATCTGAATAAAATTTTCAGTATAAGCTCTCCTTGGTAGTTTGGTGGACTGTGCCATACTATGCGACTGCAAGTCACTCAGTTTTCCTGATAGTGAATTTTAAATATTTTTAGCGAGTTCCCGTATCATGCCATTGAATGCGGGCCACCATGATTGTGTTCGTGATGGCGTATACTACCATAGAGGCTATGATACTACATTCTAACTCCCCGAGAAGGCGGTCAAAAACAAACGGCGATCCTCACGCACTCATCTCGTCGCTGAAATCGCCGCTGTCAATTTCCAAGAACTGACACAGCTCGTTGCATTGTTGAGTGACATCATTAGTGTCTCTTTCCACGCGCCAGAACCATATGTACTGTGTCTAGATTACGGAGAAGTATGATGTGACGTCATCGTAGACGCTGCACGAAGCCCCTACCGTTTCGGTTTCGGTTTCTACACATCGCATTTTCGGCTATCTAAAATTATTAAGCTTCTATAAGCCTGTGGTTCTCAAATAGGGTTCCGCGACGCCATCGCCCGCGAAAAATAGTTTTTGGAGACGAGTTTTGACCTATTCCCAGTTCCAGCTCCTGCTCCAGGAACTGCTGCAACATGATGAGCAAGATCGCCTCGGCTGCCCCAACGCCTCAATTAAAAACCGAGCCTGCTACATCAACCCCCCCCCCCCCCCACATGAAGGAAGGAGTCTGCCATCACTTCGGCCAGTCCACAAAGGTTCCCCCACACATCGACGGCTGAGAACCACCGTTCTAAGCAAACTGAAACCACCCTATCTGTTACAGGGCTGTCAATACCATTTGAAAACTGCTGTATCATAATATCATCAAAACGACGCCGGAGTTCCCCTTTAATATACTGTTCCCCTGCACAGTGTTGCCAGCCAGTCTGAGAACTGACCAAGTTCCCTGTCGCTCTGTCTGTTCCATCCTTCCTACCTTCCATGGGAAATATATTAAGGGCGACTTCTTAGGTTCAAAGTATGTATTTATAGTCGTTTTGAGTATGATCTCAACGCTAATGAATTCGACGCCACGAAATGTAACTGCGAACAACTAAAACATTCTGACTACTGTTATTTACGTTGTAGCAGCAAGCGGATGATATAATTCATCTGGGACCGCCATCCTGCGATATGAGAGCAAATTTCCTGCAACGCATGTAAAAAGTGTGTGATTAGTTACGCCGATCTCACTTGGCGATGATGTCGGCCCAGCTTTTGGGGTTGAAGAACTCGGCCGTGAACTGCGGAGCGAAGTCCTGGTACTTGAAGCCCGGCTTGTAGTTGCGCCTCATGAAGTTCACGTGCGAGGGATTTCCAACCTGCCAGCTGTGCCAGAACCACTCGCCCCCGAAGCTGGGCACCGAAAACACGCCCCAGTGGATGAACACGCCGATCTTGGCATCGTCGAACCACGACGGTAGAGGGCGAGTGTCCAGCGACGACCAGTCGGGGCTGTAACGACCGGCCGAGGTAAATTGCGCTAGCGCCCACGGACTTACAAGGATAAATAGGCATGCTGTCGTCAGTGCGACCATTTCGCAGTCCGGCAGCGCGTTCACGTGATATGCGTTCCCAGTCGTTGCTTCAGACTCTGTGCAGCCGCGGTTTAGGTCTCCACGTCGTCAGTCTGACCGTTCCTGTCTGAGTGCCCTTGGCTCCACAGCGAAAAAAAAAGAGCAGCTGGACTTCATGAATGCCAACCACTGTTCGTCTAGAAGTTATCCTGCGCAGCAGTCAACCAAAGATGCGACGCAATTGTTAGTACTCTGAACGTCAATTAAAACTGTTTTACAATAGCACCATAAGTGAGCGTTTGCAAAATGGTAAGTGCGGCGGTGTCATCAGACGTCCGTATAAGTTCAAAAATCGTACGCTAACCTATATCTCTAGCAGCGTACGCCTTCTCTATTGTTCGATATCTCACGTCTGTCTTGTTCATCATACGATGGGACTACAAGCGGTCAAATATCGCTCCAGCCGCAGACTTTCCCAGGTCTTACCTGTTGAGATGGTAAGCTGACGTCACACGCGTCAACGCTGCAGACAGGACAAAACGATACCTGCATAAGCCCGACACTCACCTCGTGCACTGCGTGCTCCTTGTCTATGCTTCATTCGACCGACAACAGCGACCAGCTCACTATTCTTTATTAATGTTTGATAAGAGCTTAATCAGTGAAGTCAGCCCACGCTCACTGGCGATTGGATAAAAAATAAGTACATGGGTAATTATCATAAGCTTGCGCAGGGTTCCCCTTCAGGGGGGGGGGGGAGGGGGCGAAGGTTCATCGCAGCGCCCCCCTCCTCCCTTTTAAGCCAAAGAATGGCGCATGCTAAGCCCCCCCCCCCTCTTAGGTGGATAGGGGGGGGGGGGCGCCCATCCTGTGCCCACGCCTATGGTAATTACGTATTAAATATCTGATGTGGTTGTTACTGCGCCTCTGACATTAAGCTGGATTACTTGAACAGACGGACCTTGCATGCAAGACAAACTGGGGAGCGATGCTAGACCATTGAGAAAGTTTGACTAATTGCATTGAAGCTAATCACTTCAGGGCGAATACCACTCGGTATATCACTTTCTACGCCGGTGCTATTCAAGCGGAGGTGTCAGAGCATAATAAAGGACACAGCGCAGTGCTTTGAAAATACCAGTAAGAATGTTTACTGGTGCATAAAAACTGAAAGACCGGCAGAAATAATTCCTTCGCGTATGACACCGTCACTAAGTGCAAGAACACATGGGGATGAAGTGCTTCAAATTGTGCACTCAGCCGCAAATACTATATCACTTTTCTGTGAACGTTTGTGCAAGAAAATCTATGAATATTATTATCGACATTTCTGACAACTGGTTCTGCATTACCGTCGTTTTCCAATCTCTATAGTAAAACGTCTAATGGCCATGCGGAATATATAAATGGACAAGAAAAACTACTTAACCTTGAGTACATATCAGTAACGAATCATACAATTTACCTTACACGTAATGCAATCGCACGACGTTTTTAGTTGGAATTATTGAAAGTCCTAGTTAAGGAGCATAATGCTCTTAGTTCATTTACACCATCTACTAGAATTCTTACGAACGTACGAATGTCAAAAGCGACGGTTTGGCTAACAAAATATACCCACCTTCACACGTATGTCCGTAAGATAATCTGCGATGCCGGTACCATGTATCACCTCTTCAATTTCGCCGAACTGCACTCCCGCAACATCTATATGCTGCGAACGCCCACATGTGTTTGCTGTTTGCATTCGGATTCTTAGTATGTCAGCGTGCTAAACAATAGGCACAGAAGCGTAACATCGATGTCGAGGATCGCGAGCTAAAATAGACGTCCAGTGGAAGGGTCCAGTTGTTCTCGCACACTGAGGCAAATCGATCGTAGCAACACATAAGGTGGATACATAAGGTGGATACCCTGTTTTTCGCTAAACAACTTTCTTTTTAAAGGAAAAATTCACATCCACTGAATTTGCAGCACAAAGCTGCAAACAAAAACCTGTGCAGCTATATACGAAATAATTTGTATCTACAATTTGGGTCGATGTGAGCTTTTTATTGCGATGGCAATTATATGGACACTCTCGGCTGGTTTTTGCCGTCGCCGTCATGGCCCTTGTAAGTATATGTATGTATATATAAACAAAAGCCACAAAGAAAAAATTACGCCAGTTCCCACAAAACGGAACCATGTGGGGATGCGAAGCAGCGCTTTGGTCGACTTGAAGTTCCGTTCATCACGGCCACCTGGCCCGATGTTACCGCGTCCTTGCAAGTGGAGCACACCATGAATTCACTGTAGTCGCTGTCGCTGCTGCACGTCCCGAACTCTTGTTGGAGCGCGCCACGCGGGTTCATCGCGTGTCTGCAGAATCTCGTTCCCCGACGCCATCACGTGATTGCTGAAAGAGTGTAAGGGGGAGAGGCCACAGCGTCTTACCCAGCCCCTTACAGAGGCCCGAACGCCCTAGCGCGTGCCAGCGTGTTCTGACTATACTCGCGGACAACTTTTCTTGGCAATGAAGCGAAGGCTACAGAGCCACAATGCACGTATCCTACCGCTAATGAATATAGTCCTAGACTTGCATCCGTATTTTCTGCGTGATATATATATATATATATATATATATATATATATATATATATATATATATATATATATATATATATATATATATATATATATATATATATATATATAATACTCCTTCATTTTCTACATGTAGCTTTCTGAGGCGGAACGTAGAGCACACAAGCGAGATATTAGCGAGTTTTAGTATAGCGGAAAACAGCAAACGCAAGGATTTAGCGTTAGCGTTAGCGTTGCGTGCTCCTAACTGCGCATGAGCAGAACGTAAACGTAGCCCGAGCTCTTACGTACGAACGCTATTTCTGGAATGTAACGTTCAACGCTAACGCACGCAAGAGATCCCGTACGTAAGGCAAGATGGCGGTGCCTGTTGAAGCGAGAGCCGTCCACTTCGAATCTTTGTAGCCGTCGTCCTGCATTATTAAACTTGTTCATTCCCTAATAATGTTCGTGTTTGATTTAGATTTGAGTAATGAGGCTTAGCCAACCGTGTACCGGCGATAAAATAGCTCCGTTTTTGAGATACAAAGTGGATTTGCGCTGCAGAAGGCTTAGCAAGATTTCTTTGCAAGGTTCGCTCATGTTTTCTGTAGCAGCGCAGAGATGGCGACGCTGTCTTTAGTCGCCTCTTTCCAAGATACGGCCACAAGTCAAGCAGATACATGTCAGGCGTTTGCAGTTCTTTTAATTTTTACGTTGTCACTTTGCGTTTTTGCGTGTGTGAAAAAGTCGCGCCTTTTACCCGTACGTTAGACGCTAAGCAGCGTTTGCGTCGAAATGCAACGCTAGCCATCACTTTCCACGGCGTTACGAGACGCGCGCCAAACCGGACTACTTCGCGTAGCAGTACATGGGCAGACGCTCCGCCCCCGTAGCTTTCCCTTCATTGCCAAGAAAAGTTGTCCGCGAGTATAGGATACAACGCGTTGGTTCATCGCGCGTCTGCAGAAGCTCGTTCCCCGACGCCATCACATGATTGCTGAGAGAGTGTAAGGGGGAGAGGCCACAGCGTCTTACCCAGCCCCTTACGCAGGCCCGAACGCGCTAGCGTGTGCCAGCGTGTTCTGACTAGGATACAACGCGCTGGTTCATCGCGCGTCTGCAGAATCTCGTTCCCCGACGCCATCACATGATTGCTGAGAGAGTCTAAGGGGGGAGGCCACAGCGTCTTACCCAGCCCCTTACGCAGGCCCGAACGCGCTAGCGCGTGCCAGCGTGTTCTGACTAGGATACAACGCGTTGGTTCATCGCGCGTCTGCAGAATCTCATTCCCCGACGCCATCACATGATTGCTGAGAGAGTGTAAGGGGGAGAGGCTACAGCGTCTTACCCAGCCCCTTACACAGGTCCGAACGCACTAACGCGTGCCAGCGTGTTCTGACTAGGATACAACGCGTTGGTTCATTGCGCGTCTAAATCTCGTTCGCCGACGCCATCACATGATTGCTGAGAGAGTGTAAGAGGGAGAGGCCACAGCATCTTACCCAGCCCCTTACACAGGCCCGAACGCGCTAGCGCGTGCCATCACACATGGTTTTGTCTGCGTTACGCCATGCTAGGGCAGTATACGGCAGCCCGGGCCTCTAAAGTGCTCTGCACGTATCAAGGCGGTCGAAGAACAAGAGCAAGAAGACTTTTCCTTGGCGCGAGCGCGCGCTCAGATGGCTATGCTACGTGGGACGGTCGCCAATGGAACTACGGACACAGCCCAAAAGCTCATTCGAATCTAAAATAAATCAGAAGAAAAAAATTTCCAAAGAGCGCCACCGGGATTCGAGCCTGCGACCCCTGCCTCCGCAGCGCGCTGCTTTAAACAACTCGGCCACGCGCAACCGGCTGATTAGCATAACAATGGCGAGCTATTTATATAGACCAATTAACGCTAACGGCACGCAGTGCTCGGAGGGGCTTCAGTGTGTGTAGTATCGCCCTTAAAGGGACACTAAAGGCAAATAACATTTTATGTCAGAGTGAAAGCACAATGTATGACAACGTCTGAAACGGCAGTATTATCAGCAGCAGTGCCCTACTTACCTACTTACCTAGAAATTAAGCTAAATGTATCACATGATGAGGGCCACGAGTGGGACATTTTGGAAGTGATCCCGATGACGTGGGAGAGTCTGAATACAATTAATCACTAGTAATCAAATTAGCTGCAATAAAAAAAAGAACTTTCCGTGCACCAATAGACGTAATAAAATGCTGCTTGTTCGTTTCTGTTTGATTCATGGAAAAAAGAAACTCTTTGGCATTGTCATGGGGAACGGCGCGCGTGGTTCAAAAGTTACGTTTTCGCCAAACTGCGCTTCGCCCGACGCCCTGCTTCGCTCACGCGGTCGCGTCTCAGTGGTAGTTTTGGTATCGCGTACTGCCGCGTGTGTTTTGCACGCTCGTGAAAATCGCTCTGACAGAAAGTTCGACAAAATACCGCACGCATATGATGCCGGATGCCCGAATGGTGCACGCCGCCAGTGCACGCCGCCGCGCAGTTAAGGCGGGCAACGTTGGGCGCGGCAACAGTGACGTGCGAAATACCGCATTCAGGCGGGTGATTTGAAGTGCGCTAACGCGATGCGGACCACTAAAACGTGATTTTATTTCAAAATAAGCACTTCCTTGGCATAAAAGTAGCATTACAAGGTTTCTGTAACGCTATTTCAACAATCAAGGTCGCCTTAATATTCGCCTTTAGTGTCCCTTTAAGGCAACGCTCCTATGTTTAGATGCGAAGCTCTAAATAGTCTTATAGCGGAGCTCAAACCGGTGGTGGTGGTGGTGGTGTGCGGCGTGACCACCCTTACTTCGCATGAGACGCGCGCTAAAAAGTGGCCCATTTCTGTACCCACTGACGATGTGGAACGGCGAGTAAGGAATGCGTCGAATGCCACCGCGCGGCAGGAGTCGCGGAGGTGTCACTCCACGCGCCACTGTTTTATAGAAAAAGAAGTCTAAGAGCGTTGGGTTGTAGCGTGCTGCTCAAACACGAAGTAACAACCGTAACAGTTAGTTCACGTTCGCCCTTTGTGTACCTGTGCGTTCTTTTAGAGTGTCCGTCCTTGTGTTTGAGCAGCGCCCCGCAAGTGTCGAGCTGTGACCGTTGTTAGCTCGCGGTCGTCCTGTGTGTGTTCTTTTCCTCAGTCATTTGCGCTCGAGCGGCGCGTTGCAAGTATCGACCTGCTTGCCTTTATTCGTGTGACGTTCTAATTGAGGTAATTCCTCTCGGAGGGTGCGGACTGGGTTGCGCCGATGGGGTGGCTTCTTAGGCGTTGAAGTTCGAAGCTACCTTAGCGTCTGCATCCACGGAACTTCTGTCGCAGAGTTCGCTAAAGACTAGCAGTTTCGCCAAGCTTTGCTCACTGCGGGAGGCGATGGACACCCATGTATTTTCGGGAAGAGGCAATGCTTGTAAAACCGGGCCTGACGGTTCCATTCGGCTTGCAGGACCTTGCACATGCGGGCACCATGGTTGTGTGAAGGGGCTAGTTGTCCAAACAACTGCAGAACTTCTGCGGGAAGCTGCTTCATGCGAAGGTGGAAAGCTAAACTGCGCCGACAAGGAAGCCGACAAGGAAGGTGGATTTTTGGTGCTACCGAAGGACTTTCTAGCCGTAAAGGCAGATGAAGCTATTGGATCATTCTTTGCACGTCAGGGCAATGCTAACCTAAAGAATGTAAAAGCGGAAGCAAAATGGCTGTGCAAGACGTTAAATCTAGAGCAGTTATTAAAATCGGTAGATTCTAAGAAGGGCCTTAGCTTAGAGATATTTTTTAGGGCCAAGACACATAAGGTAGATTGCCTATTACGCGTAATTGTGTCCGAAAATGGAACGTGGCAGAACGAAGTAGCTACACTGTAAACCAGTTTGCACCCTTGATGTGGTTTCAAGCACAGTAAACTACTTTACACCCTTCAAGGGGTTTTGCCGTGTCTATAACTAACACCCTTACACCCTAGGAAAAGGGTGTTTTCACGTATGAAAACACCCATATCGTAGGGTGTTGCCACTGGCCTAACACCCTTATCATGGGGTGTTTCCAAAGGCCTAAACACCCATCACTGAAAAACGTGAAAAATAAAATCTACCAGTCAGGTATCATGCAATTACAGATGACATCAGCATAGGAGGTGCACGCACGCGCCAAACCGTATACACAACAGAGCGTATTGTAAAATACCACATGAACATAATAGATTTTTAAGGCGCAAATCAGGACATACACAAGAAAGGACACGGGACGGAGCGCCAGCAACTGAAGTTTATGCGCAGAAATGCACATACACATATGTCGTCCTCAGCGCGTGCGCAGAAAGATGTATTGCCATCAATGGGGGCGGGATAAAGCATGTTCAATGAACTTTTTCTCTGATTTATACAATACTATAGACGTGTCGCTGACGCACATATCACCTCTTTTGTCAATAAAAATGCTTCCAATAATTCTCTGACAGTTTGGTCTGAGCTTCTAGCGATAACCAGCACGTCAGTAAATCGCGGTCCACAAGAGCTTAATGGGCACTGCCCAATGTGCTTAGGCAAATTGGGGCCCTCTATTTTGCTCTACATTCCGTTCGTGCTCCCCGATTCGCTCATTTAGGCATCTGCTGGTTTGTCCAATATATGAACAGCCGCACGTAAGAGGATTCTCGTACACTACCCCTTCAGCACATTTCGTGTAGGATAGCCCATGTCGAGTTCCACAGCCTCTTACATTCTCAACGTCTTTTTCTTTTTCTTTTCCCATTTGAGAGCAAAGCCCTCCGAGCTTCCTGCGCGCAGAAAAAACGAGCGGAACACCATGTCTGCTCGCAACCTTTTTCAGGTTGTGGGCCAACTTGTGCACATACGGCACGGCCACCGGTCTGACCTGAACGTACACCAACTTGCCCAACAAAAAGTTCTCCTAAACCACATGGAGGGAGCGCTCGTGCTACACAGCCTTACACTGACCATGTGGTATATATATAGCCATAGTATCTTAAGCCGCCGTTCAGTGCCGGTGGAGGTATTCCTGTTCCGTATAAATGAACATTAAACATTAAGAGAATTGGCGTAAATTTATGGTACGCTTGTAGATAGCCCTAAAAGAGACATATATCTTTTAATCTAAACTCGCCTAAGATCCAACGGCATTTTAATCAGCGAGTCCCAGTTATCATCTGGCACGCTGTGGTATGGGCCATGGGTGTTTCGACAACACATAACACCCTTAACTCCTAAAGGGTGTTTAGCTAGAGCATTACCCCTTAAGGGCTATTTTGGGGAAGGTAAACACCCTTACATCCTAATTTTAGGAAAAAGGGTGTTTTGCTTGCTTGAAACCCCCTTAAGGGTGCAAAGTGTAGCGTCTGCCCTCAGCGACTTGTATTTAGCCAGTCTAGACAGAGTGTTGCACGAGCGGTTACAGGAGACGAAGGTCGCACGGGTATTTAGATTCGTAGACGATTATCTGGTACTGTTCGATACAGATCATGCACGATTTGAACCAGTGATTATTGATGTGCTGACCATTTTACATCAATGTCTAGCGCCACTTGTTGTGACGTGTGAAGTGCCACAAGATTCGTGCATCCGCTTTTTGCACCTCAAGGTAAAGTCGGAACCCGAACATGTCTGTTGGTCGTATGAACCACGCACAGGGAAACCTTTGTTGCCATTTGACTCAGCGCACTCCAAGCTTGTAGGGAGGGCATTGGTGAGGGCCCTGTTTCACAAACGCCTTGCGTAAGTCGTGCCAGCACTCCATTGACACAAGCTTTCTGAAGCAAACGGAGCGCCTGGCTTTGGCAGGGTACCCATCCCACGTTCTATCAGCCGTGGCGGAAATAATAATAATAATAATAATAATAATAATAATAATAATAATAATAATAATAATAATAATAATAATAATAATAATACTTTATTAACATTTGGCACAGTAACAATGTGATACAAAATTGGCCTGCCAAAGCCTTATTGGGCTTGAAGGGCAGAGCCGGCAGACAGCAGAAAACAGGAATTCATTTGTCTATAGGACCACTTAAATGCAGACACCCTTTTTTTATCTTTTCGCGCATACATACAAACAATAGACGCGCGTGTACAGCAGTGCACGAAGAAATGAAACCAATGGTAATACATATAACGTCACCTAGCCTTACATGAGTTGACCATTCGTACATGCAATGGCAAACATACAATAATAGAAGACCATCAGATTTTCGGTGATGTAAAGAAAAAAATAAGCGGGAAAACCATGAAAAACGAAAGAACACATGATAAAGCAATGTAACATCATTCAAACCTGTAGAGAAAAAAAAAGATAATAATAATAACAATAATATCTGGGGTTTAACGTCCCAAAACCACGATTTGATTATGGAGACGCCGTAGTGGAGGGCTCCGGAAATTTCGTCCACCTGGGGTTCTTTAACGTGCACCTAAATCTAAGTACACGGGCCTCAAACATTTTCGCCTCGCACGGTACACTACTCCACGCAATGTACCCCGGCAACTTTAACAGGCACTGTACATACTGCCCAGCCTCTGCTAACACCCTGTACCACATGGTATGGGGATGTCGCAACAACCCAAGTATCCCGCCTATAGACGAACTGAACGTGGACGAAAATCCGGAAGACCAGTGGGAGGCGCTGCTGACGTCCGCGAACCCTGAGGACCAGCTCCGGTTGGTGGACAGGGCTCGAGCGTCAGCTGCAAGCCATGGCTACCTGGAATGAGGAAGTCACCCACCTCTGGGCGAAGAGCACGCGCGCCTGGTCCCTCAATAAAGTTTAATTCTCTCTCTCCATCGAAAATGCAGCCGCCGCGGCCGGGATTCGATCCCGCGACCTTCGGGTCAGCAGTCGAGCGCCATAACCACTAGACCACCGTGGCGGGGCAGAAAAAAAAAAAGAAATGCCTTTAATACACCCACAGCTATGCGCAGCCTGAAATACATGGTTACCTTAAGGTTTTGATACCGCAGCGGCATTCTCAGAGGCAGCATGCTCAGAGGCATGAAAAGTGCCGACCGGGTGCCGGAGCAGGTGCCAACTCAAAGAAAGAGGACCGTGGTGGTGCCGTACATGCACAGGTTGTCACACAACCTGAAAAAGATAGCCCAGCGTTGCGACATCAGGGTGGCATTTTCGGCCCCCGAGAAGCTCTCCAGGTTGTGCAGAGTGGTGAACGCTCCACCTGGGAACAAGGACCTGTGCGAAACAAAGCACCGCCATCCTTTTGTGTCGTGTGAGCAAGGAGTTGTGTACTCCACGCCACTCTCATGCGGCAAGTACTATGTCGAACAAACGGGCAGGTGTCTCAATGTCCGTCTCAAAGAGCACCAGCAGAACCTGCAGTCATTTAGCGATGCACTGCCGAGACTGCGGCTGCTCCACGCATTTGGAGGGTTGCACTGTCTTAGCCAGGCATGGTGAGCAAATTGTTAGAGAAATTTTAGAGGCAGCCGAAATTCAGAGGCTGGATGACAGATGTGTCCGCAGGCTCTCCCTTTCTCTCTCAAGTAAGGAAGCAAGCTACCTATGGCGCATGCCTTTTCTATAGTTTTTGTACCCCGTGTTTTATACATTTCTGGTATTCCATTCTAGTTTTTTTAACGCTTTAGATCTGTTTTATCTTTCTTGTGCGGCTGTCTTGGCTTCTCTGGCTTTAACGTGTTTGCCGGTTGGTTTTAGGATCAAATATCCGTTTCACTTCTTTCATATGTGGGGGAGCGTACTTTGTGGTTTAAGAATTTTTGACTACTCTGTTACCTTTGGTTGATAGTCTTTTTCGGCAAGCAGTTGTCACGTGGTTATTCATCGCTTCTTTTCATCATGTTATCTTTCTGTTGCTTCGATGCGTGCCTTGAAAAAGGCCTTGCGTTCGAAGTAATAAATCACTTGTGAGTTAAGTAAGCGCTGTGTGTGTGTGTTCCTTTTTAAGTGTTTTGTCTTTTGGAGCTCGTAAATCGTTTACACCATCTACTTGAACTCTTACGAACGTACGTATGTCAAAAGCGACGGTTTGGCTAACAAAATATATCCACCTTCACACCTATGTCCGTAAGATAGTCTGCGATGCCGGTACCATGTATCACCTCTTCAATTTCGCCGAACTGCACTCCCGCAACATCCATATGCTGCGAACGCCCATATGTGTTTGCTGTTTGCATTCGGATTCTTAGTATGTCAGCGTGCTAAATAGGCACAAAAGCGTAACACCGACTTCATGGATCGCAAGCTAAAAGGAATAGACGTCCAGTGGAAGGGCGCAGTTGTTCTCGCACACTGACGCAAATCGATCGTAGCAACACAATACTTCCTAACGTGGATACCGTGTTTTGCGCTAAAAAACTTTCTTTTCAAAGGAAAAATTCGTACATCCACCGAATTTGCAGCCCGAAGTTGCAAACAAAATCCTTTGCAGCTACAAAATCATTTGTATCTCCAATTTGGGTCGATGTAAGCTTTTTTTTTTTGTCATGCATATTCTTCCACGTGGCGAACTTCGCACAAATGACTTGTCATAGATAAAGTGTTCATACCTGCCCCTCCCCTCTCCCCGCGACCTTATTAACGCCTCTGTCACAACACACACACTGTGACAGCAATTAAGACAAAACAATTAATTTTTCGGTTCTTCTAATAAAAGCAGTACCAACTTGTGAAGAATGGCCAAGTACGGACACTAGTGAAGGATGAATGTTCCAGCAAGACGCGACTTCCCTTTGCCCGAGCTTTCTTCCCGGATCTGTCTAACTGCCTTTCTTCTTCGAAATGTATGATTAATGATGACGATTCTATTACGTATCATCCACGAAGAAAAATGCCTTACAACTCTAATTTAATCTACCCTTAATTAGATCTGCACTGCCTGCTGCATTGGTGCCATACTCATCAGCTACAGACAAATCCATCGAAAACAAAATTTGTTGAATTTACTTGCGACAAAAGAACGCTTCCTTCTATTCTTTTTTTTCGGAGCCAATCCTTTGCCGGTTTGTTCTTCCTGTAGTTATCTAGCTGTAGAAAAGGACAGATACTTAACATTTATTGACCATATATCTAAAGTTAAACAGAAGATTACCTACGGGATTAGGATGCCTCTGAAAACACCAAGCATAATTGACCATGATATTCGACTGTCCTAATATTTTTCATTTATTTCTTCGCATATTATTCTGCGTAACGTGTTGGGGAAACACTTCCATAACACATTTATATTAATTGCAGACTCTGCAGAGTCAAGCTATTATTATATGATTATATTTAACGCATTCGACTTTAATGCCGCATATCCTCTACAAACTAACAGCATTTCGTTTCACTTCAAAAGCTGAACATAACTTTGGTATTTTCCTAATCCGACAGGTCTATTACACGCGATACGATAGCTCAACCCCTCAACCTTATCTCACATTAATCCCATCATTACCAGCTTTGCAAAGAATGGGAACTTCAATTTACCTAAAACGCATACTAACTACGGTAAGCAGAGTGTCCATTCCTTTTTTCTCGTTTTTTGGAACACTATTCTTTTAGATGTCTGAAACACTTAAATTTGATATATTAAAGAAACACCTAAAACAATAAACTATACAATGCTAATACCTAGCCCTCTATTATAAGCATTCCTTCAGTGTGCTATCGTTTAATCCAAGGGTTGGCAACGCGCGACCCGCGGGGAACTATTATGCGGCCCCCGGCAGGACGTCATAACCTCCTTCCCCTCCCCTTGTCACTACCTATCTCAACTGTTAAGAATCCCTTTCGGTATTAAATAAACATGATTTCTATTCCTGTGCGAATAAACACGATTTCTATTTCAGTTTTGCGCGTTATTTTCAATTCGCCGAATTTTCTCTTTGCTTGCGAAGACACCCTCCCCCCCTTATGATTTGGCCTCCGGCCCCTCCCATGTCGAATTCATCCAACTCGGCCTTCCACCTCAAAAGGTGGCCGACCCCTGATTTAAACTATAGTCCAATTTAATCTGTTTGCTTTCAACATCCACAGATTGCTGCTTATCGTCCTTGTGATGCATACGTTCTCCCATTATTTGTACATCATATCATTTATAGTGTTATGTTATGTTGCCATGCATGTTTACACCAGTTTGTGCTATGTAATTAATGTATATTATACACTTGATTGACACAGGCACGTTACGCTTGCTTTTGTTCTGCGGTGTATGAGACAATGTCGTGTTCTCCTTCAACGCGGCTCGTTGGCAGTTCATCTGCTCTCACGAAATTTAAGAGCCACATCAAATAGCGCTTCTTCCAGCTTTTGGGGCGTCTGTCGTACGCACCGCACCGCTAATTTGCTTTCCGACACTGTGCACGTAGCATAATTCTGACGCAATAGATTCATCTCCAAGTGATGAACTTAGCTCAGACAAATGAATCTGCTCAATACAAACCATCGCTAATTTCTGTTGACCCAACGCTGTTAATTGGAACAAAACGCAATTTGCTCCGATTAGTTATTCACTGTTCACGTTTTAGTGGGGCTTTCATAAATTCATGAAGAGCTGGCTGCACATTTCGTTGACGTATAAGCGGTGTGTTCCTCAATATTTATGTTTTTGACAGTAAAATGGAAATTGGGTTATGCAATATGCATACTTTCAGATTTCCAGTGCGTGAAAAACGACCGTAAAGGGGAACTCCGGCGTATATTTTACAATATTGGATATTGCAGTTTTTCAACGGTATTGACAGTCCTGTAACTGCTAGGGTGGTTCATTGTGCGTAGAGACTCCTCAATAGTTCTAAATAACAATAAAACGATGCGTCGAAACCGAAATGGGTAGCTGCTTCGTGTTACGTGTACAATGACGTCACATCGTGCCCCGCCCTAGACTTACTCAAAACTTACACAAAAGCGTTTTCACCGGTGGACCATTTGACGCGCCGAACAGCACAAAGCCACTTCTCCCGAACAACGCTGTTGGAGGGAAGCGGGTGATAGCAGACGCCCCTAGTGTTAATTGCTCTGTTCTTGGAATCTTCAGCGCAAGGACAGCTTCCTCCTAAGCTTTTTGCCGCATGCAATGCACCTTACGAAACACCTCTCTGCCTTCAAATAAACTCTCTCTCTCTCGAACAATTGTACCGGGTTCTTTTTTTTTAGACAATACAGATTTTTTTGTAAGAGTGCTATGACAATCAGGCCTCTGTCGTCTTCGCAGATGAATTGTGCGTCGAGGCGGAAAAGCTTTGCCGCCGCTAAAGTTACACTGAAATCAGCAATTAACAAAAACTCGCTAATTAATTTTATATTATTATCTTGGGGGCAGTTTTTTATATAGAAAAGTTGTAGGAGGTGACAACTCATGACGTGCCCATTTTATGAAAAATCTCAAAAAACACTCGTAGTTTAAGATATTGATCATCGAAATCGAGGGCCCCGAAGACGATATCGAAACTGAGCTATTCTATGTCACCCTAACTCAGCGCTCTGGGCGCGCAGGAAATGCGCCATCTTTGTTGCGTCAGACCGGAAGCTTACGTACGAACTTTGAAAAAAAGGCGCGTCGCAGCGGATTGTGTCCAGGAAAAACGCCAAGTTGTCCAAAATACCTCAGTGGACCGCTTATTCTTTGCGGTTGGTGTGTAATGAAGGAATTTTTTTGAATGGGCCAAACGTGCTGCGGAAGCGAAGCGACACAACCAGGCCCGTAGCCAGGGGGGGGGGGGGGGCTAGCCCCCCCGAAATTTTGGTGAAGTATGTGTTTCTACCTAAAAATAAATAATAAAAATAGGTGTTTTTCTCAAAAAGTCAAAGTTTTCAGCAAGTGCACCCCCCCCCCCCCGAAAAAAATTTCTGGCTACGGGCCTGAACACAACATGGCGATTTTTATTTGCCAACAGTTAGTTCTGACCGGTTGACCGGTCTTCATCAGGGTATCTATCTATCTATCTATCTATCTATCTATCTATCTATCTATCTATCTATCTATCTATCTATCTATCTATCTATCTATCTATCTATCTATCTATCTATCTATCTATCTATACTTCGTATCCACGATTGTCATGGAGAAGGCAGGTGCCGCCGCCGAGAGCACTATTATTCGGCCCACATCTGCAGTTATTTAATGCTGTAGTAAAGGAAGGATAGCTGGTCGGCATGTAAGGCAAGAGAATTGAGCGACTGCATGTGAAAACGCTGCACTGTGTGTGTTGTGAAATGCCTCTCTCTTACTCCCTTATTCCCCTCCCGACGTGTGCGGTAGCAAACGGGACTTAGTCTAGTTAACCTCCCTACATTTTCCATAGTCTTTCTCTCTCTCTCGGCGAGAAGCGACACCGAACAGCCATTCAGAAGACACAGTATAGCGTTGATCTGTTTTGCTTCTCATAGTTTAATCCTCTGAGCATGCTAACTGGAAGAAGCAAGGACAACTGGTCGGCATGGTGCTCATTGCAGGTGTTTCATCATAGGTTAACCCAGAATAATGCTCGGTTTTCTTATTTTTCCGGCTCTTTTTTTTTCTTCATTTCCTATACGCGCTTATTTGTTTCGGTGGTTTCCTCCAGTTAAGTTCGGCACTCGCCGTACTCAGTCTCGTACACATTGCCACGATTTGAAAACTACTTTGGTCCAGCATTTTCAAAAGTGCGCAGAGAAGGGGCGGGGGCAAATAAAACTAATTTGTCTATTGGTGCGCCTAATTATATAAAATATAGCACAGGTAGGTATAAAATTACTCGTTCTGATTTCAAATTACTCGTTATACGTATTTTTCGAGTCATGCAATTTAGAACATACAGTCATATTTCATTCAGTCACACTGCACAGCGGCCGTCACATTCGCGCGAAATTGTTCGCCACCATGGCTGATAAAACCTTGTTAATGTCGCTTCTGCACTCTAAAAATACGCTTTGAATATATTTTGAAATTTTGCGGTGTTCGAATGTTTCGGTTAGCAAAGTTGTCTTTCGAATGGAAGCAAATACGAAACTATTCGAATGAAATATTCGTATTCGAACTTTTGAATATTCGCACGCCTGAAGGAAATGCGGAGCTGGGTAGCTTGTTTGTTTGTTTATCCTTCTACACCATGGCACATACCCACTCTTGGGGATTGGCCAAAAACTCGTTGCATAAAATTTGCAAGATAATTTGAAAAATGAAAAATGATAAAAAAATAAATAAAGCTAAAAATGGAATAGCAGATAACGTATGAAACAAATACTGTAATGACAGTGCGATTGCGCTGGTAGACCAGACTGCCATATTAAATACCTGATCATAATAACTTGGAATAGATTTGTTAGATGTTAACGTGTTTTTTTAATTACTTAAATATTTGTTGGATTCAGAATTAAAATGGCGTACGTTTCGTAGCCTGAATGAAATTACACACCGCATCAAAAGCAGTCCTGTGGCAATAACCTAAGCCTGAGGCGCCCAAGCTAAGTACAATTTCTGCCCGGTTAAAGGACCCCTGACACCGAATTTGGAAACTCGAGATGCTTGTGTTGTTTGATAGTCCTGCATGCGGGGGCACTTCTGGCCGATTATGAGTGACGAGCGTTGCCTTTAAGATATTTTAATTTGGTTTTAAAGTAAGCCTGAGTGCTCATCTGAATTTTGAACTCCTATCAACATAACCACTAGTATGACGTAGACGTAGGCCCCTTGTGACGTTGCAGAGGTAAAGCAAGTGTTGTCGACGTCACAGACAGAAATATGCGCGGTGCATGCACTGTGGTATATTGCGAAGCATGTTTGCTCTCCCACCTTCTCCTTCTTCGGTACGTGTCGGCAGGCAGCGTGAGCTCTCCGTGTGTGTGTTCTCCAACTGGCAGTTCAACAAGCGCGTGGCTGACGTCACCCAATACTGAGCGCATGTCATCACGCGTGCCCCGAGGCGCGACCGCCGCGGCGCGGCGCTAGTTTCTTATCCTCTTTCGGCGCGCGTTTTGAACCTACACTAAATAAGTTTAAGCCTAACTCTGAAAGTGGAGTGATGAGAAGACGCTTTCTGATAAGCCTTTGTTCCTCTTCGGTTTTCTCTCTTTCTTTTTCTCTTTTCCAGTTCCTCCTGTTTCTTTTTCTCTCTTTATTTCTATTTTTTCCTCTATTTTTCCTTTCTTTCTATTTCTCATTGCTGCCTCTTTTTTTCTATTTTTATACGTGGTTTTGCCTGCGTTACGCCAAGCTACATGAGACGACGACAGCATACGATAGCCCGGGCCCACTAAAGTGCTCCGCGCTTAATATATGTATAGTCTCAACGGAAAAAGATTGGCACAAGTGACCGGTGGCCGGAGCCGCAACACTGGCCACAAGATCGCGACATGCGGCGCTGTTGTTCACGAGCACGCCGCTAGCGAGATTGTCAAGCACTTCCCATTTTCCAAAGCAGGGGTGGCCGGCGGACCCGCGGAAAGCAGCCCATCCTGCTGTTGGCCCATCCGATAGCCCATATCTTAAAGAATTACGCTTGTTCACTACTTATCGGCAGATGTGGCTACGCACATTATTTTTTTTTCTTCTTTTTTCGCTGGAGTTGCGAGCACGGTGGTTGCGAGCGACCGTATATCTTTTTCGCAGTTGCCCCTAAAAAGCTGTTTGTTGGAGTGCTTTCTGCCGCCCTCCCCCTGCTTTGGAAAATGGAATGTGCTTGGCACTCTCGATATCGATATCGGCGTGCTCTGGAAAAACAGCGCCGCGTGTCGCAATCTTGCGCCATTCCGGCAACCAGTCACTTAATTGTGCCAATATTTTTCCTTTGAGACTGTACCCTTATTGTCTAACCCTGAGCGACGTCCTAGTACTTCACTGGTCATCCGCTTGCACGGAGCGGAATTGCTTTTCTATGCTCGCACATTTATTAATTTCATCAACCCACCTAACCCTCTGTCGTCTTTGGCTGAAGTT
The DNA here is from genome assembly GCF_013339695.2 of Rhipicephalus sanguineus. NCBI lineage: Eukaryota > Metazoa > Arthropoda > Arachnida > Ixodida > Ixodidae > Rhipicephalus > Rhipicephalus sanguineus. Next base: position 95,858,550 of record NC_051179.1, read on the forward strand.
CTCATCCTTTGCTATCCAGTACTTCCGTTGCTCTAACCGACCACCGGTTATCGGCCCTACGCATTACGTTTCGGTAAAGTGAGCTAGAGGAGGGTAGTGGGCTTGCTGGGGTCCCCTGCTTGACGCCGGGTATGTCACATGTGTGGTGGCGCCACCAGCGACTTAAATGTAGGGCACTGCCTGACGGAGGCGCTTGTGCGTAACTGATGTCATGCTTTTTTGTGCGCTGTTATCATATGCACTGGACGGAAATGTACGCGAATTTCAGCAGTGTAAACGGTGATGCTGATGTCGCTGAGACAATAAAAAATAAAGAAAACTAGCGCGAGCTAGGTGCATTGGCCTACATGCGCGCGTAAGGCATGGTAACCATCTAGAACACTGTAGCATGGTGTATGCACCTCTGCTGTTAGCTATTTATCTGATGTTAAATGAAACACACCGAAGACTGTCAGTACTCGTGGGAGTAAAGCTGCAGAAAAGATTCTTTTCTGAAACTCTGTCGCCGTAACTCGCGCGAACGCGCATGCAGAACTCGATGCATGCAAGGGATGCTGCGGAAATTTGAGATGCATATAAATTGCTCATACGAGTGATAAGCAGCGATGGCGAACTTTTCAAAGCTTACGCGTTTTGCGGCTATCAATTGTAAACTGGATTCTTTGCATTTCTCGGGCACTACTTTCGTCAAGCACGCCTTTTACGAGCGTGTGAAATTACTGTCGATGACACACACTCGGGAGTTTACCACGAGTTCTTAATGTTATACATTCCACAGCATTTAAAATCTTGGAGCTGCTCATTCTTTCTGCAGATCTCCAGTACATTGGCTCTGTAATTTGGCTATTTCTGCACTGAATATTCCTATGCAAAGATTGTAAAAATCCACAGATAAGAAAAACAGGAAGCCACTCTCCTCAAGTACTGGGCACAAGTACATGAACATTTATTCATCTGTTGGCACGCGTGAGCGACGCAGAGACGAGGCGTGTTGTTGAGAGTCTCGGTACCAACTAGTTTATTTCTCCGCCAACCGGTTTCCCTTCTCTCCCTCTCCGCGCCTCCTTCGTGCCTTTGTTACGGCGCAGAGGGAGAAAAAGGAATGTCGTTCTCTATCCGCTGGCAGCGCCACGGCTGCACCGCGGCGTATTTAGAGTTCACCACAGTACTCCCCCCTAGTGAGAGCACGAGCGGAATGAAACGCCAGAGCGGCTACAGGTCGAGGCGATTTGGCGCACCTGTCCGTCTTCCACTGCGTGTGTGGTAACTGTTGTTGTCCGTCGCTGTCTTTGGTGTGGGATGTGGCGCTGTTCTGCAGGTTTCAGGCGGAAGCGTGGGTGTTGCTGTCGTGGACCGGTTGGTCTCCATATGTGCCGGCTTAACTCTGTCCAATGACACCACTTCTTGGCGGCCGCGCCTTTCGATGGTAATCGTCTTTCTCCCATGGCAGAGAACTCTGAAAGGTCCATCGTACGGTGCTTGTAGGGATTTTCTTACTACTTCGTTACGCAAAAAGACATGGCTACAAGACTCAAGTTCGCTGCTGACATATATGCTTCTTTCTGTGGGCTGTCGTGGAGGTGTGGGTCGGAGTTTCGCCATGATGTGACGTAGGCGAGATGCGTAGTCACCAGCAGGAATGTGGGCTTGTTGTTGGTCAGGCGCAAAGAACTCGCCAGGCAGACGCAGGGTTGTGCCGTAGACAAGTTCTGCAGCGCTGCAGCCAATATCCGCCTTGAACGCAGTGCGTATGCCCCAGAGCACAATGGGCAGTGCTTCGACCCAGGAGTGCTCTTCGCTTGCCATTAGTGCGGCTTTCAACTGTCGGTGGAATCTCTCAACCATTCCATTACTCCTCGGATGGTAGGCAGTCGTTCTGATGCGCGAAGTACCGATGAGCTTTGTCACGCTGGCGAATAATGCGGACTCGAACTGGCTTCCTCTGTCGGTTGTAATGGATGATGGCACGCCAAAGCGACAGAGCCAGTGATTGACGAAAGCACGGGCAACAGTTTCGGCTGTGATGTCTGGCATCGGAATAGCCTCTGCCCAACGCGTGAAACGGTCAACGCAAGTTAACAGGTACATTTGGCCCTGACAGGGTGGCAACGGCCCGACGATGTCCACGTGTATGTGGTCGAATCGAGCATCTGGCCCGGGAAACGTCTCCAACGGTGTCACGGTGTGACGCTGTACCTTGGAGCGCTGGCATGCGAGACACTCACGAGTCCATTGTCGGGAATCGCGGTTGATGCCGGGCCATACGAAACGTGCCGTGAGGAGCTTTTGCGTAGCCCGGATTCCCGGGTGTGACATCTCGTGTAGCGATGCGAATACCTCGCGACGGAAGTGCGCGGGCACAAATGGTCGTGGCTTGCTAGTAGACGTGTCGCAGCAAAGCCCTTCGGTACCTGGCAAGGGTAACCACTGCAGGTTTAGTGACGTCGACGTTTCTTGTAGGCGGCGCAATTCGTCGTCATCCCGTTGAGCAGCGGCCATTTTGTTGAGATCTATTCCTGTGGGACAGGTTATGGCGCTGACCGGGCTGCGCGAAAGGGCATCGGCGACAGCGTTGTCGACTCCTTTGATGTGGCGGATGTCCGTGGTAAATTCAGATATGTATGACATCTGCCGCAGTTCACGGGCTGTATGGGCGCCCCCCTCAGCATTCAATGACCGCAAGGCATACATGAGAGGCTTGTGGTCCGTCAAGACAAAGAATTCAGTACCTTCTAAGTAATGCCGGAAGTGCCGGATTGTCGCGTAGACGGCCAGCAGTTCGCGCCCGAAGGTGCTGTATCGCTGTTCGGTCGATGTCAGTTTGCGGGAAAAGAAAGCGATTGGTCGCCATACTCCTTTGATGAGTTGTTGAAGTGCGGCACCCACAGCTACGTTCGATGCGTCGACCATGACGCACTGCGGAACTCCCAGTTGCGGGTAAGTGAGGAGCGCGGCGTCGGCAAGACGTCTCTTTATCTCTTGGAAGGCCACTTGGGCGTCCTCCGTCCAGTAGAGCTCCTTAGCGGCATCCTTAGCGGCACCTTTCTGTGTCGACAGCAGGAGGTGGAGAGGCTGTAGAATAGTTGCACACTGGGGGATGAAACGGCGGTAGTAGTTCACGAGACCAAGGAACTCACGGAGCTGACGTTTAGTGTTGGGTTGTGGGAACTGCTCGACAGCTTTAACCTTGTCTGGATGAGGTTTAATTCCGGAGTTCGAGATGTCGTGGCCAAGAAACGTCAGCTTGTGCACACCAAACTCAGACTTGTCCGTGTTCACCAGTATGCCATGCTCTGCCAGGCGCTGAAACACGGACCGTAGATGCACCTCATGTTCATCTGGTGAGCTGCTTGCGATGAGTAGATCGTCGAGGTACGCATGACAGAAGTCGAGCCCGTGCAAAACGCCGTCAATAAAGCGCTGGAATGTCTGTCCGGAATTTCTCAAGCCGAAAGGCATGCGGAGGAACTCGAACAGGCCGAATGGCGTTGTTATCGCCGTCTTCGGTATGTCTTCTGAGGCCATGGGAATTTGATGGTAGGCACGTACGAGGTCGATCTTGGAGAAAAGTGTCGCACCATGCAGATTGGCCGTGACGTCGTGAATATGAGGTAGCGGATAACGGTCGGGCACGGTTGCTTGGTTGAGAGCTCGATAATCACCGCAGGGCCGCCAGTCTCCTGGTGTAGACTTTGGCACCATGTGTAGTGGAGATGCCCAAGGGCTAGCGGATGGGCGGATTATGCCGAGCTCGAGCATGTGGTCGAACTCCTGTCGTGCTACTTGAAGCTTCTGGGGGGACAGGCGGCGTGGGCGTGCGTAAACCGGGGGCCCTGTGGTGGAAATGTGGTGAAATACATTGTGTGTGACGACCCCGCTGGTCTGTGGCGGCCGCGTCAGCTCGGGGAACTCGCGTAGGATAGCCGTAAAACGGGCGGTGCCCGGTGGTATCACGAGCGTAGGGCTGAGGGGCGGATGTTTAGACGGCTTTCCGCACACTTCTGCTTGTGAGAGGGGATCCTGTATACGCCGGTTGCGTACATCAACCAGCAGTCCAAAGTGACGCAAGAAGTCCGCTCCCAGGATAGCAAATTTTACGTCAGCTACCACGAATATCCACCGAAATGTCCTCTTGAAGCCCAGGTCTAGCGAGAGTGAGCGGTGCCCGTACGTCGGTATCGTCGTGTTATTTACAGCTTGCAACGGTGACGAACACTGGCCTTTGCGATCGGCTGGCGACGCCGGCACCACGCTCACTTCTGCCCCAGTGTCGACCAGGAAACGGGTGCCTTTCTCGCAATCAGTCAGGAAGAAGACCGACGGGCGACTTTCCGCTGAGCCGGTGGCACTTGTCGCCGTCAGTGCTGGCTCGGCGCGTTTCCCGATTTCTCGCACGGCGGCACGCAATTCCGTGCAGTATCACCGAACTTACGGTGGTACCAGCACAGCTGCCGCTGTTGTTCTGTAGCACGCCGCCGTGTGCTTTGGCTTCCGCTTGACTGTAGTGCCGCGACGGTGTCGGCGAGGCGGGAAATTTCCTCACGAATCTCCAGCAAGGCGGGAGAGGGCGAAGCTTCGGCGAGCACTGTGGCAACTGCTGGCGTGGTGACGGCCATGAGTCGGTCAGCCATTTCGGCGATCTTGGAAACGTCCGTCTCTCCGGAGGCCGTGACGCCTATCCGCACGGTTGCGGGCAGTCTTTGAAGGAAAAGCTCCTGCACCAGGCGACTGTCGAGACTTGCTGTGCAGCCCGCCAGTTGCTGCATGTGGCGCAACAGTTGGCTGGGTCGGCGGTCGCCCAGTTCGGTCTCGCGTAGCAGCTGCTGCAGGCGCTCCGGCTCCGAAGGGGTGAGACGGCGAATCAGTGTCTCTTTGAGCACTCGATAGGCATCGTCGGCTGGTGGGGCAAGCAGAATGTCGCGCACCTCGCTCGCTGTGGCAGGTGGAATATTGGCCACCACGTGGTGGTACTTGGTGTGGTCGGCGGTGATGCGGCGGGCGGCGAACTGCGATTCTACTTGGGCGAACCAAAGTGCCGGGTCGCTGGTCCAAAAGGGAGGAAGCTTCACGTCTAACACAGCTACTGTCGGGCTGGCGACGGCGTCGTGGTGTTCCGTGTTCGGGACTGCGGGTCACCAATTGTTGGCACACGTGAGCGACGCAGAGACGAGGCGTGTTGTTGAGAGTCTCGGTACCAACTGGTTTATTTCTCCGCCAACCGGTTTCCCTTCTCTCCCTCTCCGCGCCTCTTTCGTGCCTTTGTTACGGCGCAGAGGGAGAAAAAGGAATGTCGTTCTCTATCCGCTGGCAGCGCCACGGCTGCACCGCGGCGTATTTAGAGTTCACCACACATCATATATTGGGCACAGTTGCTTGAACAGTATCACCAATGGTACGAGAACGTACCTTCTTCTAACTTTGAACGCTTCCCGATCGCTTTCTCTTTCGGGTCGGTCTTTCTCGTGGTGTCTTCTTTGTCAAATACGACGCCAAGTTAGGCAGGATTGTACGCACAGCGTCCTCTCGTAGGCAAGGTTTCCCACGTGGTGTGCGTACTTCGTTCCCTTCGATTATATATGTACGTAGTACCGTAGCAAATACTTCGGCTCAAAATGAAGTTGACACACGGCAGATGTGTCGTCCAGTGCTTTGTCCGCTCGATGCAAATTCCTTTCCCAGGGCTTCCTCAGGGCTGTATCCTTCGGAACGCCTAACAAAGACGGCTTCGTGCTGCCCTTCACGTGGACGTAACCTGTCCGACAGCCTGGCGCAAAACAGTGGTTTTGCCGCCGCGGAAGCATTTTAACCTCGTGAGACGGTCACTGCTTGTCAGGCCACATCGCTGTTTGCAGAAGAACCTAGCAGATTGAGGATGCAAAGCGCGAAAAGTTCTCAAAAAAACAAAACTCGCACACACCGACCGCCACTCCAAACAGCCAGCAAATGCCCCAGCGCCAACGCTCACTACATTTGATGCGACGGTGGCGCCGCGCCGCGGAGACGCGTCGAAGCACGTTTTTGTGACATTGGCGGCGTCCGTCACCGCAATGCATAGTGCCCATGCAGGAAGGACTACTAAGGTACAGTGTACTAGAAAGGGCAGTGAAGCGAACGGAGGCACCGACCCATAGGGGCAGGTGACGCCGCCGCTGGCGAACGAAGCGGCGGCGCTGCAGTCGCTCAATCTTGAAGGCGGGTGCCTCGTACTGCCGCCTCCTTGGCTGGAACGCGCTTGTTTGGAAGTGATTCTCCCGCTTTTCTCTCAATGTGTGATGCCATAACGTGAGAATGGCTCCTAAAAAACAACGCCTGAATCATTTCTTCGCTCCTGGATGCAGCACAGCGTACTCTTGAAGCAAACGGCGAAGCTTTCGTTGTTTAAAGCGCCCGCAGACCCAGAGCGAAGAAACGATTGGGAACGTTATTCAGTGGACGCAAACTTCATAGCGAGAGTGTTATGGATGTGTTGCATACGATTCATCATACTTCCCCATTGCAGGTCGACTGCGAAATTCACTCTAAGAGCCTATAACAGTACGCAGTTTTGGGTTTTACGTTACTATATGCGACTGTACGTTTTTGTGAAAGGTGGGAATAAGTCAATAAGTCCAATCTGCTGAGGAAACAATTTTGCCAAGCACCTCAAACTAAGCAGGCTAAACTAGCTGCATGGCAACTCTCTCAGCATTATACTTTTGCCTTCCTCACCTGCTGTTATTTCTGTGATTTTCTGAGCTTTACCTTGCCAGCTGTGAGGATTTGCTGAATCAAAGCAAGCGGCTTCCCTTTTGTACAGTAATTCAGTTGTTTTTCTACCCATTACTATGGTAATGCTCTCATTGCATTAGTGTGAAAAACAATGTCATATATCAATGCTCTGTGCCCTACTGCCTCATGTGTGTGTTCTCATATTCTGTGATGCATTGTCACATATTAATTCACAAATTACAGAGGCCATGACCTTGTGTCCATTTTGTGAAATGCTGTAGCTCGTTTAACTGCTCGCCGAAGCCTGCACGGTCCCTATATAAATAAAATCGGCTGCTTTGTCAGTTTAACGAAGTTTCCACTTGGCTTTCTGCATCAGTACTGTGCTAGACCTCTTTTTCAGCTTGCTTGCCTTGTGTTTCGGGCATGATTTCTATAAATTGTTGCTGTGGGCGTATATGACTGTTCAAATTCGTGCACGAATGTTTTATTATAGCTGTTTCAGCAACGAGTCCAGCTGATTCTGCGTGACGTTGTTCATTTACGCGATCTTTTTTTTTTCTTTTTTTTTTCAGGCCTTGTGCAAAGAGAACGAGCGCACCATGTGACTGTTTAGTTTAAACTTACTTTCATAGTTGTCGCGACTAGCTACGTTTAATTAACCTCTCACACGGCTTCCCTATTGCGATTACCCAAGATCCGAATGTACTCGCTCTCTATCAGAGATTCGTCTGCGCTTTCAAGTTCTGTAAGCTAAACAAACTCGATCCTGATTGCTGAAACGGTTGAAAATGTTTTAATGGAACTCAACTGCGATGGAAAGTGTCCGTGTTTTCAAGAGCGTGGCTCTATTCAAGCGGCGAGTACTTTCTCAAAATGCGTTTGCATCTGTGGGAAAACCAATCTGTCTTGTAGTTTCTGGTCCTTAGCAGATAATACAGACTAAATAAGCGAAGTGCTTACGCGCAAACATCTGAACCACAGACACAGCGCGCGCCAAGCACATGCGAGCGTCGCAGTGGTTGCTACGTTTCGCGTGCTCCTCTTCAAGATTGGTCGATCGCAGCGCCGCCGCTGCTGGCGACGCCGCCGGAGTCACGCGGAGGCTGCCGCCCGCTTCACTGCCCCTTCTAGTACACTGTAACTAAGGGGAGGCCCTGACGTCACATTCGTGAAGCCTCCACATCGCAAACACCCGCATCGCCTCCTAGTGAAGGCGCAGCGAAACATTTCGCGACTTCCGCCGCGACGTTTGCAAGCGCATGCGCGCATCGCGAAACTTTGCAGCCTTTTTGTTTGTTTTTTGTTTTTCGCCGTGCAAGCGGTGCAGTCGATTCACGCATGCTGCTCTTGGTGTGTGTTCTTTAGGAAAGCTACGCAATGCCCAGCTGTTGCGTATACCCGGTGCAAATCGCGTGCACTGCGGACAGTACCGGGTGTCACTTTTCATGTGTACGTATACGTTCGCTTCATTGCTGATCACTAAGGTATGGTATTTGCGTGCGAAGCTCTCGGATGTGCGCTCTGTTGCTTGTTACTCGTTTTGTCAACTCAAAACTCATGTGAACTTTTGTTTTTGGCGTCTGACGCGCCGTACATAACGTGCGCTGAAGGCATCGTACGTTTTAGAGGCTGTGTCGTTCAACGAAAGGGCAATAAACTTTTGTTGTTATTATCGGACTACGTGACGTATGTATTGTTCGGTGTGCGCTCGATCGCTGCGTGCTTGTGTTGTGTGCGCACTGGAATTACGAACTTTACGTGCACGATCGCCTATACAATACAGCGGTGTCCTCTTTTCGACGTGGAGTTACGTCAACTATAGATTGGAGTTGCGCCGCAACCGCTAATCGGGCAATAGATCGGGAAATCGGGCTACGAGAAAGGAAAAGAGAGATCTAACGCCCTGTAGAACGCGTAAGTCACTGCTAGGTAAGTTCGAATACGATGATGCAGGGGCTGAATGTTTTTGATTACGGCACGTGCCGGTACTTTCTGCACTGTTGCACAAAAATGCTCCACGAAGAATCTCAGCACGCTGTGCTCGGGCCTGCCACGCACGAACAGTCTGGTAAACGTCTGCTTGCAACGTTTTACTACGTGCAAACCGCACAATACGCGCTAAGTTTACGCCGGGACTACAAATCCGAGCAGAAGCGAACCACCGCGGAAAGCACGCCGCGGGGCGTCTGCTGTTTTGTTTGCCCCATAAAATCTGACGTCACTTCCGCCACACTTTTCGCAATGCATTGGGATACGATAGGGCCTCTCCTGAGTTTTCCTTCCTCCATGATAGTGCCGGCCGGCGAGTGAGCCCACTACCCTATTCTAGCTCACTTTAGTTTCGGTCCTACACCTCTTCAGCACTCCCCCTCCCCCTTTTCTTTTCAATAGCAAAGCTGTTCAAGCCGGCCGTGAAAACGTTCGTGTCCGCAGAAAAACACAGGTGGGTATGCGCATAGGCGTGCCCACAGGGGGGCAGGGGGGGGGGGGCGCCCCCCCCCCTAATCACCTAAGAGGGGGGGCTCAAAATCTGCCCCGTATATTGACCCTTCTATTCACCTAAGAGGGTGGGGGGGGGGCGCCAAATCTGCCCCATACATTGACTTAGTAGTAGGGTGGGGGGCGCTGCGACGAACCTTCGCCCCCCCCCCCCCTAATGGGGAACCCTGCGCACGCCTATGGGTACGCGCCACAAGAATTGGGCAAGCCCCACTACCAAGTGCAGCACGTCAAACACGCGAAAGAGAGAAAGAAAGCGATAAAAAGAAAGAAAAATAGAGAGAAATAAAGACACAGAAAGAGAGAGAAACAGACATGGGAAGGATTGAAAAAACAGAGAGCAAGAAATAAATAAACAGAAACAAAGTCAGAAAGGGAAGAAAGAAATAAAGAGTGAGAAAGACAAAGACATAGAGAGAGAAAGAAAGAGAAAGAATTAAATAGAAAGCAACAGCTATAAAATACAGATACAACAGAGAGAAAGAAAGAAAAAAATAAAGAGAAACAAGGAATCCTATCCATCGCTGCTCTTCCTTCATGCTTGGCACCATATTGCTAGTGCAAAGCTGCCATAATGTTTTCTGTTAGCGTCAACTAAAACGTCGACCACATCTGTTTGTTTTCTCATCCACTCTGCTGTCTTACAAGTTTAGAACGTCTTCAAAGGGCTGAACGGAATCTGAATTTTCACATGCATGTGCACACATAGAAATGAGTTGAAAGCTTTGTCATAGCTAAAGCCTGAAATCTCAAAGCCATGTGTAGTTATCTGATGAGCTGTAGCCGGAGATTTAAAATTTATCTAGGATTCCTTAACACACACCTAAAAAGCTCAGTGGATGCGCATTCACACAAGTCAGTCCCAACTGCTAGTATTATTGCCACTCGAACGTTCTACTTTGTATTCTAGCTGCAGCCATAGCCACGGAGGCATAGGGGTGAATTCAGATGCACTCACAAACATTGATACAGAGGGTCGTACTATCTCACTGTTTTTGAAACTTCAAAGAAAGTCATCCACAACTGAAAGAAAATAAATTGTTTTAATGTACAATGTGGCTTTTGCTTCATGCAGATACACAAAATATATTCCACTGAATATCGTCTCTTGAAGGAGAAATGGCACTTTTGATGTACAGGCAATGAGAGCATTGCAATAGCACTTCACATGGCATAGCTAAGAATCAAGTACAGACACACCAGGAAATGGCACTGCTGCTAATAAAGCAAACATGGGGGGCCTAAACATGGCATTCAGCATAAGAGTATGCACGACCTATAGCTTGAGCTGGTCTCTTAGTGTTGTTATTCTAACGATGTCCAATTTCAAAGAAATGCTGACAGAAAAAAACATTACGAGTGAAAAACAGTGCTAAAAAGATGGGACAAGAAAGGACACGGGACCACGGCGCTGAACTACTTTTCTAGAACTACTTCAGTGCCATGGTCCCGTGTCCTTTCTTGTCCAGTCTTTTTAACGCTGTTTTTTCACTCGTAATCATGAACCAACCAGCCCAAATGCGTACCCTACTACAGAAAAAAACATTGTCACGTTCTCTTTCATAGTGGGTAGCGGTTGACTAAAACACACAGCATAAGTTTTTTTAAACTGTTCAACAAGTGACCACACTGTCCTTAATTGGTACCCACTTCTGTACTCGCATCAAGTAGAGAACACTACGTGGTATGCAGAAGCAGGTCACGTCATTAAAAATGGAAGTAGTGTGTGCAAGGTAGAACGTATTACCACCTTATGGCAGAACAGCACAAAATATGGGATAGTGAAACATGCAGGACACAACGCTGGCCTGTGCGTTTCACTGTTACATATTTTGAGGCTGTTCTGTCATAATGTTTGGGAACCAACTAGCCCACCCTAGTGTATTACCAACATGTATGACAGTCAGCTATGTGCAGGGGCCATAGGTAAGACCATTGCTATGTTGTCGCAGGGTGGCTCGGTATCACAAGAGTGGTGCTTTCATAGTCCCTTGCTCCATGATGAGTCTTCAACTTTTATAATGATTAAGGCCTGCCACTGCTACCTCACCAAAGGCAGAGAGCCATTTAAGACTACTTTCCCAGTCTCAGCCTACCAGAACCTACGCATCACTGTCACAGTTCAGCTTGAACATTCAACACATAGGAGTGAGCAGTTCGTGCATCACTAATGCGTCATGCCCCCAAACCACTGGCTCCTAATCCCATGGTGTAACCTGCCTCACTTTGAATCAGTTGGGCTACACGATGATAATTGTTCTGCTGCACTCTTGAGGTACTGGGTTGACAATTATCTATAAATAAAATAGAAAAAAAGGAAAATAGACAAATCCTGCTTTTCCATTTTCAACAAACATTGCTGCAGCTGTGTACTTTTACAGAAATAAAATGTTTTGCGTTGGATACAAAACAGCACAAAATTTGGCATTGTGAGGTGGTGTCTAGAAGATGGCATGTACAGCATAACATTGTATACCACAATGTCATCAATTTGCTTTGCCCACTCGAAAGTGCATTTATTGGCTTTCCTTGATCAGAAGACAGGACAAGGTTGCCTCATATGTGGGCAACTTTTCTCTTCTGTAATAAAGTGTCACACAATGCCAGATAGCAAAAGTTAGCGGAACTGCATTGTGCAAAAATCTAGCTGCCCTATATGCGCTATGCTACACCATTTGAGTTTCGTTGCATATGCAATCAAATGATGCAGCCCTTGTGTTCTTCCCCTTACATTCTGCACCAAAACTAGCACAAAGTAGCAGTAACTAATACCTGCAAGCTTGCAATGCATCTCTTGTGTTGCCTTCCAACATGAAAGTATTGCTGAATGTGCATGGAACATTGTACGCTATATTGCATTTTGTACTCTGGTAAAGTGAATCTCAGGAATTCAGTACAAGGTATTGAAACGACAGCCTCCTATTATTAAAGCAAAGAGTTGGGTCATGTGCTCATTCTTGTTAGCCAAGATTTGCAACTGAGGAAGACATTAAAAGTACTGCTTATAGGATTTACCAGATTGCGTAAACTACCTATAAATTCAGGAAAAATTTTGGGACCCTCAAGCACCAGTTTTGATACACTGCTCTCAAACTTGCAACAAAATGTATTAGGCTTCTGCCATGTCCTTCTAATGCATTTGAAGATAAATTGCTTATGCTCTGTCAGTCAAGGAAAAGCAATGTATTTCATGGCTGCATTTGCAGCAAAATACCTCAATAATGGTGCCACACCCAGGCATTGTTTTAGAACTACTTCAAAAACAAGTTCTATATAAACGTTGCACCCAGGGACAACTTTCTGTGACCATGTAGTCAAAGCTGTTGGGGCTGAGAAACAAAACGTGTGTTGAGTGTATGCAAGTGGTGAGGACAGGCTCAACATAACTTCAGTTTTGGTTTTGATTGTGCAAGGCTATGCTTTTTCTAAACACAGTGTGCTTGCTACGAAAATTTTCAGGCGAGCTATGATCACTGGATCAGGTATGTAGGTTGCCTGTCTTCTGAACCTGAGAATATTGGTTGACAAGATTTGCCGTGACTATAGCATACTGCTTGTCTAATGTGACCGGTATGAGTTATTGTATCTTCACACCAGCACGTCTATCGCTGTTTGAATGCAGGTAAAGAAGCAGCATCTCATGGGAATTTCAGGCAATACACGTATTGCCGATTGCGTTGTATACGCCTCCAAAAATCTTGGAGGAACATGGCAGAGGAATATCGCATAAAAATATCGTCAAGTTAGAAGCCTGCCGCTGTATTATTCAGTGTGAATATTTGAATGCATTTTGCAATGACATTGTTAAAAAGCATTCGCCTATATGTGGAGTTTTATCCAGCGGTTGTACCACATACCAGCTACGACGATGTATTTTTCAGCCACAGAAAGTTGCTCCTCTTAAGTAATGTTTCAAGGTTTATATTAAATGGACATGGAATTAACACAAACTAAACTCGCCCCAGTTTGGTAATAACATATGCCTTGAGACATCAAGTATGTTGTTCAGTGAAGATAAGCTGACCTTATGCGAGATTAGTCCATAAATTCTGATGCTTGCCTCTGCTAGAACTCTCAGCAAGCAATAAGCCAGATTTTTACCTCTTATCTCTAGAGTTTAATAAACGAAGACTGTCGTTACAGAAGCCCTTGGTACATCTGAGAGGTGGTAATGCACTTAATGAACACAAGCAGGAAGCGGGCAGTAAAGCATAAATCATCAAGAAACAGTTATCTTCAAGAAAAAAGAACACAGAAAATGATGACAGTAATATTGCTCATGTCACAATGAATGAATACAATGAAAACACCGTCTCAAGAAAGCGCTTTTTTTTGGCCTTTTGCAACTAGCCTATAATCCATAGTTCACGACCTACTAAAGACAAATGCAATGACTTCCACGCATTCAGAGTTGCACAGGCTTTTTCACAGGGCTATCACCATTATTGCGTTAAAAGTAACTCCATGCAAACTGAATAAAAGCGCCAACAATATCTTGCACGTCAGTCTTCATGTACAATAATACAAAATGCTATGCTCTGCCATCGTCGCAAAAAAAAAAAAAAAAAATTCTTTGCACTACTATAGTAGGAATTCAAGTGTTCCTCTGCACATGGGAGCAGCTTAGTAATTAAAAAATTAAAATGTTATGCTATCGCAAGGACCAGCAATGAACATGAAAAAAAAAAAAACAAGAGGCATTTAAAGAAATGCACTCTACAGTTATACATGAGAAAAACAAAATGTCACTATTTACAAGCATTTAAACAATTGCAACAAAAATGTGTTATAATAGAGACGAGCACGAAAAAAATATGAAACAGAAATGCAACAGTTGGGTAGGTACTGCATGGCAATTTAAGGAGCAACTGTCTCTTTCATAAACAGACAGCAAAATACCATGAAGAGCTTCTGAAAATAGCTTCTAAAAACAATGTGCATCAAAAGAAGTGTAGATCTAGAAGATGTAGATAATGTATGAAAAAAAAATGACAGCTTCAAGTCGAAACTTTGCAATCAACAAATGCAAAGCAGGCAGTGTTCTCTAGACCATCAGGTAACGCAAAATTAGTATTCACGCTCCAAGCCACAAATAAACCTCTGGTGTTCTGATTAACGTGTGCAATACAAGAAAAGCCATGCTGTATAAAACGCAGAAAAGGGATGACATTTGCACTAGACACTTACGAAGTAATAGAATGTAAACATGAAATTGCACAGCAAGTGTACTTAAATGTGAAAATTTTGACAGAGATGTTCCTGGCCGGGTAAAAGAATTCTAGATGCCGAAATTATTACAGCCACAGTTTTTAGATGGGCTCAACGTTTTGGGACTCGGGAACAATCTTGACAAGGAGGCTGCGAATCGAGTTGTGGCACTTAGCGTCCAAAAGGGTGCCACTGCTTTCTATAGCAAAGGCTCATGTAATGAGAAACATTGCAGTTAAAGGCTGCGCCATTATTATCAATGCCACTGGCTTTTTACCACGTCTCTACATCCATATAAGGAACCGTTTTCAAGAACGTTATTTGGAGCGTATTGGTACTCCCTATTAACACCTATAGAGCACAAAAGGAACAAGAGACAGAGGTACAACATGGACACAGTATCATTTGTTGGAAGTTAGTGCTGTGTCCGCGTCGTACCTCGGTGCCTTGTGCCTTTTGAGCACTGTAAGTGGTAATAAACATTTTAAAATTTTCCCCATCACATGTTGCTGCGATCTCAACACCATAACCAAATGGCTCTCGACTGTGGGTGATAATCCTGGACAGCTGCACTGGAGCAGCAACATAAAAAAAAAACGATTAGAAGAAACCAAGCATGCAATGGATGAACAGAGCTGGTCACAATTTTACAACATAGATTGCCACTGAGGACCTTGGCACAAATTTTGGCATTCAAACCTATTAGCTACACACCAGTACACTACATTTAGGTAGGAAGCCAAATGTGGCTTTTAGGAGGGTCTCGGTGAGTTCTGGACACAGTCCAGCAGCTTCATGACAAGCGAATGCTGCATTATGGCAAATGGCGTGGACACTTTTTCAAAGCAGTGGACACTCAACCATTCTGAGGCACTGCAGCTTTGCATGGCTTGAATTATGGCACACAAAATAACATAGGATGAACTGCAGCCACAACACCGTGGGTATGCACATGCACATATATACACACTTCAAACATTATACATATACTGTTAGTGTAGAGCTTTTTCATTAGAGTAAAGGGAGTTATTTACACATGGTACTTTCTCCAACAATAAAAATGCTATGTACTCAATAAACATGTTTCTTTGCAAGTGACACATCAGTAATTAATAATGCCTCTATAGGGCAGTGAGTCAGCAAACCACATCTTAAGGGAACCGATTTTACAAGTGTGACAGACAATATACAAAATTCTGCAAGCTGGCCCATCTACTATACATCTAAATTGGCCTAACCATTATGGCTATGGTTTTGCTGGCAGCGCTGTTGAAGCTGAGGCACTTCTGCAGTTTGAAAGAAAGGTTGCGCAGTGCTGAGACTGAAGGTGGCAGGAAAATCATCATCCTGCTTATTGACATGAATTATTCTGATTTGTGCCCCTGATGTCCACCATCTTGGTTACGGCAAACTGCTACAAGTATATAAAGAGAGCAAAAGTGTAGGTTTAGTATTAATACGTCTTCCATTGCATTCTGGGAATTCATGTGACTGAAGAATTTGTGCAAAACAAGTTGGCGCAGTCTTTTTTTTTTTTCATAAATTTTATTGAACCCTTTACGCTCCGAAGCCTTTACCGACCTTCCGTCCATTCCGGTGTGAAACTAATAAATTCAAAGCCCAAGTAAAAGAAGTTTACTTACTCATTTAGAGATGACGCATAATGCAACGAGAAAACGTGCACGTGAACCAACCACGAAACAACTTGTTGAGCAGTGCCCAACCACAAGCTGCTGTGGTCCTGTTGCGTTGTCGGTAGTGGCCCGACAACGGACCGCAAAGGGTTAATCTCTCAGTTAAGAATGCAAATGTTTCCTCGCTGCCATTCGCGTCAATTAGAAGGCTACCACCTAGCTGCTACTGGTGTCACAGCTGGCACAATATTACGCTGTAAGCAAGCCCCAAATCGGGGCAGCAAACTTGTCAGCTGCTGTGTTGCGAACAGGAATTAATACTGTCTGCAAGTTCGGAAACGATATACCTGTGGATGCTTTACAAAACCTTGGTAGAGACGTGTCAAAGACTTCGTTACTTACGTTTTTTCAAACTGAGCAAGAGCTTTCCTCAAGGTCAGTTATGCATGATAAAAATTTCATGCAGCACCCATTAGTGTGACAAAGGACAGAAGAAACAGCGAGAAGAAGCGTTGTTTTTTCTGTCCTTTGTCCTGCTCATGAGCAGCTCCACGAAATTTCTACAAATGCTAAACCAACTAGCTCAGCTTACTATCTTAATGTTGGTGATGCGCTTTCACATGAATGAATAAAGCAGCGAACATTTACATTATATATAACTTGCAGACGCGTGTAGTGCCAGGATTATTTTCCTGCGGGAAGGGGGTGGCATTTCGACGACACCCCAGAGCAAACTATAGTGTCAGCCTTCTGGCAGTCCATTGGAGGCAATGAGAGGCCGTTTGGCACTTAAGGGGGCAGCTTTCCCCTCCAGTATCCATCCCTGGCTGCAATGAACTTGTGTATGTCCTCCTTTGCTACCTTAAAAATCGATTATGAACGTTCACCAACTTGCCCAACAAAAAGTTCTCCTAAACCATCTGCACATGTGTTACACTGCCCAACGGTCTCAGTTTGAGTGTTTCCAGCTTGGTGGAAGAGATGGTGCAGCTGCACAGCTCCCACATACGAGAACACTGTCAACTACTGTTTCTTTGAAAAGTTAATACACAGAACCTTGGCACAAATGTCCACGGAGCTGCATTTACAACAGTTCAGCTGCCCTTCGAGTAATTTTTGTAGAAAACTCCACAGACATCTTAAATTCCATGGCTTGAATAAAGACACGGGGACTAAAGCACCTTACACTCCAAGTTTGAACATTTTCTTGCTTTTTTTTTTGTCAAATTTGTGCATCTCCTGAATTTTTTTTCTTCTTCAGAATAGCATACGACGCTGTACGCAACATCAATGAGAAAAACGACTGCTGTGAATATGGCTGCCACTTAAAGGAACATTGTCGGGTTCTTCACTCAAACAAAAGACATCTCCTCAAAACTATACAGTTGTTCATATAGATGCACAATGATTACTTGAGGAAGTAAGGAACATAGCGAACCAAGCGAAGACGCAGTTCTGATGCTAGCGAAGCCGCTGAATTAATGAGAAGAACTTAAAACAATAATTCAATGATAAAGTTGCAACATCCAAAAATTAACAATGGGAAAAACGAACTTTTGATCTGATCTGCCAGGTAATTGATAGTATATACAAAAAGAATTCCAGAAAGCAAGTGCTAGCTGCTCGCTTCTATTGAACAGATAGACCTGCAACCATAAAATATGGCAAATGGCAACAAAGAACAAGAACTATCTGTAAACTAATAAGCCGTGACTAGATATAAACATACAGTACCAGTGCATTTGCACACCTTGTCATTCAGATGAAGTAGCTTACTGCAGCTCAACCCAAATTCTTACAATAATTTATAACGCTAGTATATTTAGGTAGTGCTTAGCGTTCAGGAACTGAACCAGGGTACTCATGCTAAGCAGCAGGACACCTGAGCCACTGAGCCACCACGGTAGGTCACCTCACTGATGGTATGGAAGAATTGCAGTTGCCGTGATAAATGTGAACCGTACCATTGCACCTATGGTACTCGTCAAAGACGTCTGCATAGCCATGATGTCGCCACCACTCACACAGCTGTCGATTCCACGTGCACGGGAGCACGTAAAACAGCTCGGGGAATTCCCAGCTTAGGAGAGAGTAGAAGTCCTGGTCTCCGAGGTTGCCTCCAAAACTGTATTTCTCTACCAGCCACTGGACTCCCGAGGCAGTGAGGAACTTCTTGTAGGTGGACGAGCTTCGAACAGCTTCGAGATCGATCAGCAGGACACCGCTGTTGAACCCGGGGTTTCCGTGGGGTGCAGGTTCGCCGCACGGGGTGCCCGGATGCTGCTGCCTGTACTTGTGCAAGCAGTGACGATACACGGGCTGGAGTTCGTGCGCAAGCCCCATTATCGCGCCCGGAGGAAACAGGGCGAAATGTTTCTGCAGGAGGGCAATATCCGAGCGCAGATGAAGATCAACGTCCAGAAGGATGAGGCGACGGACTCCCACAGGAAACAGCCGATGTAGGCCCGTTGACAGAAAGAAGAGCTTCTTGCCATAGTACCCGTGCGAACTGAAGTGAGGCTGCAAGAAGGACACCAGGTCCTCGAGAGGAGCCAGCATGTCATCCATGTCCAGAAGCTCCGCCTGCAAGAAAAAATCAGCAGCTGTCACACTCGTGTAACACAAGAAGCCTAGCTGCACTCATATAAGATAAATGAGCCGCATTGAGCAAGTAGATATGTCTTGCATTAGATGGACACTTTGAACACCTCATGCGAGCACTTATCTGTTTTTACTGTTACAAAGAAGTAGACATGCACAAACTTTATTGATAATGAATTTAAATTATGTGGCCCGGACGTGGACAAAATGGCTCGGAGTGCGTCAGTCCCAAATTACAACATCCTCGTCGATGGCACTCCTTGTCCTTCAGCATAAACTACAGTAATGTAGCATGGCCCCTGCCTGCTGAAGCACCATCTCTGTGTTTTCTATGGTGTGGCTGAATGGTAGAGCTTAAAGGGACCCTGGAACGGTTTTGACGATTTTGTACAAATGCACTGAGTCGGCAAAGAAAGTTCAAAGGATCATTTGCAGACCAACTTAGGCTCTCTGCGTCAAGTGCATGATTTGTTATAATACTTTAAACATGCGAATCGCCCCAGATCACGGAAGCTTAGCCAAAGAGTCACTATTAGTTTTTAATTTCCCGCTTCCATTCTACGTGGCTCTGGAGACCGTTCCGATTGGATATGTCCAATCTACGTCAATGAACTTCTGGTGGACAGCGAACATCGTCTGCCTGTGTTACAACTTGCTCCGTGTTGACATGAGCTGTGCGACAGTATTTATCTAGAGGTTTCTTTACTCAGGCAACATGAATCGCCGTAGTTGTGTTGCGTGCTGCAAATCTAGCAACTGGCGACTTGTAAAGCAGTGACATTGTGTAATAAGGCATGTAAGGCAACAGGTGAGTGGAGTCACTTCAGCTCGTCGGTGCAGCGAATGTCGGGCTCTCGCTATCCGATCAAAACCAGGACCCACGTGTCTGCGGCTGTAACCCTGAAGACACAACCACACTGTCCGAGTTTATGCTTATCAGAGTCTGCGGATTGTCGGTGCACAGGAGAATAAAATGGGAACAGCTGGCAGTGTTGTGGCAAGTGGCGGAGCAGATCTCAACCACTCCGTGATGCGCTTTGTCTCACTTGAGTGCGCTGCCGTTGGTAGTGATGGCAGCGCGTTTGGCGAATTAAGGAGAAGGAGGAAACAGAAAAAGGAGAAGGCAGGGAGGTTAACCATAAACACTTCCGGTTGGCTACCCTACCCTAAGATCGTGCTTCATAGGAATTAAGGAGAAAAGGCAGAGTTGAGAAGGAGGGTCATATATAATTGCCCATAGCTGCCTTGGTACAAGGTGTGTCGCTTAAAGGAGTGATGAACCATCCCTCAGGCTTAGTTAGAAAACACATCCTATGGATAGCAGACACTGCTATGACCATCTCAACCAAATCTTGCGGTCACGCGTGGTAAGGAGAGCTTACAGGTGGAGTACGAAGTTGCCATTTTCTCAGGCACCCTCTTTTCATACAGAGGCCCGTCCTCACTTGCTTTGGAGCTGCCGGTGCCCGCTGTTTGGCGTCACACAACAGATAGCATGCCAACAGCAGACATAAACATAGAGCGGCGTTTAGATCGGATGAGTTTCTTGCCATGAGGCACCGCCACGTGCCAGCGCCACACTCCATAGTCTGCTAACATTACACAGTAGGCACACTAGCACACACAGTAATCCCAACGGGAGTGAGCAATCGTGTTTCACTACGCGCACTTAAGGTCATGATGTGCGCTGACGTAACTTCTTTTCCCCATGCTATCCCTCCCTCTGTAGCTTCCAGTGCACTCGTCGGGATGAGAGAACAAATCTTTGCAACTCCACTCGTTCTTGATGGATTTGAGAAATTTTTGCAGTGATCAATTCGTGACGCAATAAACTTTGATGCTGAGGTCATTTAATGATTACTTGGAAAGGTGGTTCATGACCCCTTTAATTTATGGTGTGAATGATTTGATGATGCTGCAGCTTTAATGCCGACAAAATTTCAAAAAACCGTTTCAAGGTCCCTTCAAGGTGGGACACATGGACATCTGTAGGTGGTGAAGAGGAGGCAGAAGACACGGAAGGGATGACCTCGTAGGCTACGTCTGTTACCTGGCATAACACACGATAGTGTACCGTGTGCAGGGAAAGTAATTTCTAAGAGAATCTGACACGACGAGTCGGAGTCCACGAAAGTAGAAAGGCACCTGGTGTAAAGAGAACATTGCGACAATGGTAGTCATAACACTCATCCTGGTGTTCTTGCGACGCTATAAGACGATCACGAGCAATTTCATGTGCTTTTTAAACTCTGGAAATAGCGTCACTGGCGTACTCAGCTGGCGAATCGATGGCAGCTGGGAAAATGGTGCCGAAAGGTAATGTTGGATCGCAGCCAAACAAAAAAGATAAAAGAGTGAAAAGCCAGCTGTACCGTGGCAGAATGCCACTCTTTGTCCTTCAGCATGAAATACAGTAATTTAGCAGTACGTCTTTCTTAAAGGTGCGTGGACTTTTGCGGAGTACCCACCATTTGTTTGTAAGGCAATACATGCACGTACATAGCCGCAAACATTGTTGATGCTGTGGCTGATGATGATGAATGATGGCTGAGCCCTTAGTAATGGACGAGAAGCTTTACACTACTCATTTGTCCAACAACTCACGTGGCGCCCTGCCTCGTGCGATGCTACGCTTTTGCCATGTAATATTACGTCTGCTAACATGACTCCTCGGCCAACACGATGCCTTTATAGGGTCTTTTTCTAAAGCAGGTTCAAGCACTGGTGTGGCTGTGTGGTAGAATACTTGGCACTTTTTTTCTGCCTTTTTGGCGTCACGCCAAAAAGGCAGAAAAAAGAGTGTTCCACACTCGCCGCCATGGCTGCGACTGGCGCTGACAGACACTCCTAAGTTTCAATCCACATATATACCCCATAAAGTGGACGGGGAGATGACCGCCGCCGTAGCTCAGTGGTAGAGCATCGGACGCGTTATTCGAAGGTCGCAGGTTCGGTCCCTGCCGGCGGCAAGTTTATATCTTTTCGTCCACTTTACTTTCTTCACATTTATATTCTAATTACTACAAATAACACCCCCTATACTTTCCTTGGCATTGCTGTCTGTTAGTTCTCATTAGTATACCATGTGTGTGTCATTGGAGCAGCAGTAAGCAGGACAATCAAGCTATTCCTAGACAATCTGGAAAGCAAACAACAATCAGCTGAACCTTTGCTAACGCTACGTATAGCCTGGCATAGACAAGCTAAGCCACTGCAATTTTTTCGTACCACCACGATTTAACTGGTTTAAGCTCTGAAATGGTGGAACCTCATTTTCTGGCATCACCTGTTGCTTTCTCTCGGCGGCAACAAATGTAATTCTCAAAAGCTTTACGAAGTGAATGGGTGATCACGTATATCCCTGGACAGTCGAGTGACATTTCGTGCTATTTAGCGCACGAACTCCAGGCTTGCGTATAGTGTGCTACACCAGCAGGCGGTAGCACACGTCGGGGGACTTTAAGCGCCCAAGCTTTCAGTATTAGCTCCTTTCAAATGCTGCTTTCGAAAATCCGCTTTCAGACAGTCAAAAACCATCTCTCAGTCAGGCGAGTGTAACGGTGAGAAAAGAATCTTCCGCACATAATTGGCATGCGCTTTCTGGTGTGGACCTAGCAGACAACGTGCGTGCGTCTCGATCAAATAGCCGCGAACGACACATGCCTTTGAGATGGGCTGGGTGCCCAGAATGACAAGCGCTTCGTGATTCCCGTTTACAAGCTTTCATTATACTTTAAACAGCGCGAATACAGCCGAAAACTGAACCATATAGCGGCTTCGAATGCAGCCACGGCATTCGTTTCCGCGAGTGACGACGCGACGGCGGGTCTACTACGGTGGCCACCACTGTAGTGCAGCTTGTAGCCGCTAGGCGCCACGCCTAGCGGCTAAAAGCCGCACTAATGCTGAGGGGCGTTCCCCATTGCACTCTTCTCCTTCGCCCAGGCACAGAAAAATAGAGGAGGCGCTGGCTGTACTTATTTATACTCTTGCCAAAGGGCTTTTGCATTCTGTAATTTAAACAAAAACGTTGCTGTTGTTTTCACACACGTCTGGATACTTTTGGCTACTTAACTGCGCTTGGTTTAAGTTGGCAAGTTTGCTACCTACGAGGTCAACCTCGCAGGTAGCAAACCCTGATACACAGTGCTTAATGGGCTCAATATACAAATTCCGTAATACTAACTGTTTTATTTTTTTTTTTGGCCCACTAACTGTGATACAGCATCAGAAGGTCGAGTTCAAGATAGTCATACAACCCCGTTTCTCAAAACAATGTCCAAAGAATGGTGATACGGACTGGTAGTTGAGTTGTGTGCACTACTGCAAATACACACTCTTTACGAAGAACACAGGCCAAATTAACACCACACAAATGACAAGAGCGATTAAGACAACCTTGCCAGCTTCCTCTCCTCATGTCAGAGAAGAGCATAGCACTCTTCCCATATCCAGCCTATCACAAAATTTAAGAACCGAATCATTAAGAAACGGCTTATTTGGTGACACTCAATAACTGGTACACCCTAAGCCAACTCTGATGTTCGGGCTTTTTTTCACAGCTGGCAAAAATTTGTAATTACTGTTCCTACAATAGTGAGTGACACGTAGCCCCAGTGATTATGATCAAGAGCAGCGCTGTCTGCAGAGCATACAACGAAGTTGCACAGCTTGAATCTGAGACCTTGTTGGTCATTGGTCAATTCAGAGCTTATACAAGTGCACGACCACTCACGTAAGGTCAGATGGATCTCCCATGCTCTTTCACTAAGGCATGAATGATCAATATTTGCAGTGAACTACATCCTGCTGCTTGCAGATGACAACTCTTACGCTCCGGTACAAAGCAGCTTTTTTTCCTCCGGCAGACTGAGTTGCAGCATGGTGGTGACCATGCTTATTAATTAGAATACAGTCCTTTCCGAACGAGTGAAACGCACAGAATTTTTTCGCATCTCTTGATTAACATCAAAGAAAGGAGCAGAAAGACCTGGGCATCACTATGTGAATCCATGGCTGCTTAAGGGGGAAAGCACGAGGAACTTAAGCAGCCATGACTTCACACAGTGATGCCTAGGTCTTTCACATACAAGTGTAAACAGATGTAGGGATGGTAAAATCGATGAACGATTAATCGATTAAAGGTCCACAATTAATCAATTATTCATAATACATTTGTGCCTTTTGATTAATCGAATTAATCGATTACGGCATCCCCCACTCCCGCCCCCAACCTCGCCCCTTGGCCGGAGCGCATGACTGCGAGGCGCGCTATCCTGAGACGCCGATCCTGAACGCTATCCTTAGACGCAGGAAGTTGCAAAGCCGAATACAACTACTTTTTCTGGTTCTATTTGGGATGCCGTCGATCGCGCACTTCTACGAAATTGTGTTGCACTGGAGTACGATCCGATGAACTAAATGCCTTCTCAGTTCAAGACATACTATAGTAACCCTGTAGTCGATCGCCGCACCAATCCGAACCCACTTGAGACTTGGCACAGCATGCGAACTGGCCTAGACCATGTGTTTGACGTTGCAATGGAGTATTTGCCAATTCCTGCAACGACAGTAGCATCCGAGTGCCTTTTTTCGCATGCTGGATGTGTGGCGACCCCAAGGAGGTGTCAGCTCTCGCCCGAGCATCTCGGGCAACTGGCATTTCTTCACTCAGTAGAAAAAAGCATGTGGTTCGGAGCAGCAACCCCATGAAACAAAACAAAAGGGGACTGTTGAAAAAGTAAGCAGCACGTGGATTTGCCAACTTTCAAAAGAGAAGTTTATTCTTTTCTGTAAATTTCATACGTGCCAGCGCATCGTCTTGTAGCTTATTTTGTTCGTGTTTGTTTTTTGCCGCGCTGTTTCATCGTGTTGCCGCATAAACGCATGTCTGCTTACATTTGATAAACGAGTAGTTTTCGTCACCTGTAGTGTCAATCGCAACTTTTTTTTGTATTTTATTCAACCCTCAGATTTTACTCGTTTCTTGTGTAAGTGCGGCATTGTAATATGTGCTGCTTATTTCCTCACTGGTTCTTAGTGCCGTTCTGTTTTACTCTTTAGCAAATAAAATATTGTTTAAAAATGAAAGAGAGAGAGAAAATATATTATAAGGCAGAGAGGGTGGCCTGAGCTAGTACGCCCCTGCCTGCTACTCTGCACCGGACAAAACGCAACAGGGCAAAAAGAGTGATGAAGTACGATGACGGGGAGATGATTAGGTAATCCGTATATACATAATAAGACATGTTTGCTAGCGTAAAGAGGAGAAGGACGCTAGTAACCATCTTTTATTATGCTGTATACCAACTAGCCCAACTGTCCGTCTTATAGGGTATTTACCATTTTCATAATTGTTGAGCTAACTTTCCTACGATGCAGTTAGCCCAATTAATGGCGGCTAGTCACTTCTTCAAACAGAGTGTTCAAGCGCGGTTTGCGTGCAACGTGTAGACTCGGCTCTCTTGACACGAACACGCATAATAGACAAACGCCAGCACTGCGCAACTACGACCTCGTCTCCACTTGAAGCACGAAAGTTGCTGCCATTAGTTGAGAGAAAATGTAGCGCAGGAATGCGCATCCGCGAATTGTGAAAAGGGTCTTATAGACCCTTTATGTAATCCGCAACTTTACGCTTCAATTTACCGAACGTCTAGCATCCAGTACATTACTACTGAAGAAGTGACATAGCATTTAGCAATACTGTATGGTCGCATATTTAGGGACAAATACAGCTTTCAGAGGCCCCCGTCTTCTGCTGTGAGAAGAAGGAAGGACAGTCGCGAAATTTATGTTGTAATGTCTGATACACTAGATAGCGCTCACAGTTCAGGCTGTAGGCACGATTGAAAAGGTGCGAGTGGCGCCGTGTTACGGCAAAGATCAGATGAAACCTGCGCAGTATGCTGGCGCAGCTGCTGTTTTTTCTAGCCGGGAGGCAGAAACTCATGTCACTCTATTTCCCACAATATTAATTAGAACTAGCAGACAATATTGCCAACAAAAAGTATAGGGGGTGTTATTTGTAAGAATTGGGATATAAATCTGAAGAAAGTAAAGTGAACGGAAACATAACTTGTCGCCGGAAGGGACCGAACCTGCGACCTTCGAATAACGCGTCCGATGGTCTACCACTGAGCTACGGCAGCGGTCATCGCCCCGTCCACCTCATAGGGTAAACGTGTGCATTTAATTCTAGCAGTGTTAGTCAGCGCCGATCGCAGCCATGGCAACGAGTGTGGAACACTCTTTTTCTGCCTTTAGGCGTCACGTAGCAAGTTATCTTTTTACGAGCTGGCAGCTGACCAATAATTCCTTGCATACTACCTCAAGTCACCAAGTCTGCCGGAACGAGACCCTCGCTATGAATGAAGGAAAGAAGTGGAAATTTTAAGGGCTCGTTTTTCTTTGTCATACACACTTAACATCCCCTATACTTTCCTTAGCATTGTTGTCTGTTAGTTCTAATTATTATTGTGTCTAACAAAGAAAAACGAGCCCCTAAAAGTAATCTTCTTTCCTTCATTCATAGCGAGGGTGCGCAGTGGTGCGAAGCTGCCTTCATTCCAAGTCCTGAGCCGCTACGCAGATCTTTTCAGGAGCAGCATGGTGTGGCGCGGGTTGATTGTGTGCTCCTGATGATATGATGGTGCTCTACAGTCCACTATGGTGCAGCAGTGATAGAGGGGAACACCCAGGGGAGATACCCTTACAACACTAACTCTGGCACCGGAAGAGCAAAAGTCAATTGATAGAGGCAGAAAGAAGTACCCATGACAGAAAGACCTGTGCTAGAGACTTGAGGATTTTCTTTTGGGTGCAAAGTCAACCAAAAAGAATTGGGAAAGAAAGTCTCATCCAAGTATAGCATGAATGATGTTGGCAAAAATGAAAATATAACGAAGTGATCAGTGTAGCTGTGGACTTCCAAGTTGCAGATCTTTTTTGGTATAACCCCTTCAGGCGAAAATTACGATTGACTGTGTACGAATGTTTCAAATTTGCACAGCATATTTCTAAGGCACTCGATATTACATTCCAGGAAAGAAAATGAGATATGTTGTTTTGTGCAAGTTTTAGTAATTAATCATAATTAGTACATAACTAAATATTTAATTATTCTACAGTCAGTCATGTTCCATTTTTGCATCAAAAGTAACAAATCATGGGCTCAAAATGAATGTGTAATATATTTTTGGTTGTGTTCACTTAAAGCAAAGAAAAATATTACTTTTGACAGTCTTGGAACAAGGCATGTCGACCGCGCCGTCAAACATCGTAGTGCCTTCACCAAAATGGTTGGCTTTAGTCATACGCAGCACACTGAAGTTAACTAAAGCCACAATGATTATGCAGAAGGCTCTCAGTTCATCCTATGCGCAGCGTATCTTACTCCTTCTTGGCCAACAGTCCAAAGAACTGGCAAAAACAAGTTGCATCCACTTGTGTGGACACTGCACCTCAAGGGTGTAGAGGGTACTCATAACATTTACCACTTGAAGATGACAAATAGCAGAAAAGATACAGTTGAGAGAATATGCGGGCAGGATGCTGACCTGGGTGCCAGTGTCGACAAGGTGGCTTCAAGGATGTCAAAGAGGCAAATTGAGGTGCTGAGAAGCCCACTTGTCGCCATTAGTGGTCCCCCTCACCATTTCCCGACCAGGAATATGGGCAAATACAACACTCTTTAAGCAGCACTGAAACGCTGATGATACGAACAAAATCAAATGCTGCTTTGTGGGCCGGCTGTGCAGTTGGGGCACAGGGATTCTGTGTGGCAACTGTTCTCAGTGTAAGGACTACGCACAGCGACTGCTTCATTGCAGTACATTTATCGAATTCTTCCACAACTTCGGCTTCTTCAGTAATGCAGCTGCATTTCGCAATCCCCACCGATTCCAAGCTCCAAGATATTTTTAGCTCTTGCTGAAGTTCTGTTTCCCCAGCTTCAACCTTGAGAACCACGACTTCTTGATTTTGTGTTAGTCCTGTTCTGCTATGCTCTGATGGACCTTGCAGTACCTAAGCCAGTATTGCATCGACAGCGGTCAGTCTGCTTTCAATTCTTTGCATTCTAATAGTGAAAAACTACTAATTATAATCTGAGGTGAATAGCAGTCTTATGGCGTCTGTCTCAGTCCTGTCCTCAGCCACTTGCAGCTTCAGTTGTTTCACTTTCTCGATAAATTTCTGACTGGGAGCAGGCAGACGACCGTGAGACGTGATGTTGACTTGTAGAGCTTTGAATGCCATGGCTGTTTGGCTTTCTCGCAGTGCTATATTCACTTACACAACATTCATTAACTTATTTTTTTTGTCTCCTTTGAAAATGAGCGAATCATTAGCCCTGTTGAATCACTTTTGCACCTATTTCCTTTGCTAATCCAGCTTCAATAAAGTGTAACTGGCTTCCACTGCACAATAACAAACGGCAATGTCAGCCACACTTTTCTACCGCTATCCATGCTACAGGCGTATGCAAAAGCACAAAATTATACTTTAGGTTTTCAGTTGCATGCAGGGTTGACGTCATCGCTGGCACTTGCCTTGTTGCAACCTGCTCTCCTTTTCTTCCCGCACCATTCTACACACTGATGTAGCATGGATAGGGGGACAGAGAGAGAGAGAGAAACAACTTTAATAAAAAAAAAACGCCAGGCCTGCGCTGAAACCGCAGTACAGTCACAGTGACAGCTGGAAGAGCGGCGTTTCTAAAGCACCGTTGTAAGCTCTCATGGGGCTACTAAAACAAGTACACTAGCAAGGTACCCACTACGCCATAAATCACAATTTTTGTGAAGTTCGGAAGCACTTACTAAGCCCTCATCCGTCATTCTGCGGAGAAGCGAGGCACCAGCTACACGTCTGTAAGCATTATGTGCACTTTGTTGACGCGACGACTGATGACGATGAAGAATTATGGCTCAGCCCTTTGTAATGGGTTGGAAGCTTTAAACGGCCCACCAGTTATGTAATTTGCATTAGGTGACGCCCGGCCGCTATGTCCCTCTCCAGCCATGCTGTATAACATACGTTGACGTGGGAGAGGGACGGGGGGGGTGCGAAGAACTTTACTGAGACCCCGAGGAAATGGATCATGCGCTTATGGGCTTCCTTGGCAACTAATACAAGTGCACTTGCGAGGAACTACGCTATAAATCATTGTAATTTTTGAGAAGTAGGAAAGCAGGCATTATGCCATTTTTCGTCGTTCTACGGAGATCCGTGGTACCTGCTAAACGCATGTAAGGCATTATGCGCACTTTGTTGATGCTGTGCCTGATGACGATGAAGAATTGTGGCGAAGCCCTTTGTAATGGGTTGGAAGCATTCAACAACTTTCTCGTTGCGCAAGTCGCATTGTGTGACGCCTGATTACAGAATTCGCGTTGTGCGACGCTTGGTGTTTATTTTACTCTTCTGCCACGCTATATTGCATATGTTAATGTGGTTCCTTGCCGCCATGAAGCCTATATAGGACCTTTTTGCAAAGCAGTTTCAAGCACCGGCATGGCTCAGAGGTTCAATACTGGGCTCCCACGCAGAGGGCCCAGGTTCGAACCTCGTTCCATCCTGGAACTTTTTTCTTATTTCGTTTTTTTTTTCTTATTTCGAGCGATAGTGGTTACGGACACCGGCGGCGGACAACTACGGCGCCAAAAACGGCCGGTGAAATGATCTCATGACAGCTTTCGCTGTAAAATAAGGCTCCTTGGTTATCGTGGGTGGAGCCCCTCGTCCAGTGTCCCATTGGCTATTGCGGCTTGCCAAGCCTGGTTAAGCGTCGCAAAGTGGCTTCCCAAGCCTGTCCGTAGAGTCGTGCCTCCCACGACCAATTTACCAGTCTGTCAATCAGCGGTGAGATGGCGTCTATCAGACGCTCCGTGCACTGATCGGTTGTGTGTTCGAGTGTCGAGGTGGAGTCGCATGTGTTTGCCGCTGCGTTTCGCTGGCAATATCTTGTGAAGTCTATGTAAGTGCGGGTGGGTGCTTGATGGTAACTCCTATCCAGAACTCAACAGGGGACAGGCAGACTGGACGTGGGGATGAAAGTGTGGCCAACATTGCCATTTGATCTAGAGATAATTTACTGGTGAGTGAACCAGTGCCTGGAAGATCCGGAGTATGAGATGTGGTCACCGTTTGGATGCCACTGCAGTGACATGGGAACCAGATCACTCAGGTGGACGGCTTCATGAATAATGCCTCAGGAGCAAGAAAAGGCAACACAAGAAAAAAATAGAAGTTTAATGAACTTAGCATGGCCTATGCAAGTTAAATTTGCAAAGTTAGCAACAGGAAAAAGCTTCAAAGAACACATTTTAAAGCTGGCACAATAATAAAAGGATAACTATGGCCTTGACAACGGACTCCTCCTAGGAGCTCTTCCACTGCTTGCTTATAAAGCATCAGATACAGTGCTGTTGGTGAAGCGTCACCCAAGCATCCAAAAACCAGCAGCCATTGCATGGTGCATCCTCGTAGTCATATTGCAGACTTATAGAAAATACTTCAAAAATGTATTTAAGGTGTTTGAGAAGAGTGCAACATAACAGCTTCAGTACAGTACAAAATATTTTGAATAGAGTACAAAATACTCTGAAAAGTATTCCAGTACTTTGGAGATATTCCCAAGATACATTTTCTTGCAAAATACGAAAGGACAAGCGCATTCAGTAGAGGCAGCATTGGCGAAAACAGGAGGGAGACTGCTGCCGAAAGGCTCTGTCACCTTTCACTTTTTCTGTAAAGCTCGACACAGCAAAAAAACGTTTTTTAGCTCGGTGCTGTAGAGGCATGTCATTCATGCTGTCTGGTGTCAACAGTGCAAATTTCCTGTGGCAAGAGTTTGCACGTAGCAGAGTTCCTCAAGCTTTAAAAATATGTGACAGTACTATACTTCAAAAGCTGATCCATGCTCATGAAGCAGACACCTGCAGGAAATCTTGAAATGGTTTGTACAGGCATACAGGATACATGTTGAGGTAAAGCTTTTGAAAAGCTGAGTAGACGTTTTGAAGATATGAACAAAAAAATCTTCGAGGGGCACTGACATAACATTTCAATCTCGAGATGTGCCTGTCATTCGATTGCTTGGTATGCATAAGTTATTTTGGCCAAACCTGTAAGTTCCTTTATTTTGAGGGCAAACAGCGTGCGAAGGCTCAACGGAACATTCAGCACCCTGCGACACCCACATTGCTGTGCCATGGTATGGGTTACATTGGTTTAGAATGCATGGCAATGGATTATACGAGTTTAGAGTGCATGGCAGAAGAAAGAAAAGGCTCCCAAAAAGAAAGATAAATGACCCAATTGACCCTGGAAATGCATAAACCTGAGAAATTTAAGATTAGGTGGCAACAACAAGAGAAGCCAGAGGACATATAGTGAAGGGAATAAAAAAAAAATAAAGAAGCAATTCCAGAAATCTGTACGACTCTGAAAAGAAGAGATCGATGGCCGTCACAGAGCTCTGGAATGGCCTAATCCAAGAAATTCACAACAAACTGCTGAAAAAAAAAAAACGGACCGCACTGGAGAAACACGGTGGCATTCCCCCTTGGAAAACCACGACAGTGCTCGCACATTAATATGAGTAGGCGCTTCGTGATTTCACCAAAAGGCTACCCTCCACTGCATTATTTGTAAGCTCCTGCACCTGTGGGCACAACACAGGCAGCTTAAAGGTACACTAAAGAGCAAAACAATTATTCTCATATTAGTAAAGTACTCTTTCACGATACCTAAAACACCAAGCTTGCTGCAAGAAGATGCTTAGTAAGCGAGAAAACGCGCCAAAACAAAATGTGGGTGGTGACGCCACCTTGAAGTTTCCACACCATTCGCCGTGACGTCACATGTTTTGACAGCGCCTACTAGGCACTACGTAGTTCCTAATCGGTAAAAATGAAGTACATTGTCCTCTGAGGGGGCCATAGACTCAACATACCAAGCTTGGGGTAATTTTGTTAAGCCAATGGCGCCAAAATACGATAAATACACTTCGAAATCCATGATGTCACGCGGGGAGATTTCGGAGCTAAATTTAAAAACGAAACTTTGAACTTGATTTTCTCCTCTATTAATAAACCTATGACAGCGAAATTAACGACATTAGAGTTCTCAGAGCACAATTTAATGATCTAAACCAATTCATTGTTTCTCTTTAGTGTCCCTTTAATGCAACAAACCTTTCGTTTGGGCTAGTTGGTCATATTCTAGTACAGACGTCTAGGCACACAAAAAAAGAAAAAAAGAAAAGGAAACAGTGCAGGACTGTACACACCGGTCCTGTCCCACAGTGTTTCTTTGTCCATACCAGCACTTTGGCTGTACTGGTTCTCAAGTATTAAGAGCTACCTGGCCAGGATGTTCCTTTCCCTTCTGCTCAATCTGCTATGCATACTTCTCTGCTTACTTGGAACAACTGCATAACAGCGGACTTCACATTCTGCACTTAAACCAACCCCTACTTTGTCGAGCTCATTTTCTTTCACCGTGCAGGGTAGCTCCGACGGTTTAATGCTTGCTCCCGTTTTCTAGTGTATGTAACTCATGCTATAATTGCTTTGTGAATTCAAGCTCTAATTTATTTTTAATAATCACTATTTATTGAAGTAGTACCTTTTTTTGAATTGTGAGAATTAAATCTTGCGTTTTGCGAGAAAACAACCTTGTACATATTTGGATGCTCTAGAGGTTATCCCTCATTGATCTCCTGCAAATAAGGGCCTCCATTCATGGCATACTGTAAACAATGATCAAACAAACTTGTTCAATCATTCAGGCCACAGGTCATTCAGAAGTAGGATGGCAGAGTGGGCGAGAGTTGGTTGAATATGCATGGTCCTTTAACGACATCGCAAAAGACGGGGCCAACACACACAGTGTTGTTTGCACTGTCATTAAAGTACAATGCAGGTCATTCAGATATCAGTCTGTTGCAAAGATATTTTTTTTTAAAATTTATTTTGGTAATAGCCGGGCTTCCCAAAGAACACGGAATGTGCTCTTGTAGGCAAAAATGCAGAAAGCAAGATAAGATAGTGGTTACCAGCAAAAGAAGGAAAAACAAAAAAAGAAGATAGTATAGATTTTTCCCATGCATCTCTACACAAGATGGTCTACACTGTTTAACAATGTTTCAGCAGCATACTGTGTAAACATACTTAACAAAACAAGCTATTTGCTCCTTTAAAAACAAGTGTGCTTTCAGATAAAAGCTGTGTGAGGGCATGTTAACCAGCGTGCCATGCAAAGTATTAGTGATATGTGCTGCAGGAACAGTAGATAACACGTATCACACTGCAGTTTTTGAAAGTGTCACGGCAATCATATTCAGTTACACACTGTAACGTGTGCGTGCATTTGCGGTTCCACAGAAGTAGTGATCACACTGTTCACGTGATGAGGAAATAGGAAGTGATAACACTGCAAGTGATAACACTGCATGACAAGTATGTGTGCACTGACAAACAGTCCCGAAAACGTTAGCACATCTGACTTTTCTGCTGCTTTTTTTTTTACTGACGTTTGGTTATTCACCATACGAAACACAATGCATCTGTCCTCCACGCTTTCGTGGCTCTATCCATCGGACTTCTCCCACAGTGCACTTCAACCAAATCTTTAGTTTGCTTTACTGGAGGTGCACAATGAAAAGCGCAGCTATCACTGCGCTCTTGTCATCCATAATCGTATACGTCCCATAAACGCATGGGTAGTCCCACTAATTTGAAAGGAAAACAGACAGCTGGCAAACAAAGTTGACAACAATGTAGAAAGATGGTAGAACGCAGAATCCTACTTCCGTGTGGCTAGTGTCGACAAGAGTGGGAGGCAAACAGACGAGGGTTGCAAGAGCATAACTTAAATCTTTACAACCAAGGTAATAAGACATGCATTGTAAACACTGCAGCTCAAGTACCTGTGTACAATAATCATCTATTACGCCCACAGATAGGTCAAACAGGAAATTGCACATTACACAAGAGATATATTTATGGTACAAAAAGCTGCAAAACCACAAAGCAACTGGCATATTACAGAGGTCGAGACCAAATGGTTGATATATATTAATGTGACTGATAAACAGACCTAACAAGTTTTTCTAGAAGACCAGCACGAAGTGGGCCTGGATGCTGCAGCAAAACATCAATCGTATGAAAATCAGTCTAATGTATGGTGCATCATACCACAGTTTCGAATAACTGCTGGAGAGGCCAACTTTGTCAATCCTTCATTAACTATGTCTCTATAGTAAGCTGTGTGAGTACTAATAGAGACTCTAAAGGACGAGTTTAAAAATCTGCTAGAACAAAGCACCAAGGATAATATTCAAGTGCCTGCCTGCCAACCGGATACTACGGTCTGTTACCCCAACACAGTGAACACAGTGCTGAGATTGCTTCGTATTGTGAATGGCAGTTGTGAAGTTGAGTGGCCATTTTATTAAGTAAGCAACATCTAATGAATGACTGATCTTGAAATGTTCAAATTGCGAATGACACCGTATGTCAATTTGAGAAAAAAGGTATCGTATTCTAAGCAGCATGCCCGTGGACAGTTTTTTCACTGCTTCTTTCTTTTTTAACGGAAGTGCAGAAGGCAATTTAGATTGCCAAGCAGTACCTCTTTGTTATTGCAGTGGTCTCTTTAAACACTATAAATAGGACACACCGGTGCAAACTTGTGTCGACGAGATCATCAGTTGACTTGTGTTTTGAATTCCGGTCGTGATTTAAACCACTGTTTTTGCCAGGCCCCCCCCCCCCCCTCATTGTGGTAGGTTGTGACATCTATTGCAATGCCACACATCTTGAATTTTTCTGCCATACTAGTGACATATCTAGGCCGTTGTTGTCATAATGCCATCAAGAAGCGTTGAGTGCACTGTTACATCCACACTTCCTTTTAACAGCAAAGCTGTTAAGGCTAGCCGTAACTTTTGCGGCTTACGGGTAGGTGCCTTGCAGCCTATGCGAAAACTATCATAAACGGGTATGTGCCACAGAAATTGGGTAAATCCCACTACTAACCACTGGTCCACTAAAAATGAAGATGAAAACTATCGTCATCAAACGGGGATGCAAAAAGAAGCCAAGCTAAAGAGTGAGCTCGACAAGCTACCTGCCCATTCTACTGACAACCTAGCTGCAACCAAGTTCTGCCTAACTACAACTAGAATAAGCAGCCCACAGATCTATGAGCGGTGCAAACGCTGGGTTTCAGCACGAGGTTTTGTCCCTGGAGTTCGGACATCAGTGTCGTGTCTGTGACTGTCTGTGGTTTAACTCGAACTTCTATGCGCTGAGAATGAACGCAGAAACAACGTAGCATCACCTAGCTAAAGCCCTGCAACGACCTATAAGCAACCTACCAGGGGCGTAGCCAAGGAGGGGGTTGGGGGGTTCAAACCCCCCCCGAAATTTTTCAGTTTTGCTTGCGTACATAGGCACGCACACATACAAACGCACGCACGAACATACATAAAGTATGGTTGAAACCCCCCCCCCCCCCGAAAAAAATTTCTGGCTACGCCCCTGCAACCTACAAACAGCCTGCATCACATAGCTAAGGCCTAGAAACAACCTAGAAGCAACCGGATTAGAGTTCACATTTCGTCCAGTTTCGCTGTTTCAAGCATCGCGCCACTTAGTGCGAGCTTCGCCAATTTCGTAAACCATCGTAGGAACAGGAAAAAGCAAAAAAGGTCGAGCGCTAAACTTCAACTACTATTTTCCTGTGTTTTCTTTCATATTTTGCGCTAAAATGTACCCCATAGATCTCAAGCAACTCGCCCAGCAACAAGTCTTACTATCGTAAGAGCATTTCCAGGTGGCTAGAAAATGAGCATACCAGGTGAACGGCCACAAGGCAAACAACACTTTCCTTCGTTTTAATGTCGTTTGAAATTGTGATGCTCATACGAATGGCAAGGCGGTTTACAGCTTGGCTTCGTTGCCTTTCTTTTTATCGTGTCACGTTTTCGCGCTCCCCTAGGTTCACACGAACGAGTTTTAGCCGAAACTCGTGAGAAAAACTTCGCTTTTCAAACAGATGCCGCGTCCGCGCAAATCCCAACGGACTGGAAATATGACTAACGCCCATGTGGAATGACGCGCGCCCCCGCCACAGCGCGGGCAACCAAACATTGTGAGGGCGGTCCCCCCTGCATCGTTCACCGCGCACCCCTCTCCCCCGGGGATAGGCATGCGCTCAGGAGGGGGCAAGTGGGGGTTTCCACCACGACTTCTCGAGGTCAGCATACGAGCAGCCGCCCCGGCCTAATTGCAAAGCGGGCGGACAGGACGAACTACGGGGAAGACGAGTACAAACGCACCGCGCTCGATGTTTTTGCTGCGGTCGCGCGCATGCAAATGCACTTACCAGCACATCCGAAGATGCCTTGGCGGAGGCGTCCGCTAGAACCTGCCGGGCCACATCGGCGCTGGGGCCGTCCGTCACGATGTAGAGCCGAAGCGGGGCGCTGCTCAACGCGAGCAGCGATCCGAGGCAGATCGCCAGCTTCTCGCGCATGTTTCTGGCTTCGTTAACGTTCGTGAAAATGAGCAGCACGTGAACGACTTCGCCGGAGTAGTCCGAGTCGACGGTCGAACTTGAATCGTGTCGAAATCGTCCCAGCACTCTGATCGGAAACTTCCAGGCACTTACGTTGTTGTTCTTGTTGCCACTGCTGCTGCCGTTACGGAGCGATGTCATGCGCTCGGGTGCGTTGAGTTTCGGGAAATACCGCTTCTAATAGCGTTGCGCAGCTCGCGCGGACTGGCGTAAAGGATGACGAGCACCGTTACAACGCCGAGGGTGACCAGCAGCTGCCGTGTGCGGTGTCTACGAGGATTGTCAGGCTCCATCTGCACCGAACACATCAGCGGGCGCTACATCGCTGGACGCACTCACTGACGTCGTCACGATCGACGAAGTTCGTGCACAACCAAATCATTCAAAGCATCCGCGTCCATGGCGTGCACCTGCAAGCGCACGCATCTGCTGGTGCTGTCGCGCACTGCCTGCCCGCCACAACCGCAACAACCGCGCGACCAACAATCCGCGCGTGCGCAGAGGCAACCGAGGAGCGAGGGGGCGATGGAGAGGGTGTAGAGAGGGTCCTTCCTCCGTGGAAGCCATGGTGGAGGTGGTGGGGGCGCGCGCAGCTTCACGTGATTAAGGTGACCTTACACGTGATCTATGACGGGGCGCGCCTGTTTTGAAAACAAGTAACAGGCAAAATACGTATTACTTGCTCCGTGAGCGGAACACTGCCCCGAATCGGCTTAAAAGAACACGGTGACATGATGTTGCTCCGCTAACAAAACTAACTTGCATGGCTGTACAGGGAGAGAGAGAGAGAGAGAAATATATAAAAAGGCAAGGAGGTTAACCTGGTACTAGTAACCTACCCTACACAGAGGTGGGGGAATACGGGTCGGAAAGGTGATAGTGAAACAGATAAAATAAAAGCGAAAAAAAAAAATGCGACACACATGCAGTACGTTCCAATCAGAGCCGTTTCCATAGACCGGTGGAACGCAGTAAGCGCAGTATTCTGTACTCAAATAAGGACGTCGGTGCATGTCCGCTGGACTTATATATATATATATATATATATATCGCTGTCTGAGTCCCCAGGGTAACGAAATCACCCTTAGTTTCGTGAAAATAAAATTTTCACTTAGTCGAAAAAATTCGGAAGTCTCCACTGAGCCAGAATCGCTTTTCGCGAATTTCGCAAAAATGGGAATTGCACGAGATCCTCCATTAGAACTATTGTAGCTGTCAGTCTCAAAATTTTCGTTGACATACCTTCAGTAACGTACGTTTACAAAATATTGTTATCTTGCAGTTTTGTTGCACATATTTTAGTGAAAAAAAATCGCATGTACGGCACAATGCTTAACAATGCTCTAATTTCAGATTTTTTCGCTTCATGTCTATAATAGTCAAAATTCCCGAAATTTTCCAGTGTTGTCACACAACAGGTTAACAATTGTGCCAAGTACGAGTGCCGAGAATGACGTCAAACGGAAACCAAAAATGCATAAGTGAGGACATGTCTCCAAAATTGCAATATTTTGAAATTCAGTTTAAAAAAAAGGCCACCTTAGATTTTTTTTGAACTCCCCAGAATTAAAGCCAGGAGTGCGTTATAACTTAATCTGTAAAAACATGTTGCATTATTTTTGTGATATTGGAGTTACAGAGCCACCAAAGTATTGACGTTGATGCAGCTATAGTTCCTATTGCCGCAATTTTTAGGTCTTAAGTACGCTCTCTCGCGTTCACGGAACAACAGTTTGACAGAAAGAAGACGAAGAGTTGATTTAAAGTGCAAATTTGTATATGTGCGTGTGTGTACTCGCCGTAGTATTTATTGAAAAAGCAATTAGTCGGAAAAAGTTCGTCTAGATGCGCACTCGAGTCGGGCTTTCCCATGCGACAGTTTATTCAGCCCTAGTATACATAGGATTCGAGGCAGGCATTTAGGGAAGAGTGAGTCCACGCAGAAAGTATCCTGGAGACGGCACCCATGATCACCGCCTTCTCGCGCGTGGCATAGGACCTTCCGACAATGACTTTTCGCGTTCACCGCCATCTTCAGAGGGGAAATTTGTGCTGAGTAAGTGAATAAGTTTAGCTCCTCAGCAGCGTTTTGCTCAGGAACAAAATTTTTGACAGACACAGACGCATCTGTGCATTTTACGGCGATCTGTTTGAAGAGGCTGAAACAGTTTCCAAGACTGAGAGAGCTTCTGGCATAAAGCTCATGAACGAGACGTTATCCAAATCTTTCAAAGTTCTCCTTGTAGCTAATCTTTTTCTTGGGCTTGTTCAGATAGCGCTAAACGCTCGCTTTGAGCTGTGCAACTAAGATTGGTATCGTGGCCCTGGTGACTCACTCTTTCGCTCCCCTGTCCCCCCTCCCCAGTGTGAGTAGCAGGCCAGAGCAAACTATAGCTCAGGCCGACCTCTCTGCCTTTCTGTAAATAAATTTTCTCTCTCTCTCAAAATATCTTTTTTTTTTTGGCGAAATTAAAAGGGGTCCGTGGACATGCACCGACGTTCTTATGTGAACACGACCAGTGGCGCTTACGCAGCCTTTTTCTGTGATGTTGATTCCTGATAGAGCGGTTGAACGCAGAAAGCGCAGTAGCGCTTGCACATGTGTTAAGTACAGACGGGTCTACTGTTAAAGGGAACACTTTTGTTTCGAGTATGTCCGGATTTTGCTCTCCTGCAAAAGCATAGTGGCTTAGATTTGCACAACACTATTGGTGGTTGACAGTTCCGAACCCTTATGATAGACTAGCAACGTGCACGAACAATATTTTCGTATCCACTAGCCGTCAGGGGGCCAACAAAATGAAAGTTGCTCATTCGAGTGTTCCCTTTAACAGTGGACGGTACTGCACATGGCTGTACACGTGCCCACAAAGCTAATGTACCGGCTCCGTTGATATGGTTGAATGTGGTGCGATTGCAGTTGGAATGCTGTGTACGTCAACCCCGCTAATGGTTTGTGCAAGGCGTTCGTGCCAGGGACTCAAAAGGGCTCTTGTGAAAACACTGCACTGGCTTTTCAAGAGTCTTTTTTGCTGTATGGGGAATCATCTTTACCGGTGAGGTGACTGGCTGCTAAGGTGGCATGCATAGCCCAGAGTTCTTGCTGAGCTGTTCTTTAGTTCTCATTCATATTAGGAAAAGTTAAAGTGTTCAGCAGGTCCACTGCGGTGGAGCAGTGGTTATGCTGCTGGGCTGCTGACCCGAAGGTCGCGGGTTCGATCACGGCCGCGGCGGTCGCATTTCGATGGACGCGAAATGCTAGAGGCCCATATACTGTGCGATGTCAGGGCACGTTAAAGAACACCAGATGGTCGAAATTTCCGGAGCCCTCCACTACGGCGTCTCTCATAATCATATCGTGGTTTTGGGACGTAAAACACCAGATATTATTATTAAAGTGTTCAGCAGAATTCACCCCATATTGAAAGCAAAAAAAAAAAGAAAGAGACAGCTAGTATTTCTATCCGCAACTACAATAAATAACAAACATGTGATCCTGTCGGTTTGCCCCGTGCCCAAATCAAGCGCCATCGAATACTGGCATAGTTGAGAAGAAAGTGGTTCTATATTTCGCATATAAGTTGTCCTGCGGCATATGCCTTCCTAAGTGTGACGTAAAGTGGAACAGGCGATTTTTCAACCATCTGTTATTCTCATTCGAACGCACTGTACTTGGTTCTTTTAATCAGCTTCGGAATTTGAGATGCGCTACGACAAAGCGCACAACCAACACTGCACAAGATGTTATCAGTACTGCGGAATATGGCGCGAGTGAAAACACAAACATACATGACTCAAAGTATTACTCCCATTTTATTTGGGCATGTGTGTAGACTCTTCGTGCGTTACGATATACTTGCGTCAACGCTTTAAGCTACTAAAGTGAGATCTACAGGCTGCCACATTTGTAGCGTATGTATTTATGTGATTACTTTATGCGCCTGCATTCAGCGCAGTGGAGTAGCCAGAAATCTTTTTTGGAGGGGGGGGGGGGGGCGCTCTACCATACTTTATGTATGTTCGTGCGTGTGTTTGTATGTGTGCGTGAATATATACGCAAGCAAAACTGAAAATTTCCGGGGGGGGTTGATCCCCCCCCCCCTGATTCCACGGTTCAGAATCAGGTTTTCAGAACCCCTGATTCAGCGGTTCTTAAAAGGCCCGTAGCAGATTTTGGTAACACAGACAATGGAAGTTGTAAGCAAAGTGCTTTATAGGTTGGTAAACTGGGCAAGATGGCACAGTTGCGTAATTAATGGACGGGAAAGAAAAAAAAAGAGAGAGATAGACACAGAATCAGCGTTGACAGCCAACTCATTTATTCCGCAAAACCATGCCTTAAACAACACGTTAGGATGAGTCCGGAAAGAAAAGTTCCAAACTCACAAACCGATAATTCTATCTCGGCAAACTTCGCATGTATCGCTCGGTGCATGCCAAGTGCGACCGTGTATGACTTGAAATGTCGCCAATATCACTGCTTTTTAAAGTTTTAACCGACTGTAGACATATGCATGACGCTGGAGTGCCAGGATGGAATTGTCCGCCATGATAACGATCGACGGTTCCCGATAACATTTCATTTGAAATGTGACTTTCAAAATGGCAATCCATAGTGTGCATCACTGTTGCGTAATGGGCGCCTCCATTCTATTCCAATTCCATTCCGGGGAATTAGAACTTACCACAATTCTATTCCTCTCAATTCCTCGGAATGAAAAAACTTAGCCCATTCCCACTCCGGGAATGGCCGGGCAACTCAACTCCATTCCTGTAATTCATCAATGTAGGAAAGGCACCTTGACAGTCTTATCGAGTTAAGAATGAACGTAAAGCTGATGTCATCAGATGCATTAAGAACTGGAAAAGTACGCAAAACACGTTACCAGAGTCAAGTGATAGTAGCTTTGGCACATATCTCCTGCAGCACAACCACCCTACTAATTCCCATAGGGGCATGTTCTCCCGATACCTACAGCATTTGCATGGTCAGCAATTTTGAACGAATCGTGATATTAACATTGTTTAAGCTTAAATGTGTGAATGCTAAAATGACGACATAGTGTATTTTTATGCTGACAAAAGTAGTGCTCAAGAAGACTAAGCAGTTTTGCCATGCGTCTGGAGCGCCTAGACAGGGGCACAGTATTGCAAAATGGTGTGTGTGTGGGGAGGGGGGGAGTATGAGGTGAGACGGCGGGTAAGCTGGCATACGAAAGTTTGCAGTGAACACAAGCATTGCGCCAGCGTCAATAAGCATCACAACTTAGAGAAGCGCTTTTTAGAATATGCGTCCGAGTCGCCAACGGCGACAGAAGCAAGAACAATGAAGTGAAGGGTGGGGAGTCAGCAGGCACCTGAAGCGCCGCCGATTGAGTGAGGGAAACAACTTCATTGGGTCCACAAGGGAAAAAAATATCACTAGGATTAAGGGGCGGGGGTATACCGCCGCCGTAATTCCGCACGACGGATAACAACGGCACAGAACCGCGGTTACGCGAAGAATAGAGACTAACTTCGGAGCAGTACACACACACACACACATATATATATATATATATATATATATATATATATATATATATATATATATATATAAGGACAGAATTGTGGTAGGCTCATTGCTTATAAATGTACGGTACTTGTAATCAGCCAAGCCATTTTGAAAGTGCTGCTTTATTGTTAAATTCGAGGCTCTGACTTAATAATGTTTGAAGTTTGAATAACAGAGCATAGACGAAAACGTGCTCTATTTTCGGAAAAAGACGTAATTCCATTCCCATTCCATTCCGTGCAAAAGGCGCCTAATTTCATTCCCATTCCATTCCTCCAAGCGTTGTCCCCATTCCATTCCGAGGTCGCAAAAAGTGGAATGATTCCAGAGGCATTCCGATTCCGGAGTGGCAACTCCGCAACACTGGTGTGCATAATGTAGTGCAAATTCCGTCACACTGCCGAAGGTCGCGGTATCGAATCCCGGCCGCGGCGGCTGCATTTTCGGTGGAGGTGAAAATGTTTTGAGGCCCGTGTTCTTAGATTTAGGCGCACGTTAAAGAACCCCAGGGGGCCGAAATTTCCGGAGCCCTCCGCTACGGCGTCTCTCATAATCATATCGTGGTTTTGGGACGTTAAACCCCAGATATTATTTTATCACACTGCGGACGCGATTGTTCGCATCTCTCTCGAGTTGCCTGCGCTCGGTCGCTCGGGACGCGCTGTAACGCCCGCGCAGCAAACCACGGAGCTAGCAGTACAAAAAACCCGTCGAGCAACGAGCGAGCTGCCCGCGCAACCTCAAGACGAGCACGCTTGCGTCGTGACCTCGCGCCCTTTATCGAGGCACCTGCGTGGTCGTTCTGCGGGGTGCTTCTCTTCCTCACCGATTCGTGACCCCCGCCGCAACCCTTTCTTCTTCCTCTTCTTCTCTTTCATGCCGCTCCGCTAATCTTGTCCAACAAGTGCGCGCCTCGCACGCCCGCGCCGATAGAACGACCCCTCGCAAACAGTCCGGGGCATTACTTCAGGGCTGCAGTGCAGAGTGCCGCGAATGCTGGTGACCGCCAGAATACAGCCGAACCTCGTTATAACGAAAACTGGTATAGTGAATTATCGGTTATAGGGAACTAAATACGACCTTTGGTTGGTCACGGATCATTTCAGTGGCATTTATTGCTTTTAGAACTATAAACCGAAAACATGAGAGCCGCCGCGATATTTATTTATTTATTTATTTGTTTATTTGTTTATTTGTTTATTTATTTATTTTACATTACTGCAGGCCCTTCTCGGGCCCATGCAGGTGTCGGTTCAACTTTAAATAATTTACTGTTAAAAATGCAAAGAAATGAAACCAATTTTCAGAGCGAAGACATACGATGTAACTATGAAATATTTGGTTCGCGCAATGCTGGAACACGAAACGGGGCATAAAAAGCGAAATAAATACTGAAAGACAATTCACAACCACATTTCTTGAAAAATGTGGTTGAAAAATGTGACATTAAATGTTTGGTTAAATATGTGGTTGTACAACTTGCGGAAATCGCACCACCAGACATCACCACATCCTTCTTCAAATAAATGTGAACGCAGGCCTGATTCGTCAAACGAACTTCGTTCTGTTGTAATTTCAGCTTGTCATGTTCCGATCCATTGCGTTCGAATCACGCCCGTAGCCACAGGGAGGGGAGGGGGGGTGCTAGGGCCCTTACGCCCCGAAATTTTGGTGAAGTAGGTGTTTTTACCAAAAATAAGTAATGAAAATAGGTGTTTTTTCTTAAATAGTCAAAGTTTTCAGCAATGTGCCCCCCACCCTGGCTACGGGCCTGGTTTCGAATAGGCACAAGTAGGCAAGGTTCGTGTTACTTTTCGTTAGCGCACAAGAAGAAAGAGGACTGAAAAGAACGACGCGGACACTTTAATGGTCCTTGTTC
Organism: Rhipicephalus sanguineus; assembly: GCF_013339695.2. Taxonomy (NCBI): domain Eukaryota; kingdom Metazoa; phylum Arthropoda; class Arachnida; order Ixodida; family Ixodidae; genus Rhipicephalus; species Rhipicephalus sanguineus. Next base: position 95,902,225 of record NC_051179.1, read on the forward strand.
TTTTTGTGCGGTTCAAAAGAGAGCGTGGCTTACCATCATGCCCAAAGCGTACGCGCTTTCTAGACAAGATTACCTCGTTTATAGGGTTCGAAGTCTAGAGTAATCAGTTTTTTTTTATATCTAGGATTCTTGCACGAGCCACATTGTCAATATGTTAGAGCAGATTTTCATATCTACTGTTATAACGAATATCTAATTCAACAGACTAACATATGGTCCCGATGTTGCTTTCTTCACCGTAAGCGCACTTGAATAGCCCGCTTGAGGAAGGGGCCACATACAGTAAGTAACTCGAGATCACCTCGGTGTCAATTTACATTTAATTCATCATTCATCCACGTTATTTCACTTTTAACCTTTGATTTACGGTTGAGGTAGGTTTAATTCATTTTTATTCACTTCATTTTACTCTAGCCTTCGATTCACTGTTAATTAATGCTTGATTCACTTGCATACTCATACTCCCTTAATTCACACTTTATTCACGTTTAACTTCATTTCACTTGTGAATCACCTTTAACCTTTGGTTCCCGCCCACCATTATTGATAATTCTTTGACCTAATGCATTAATTATTCATTGTCATCGCTTGGTTACGCTCCCTGCTTTTCCTCTATCTTTCTCGCACTCTCTGATCACTTGGCATACATTTACCTCTTCATGGTTTGCCTGTTTCGTATTATACGATGTATCACCATCTGTGTCGATAATGCAAGCAGGACGAAGGTCCAATCAACGGCGATGCGTATATCGGGCGAGCTTGATTTACATTCTCCGACATATGATCGGCAATGAAGCGAAGCATACAGCTTCATATCCACTGTACTTGCGTCAAGCGCTGACACACTCTATGATAGTGTCTTCCTCAGGTCACCTTCAAAATCCAACTTGAAAAGGGCGTTCTGTTTTCAGAACCAGGTTTAATAATAATTGTTGAGGTTTAACGTCCAAAAACCACGATATGATTATGAGGGACGCCGTAGTGGAGGGCTCCGGAAATTTCGATCACCTGGGGTTCAAGCACACGGGCCTCGAGCATTTTCGCTCCACCGAAAATGCGGCCTCCGCGGCCGGGATTCGATCCCGCGACCTTCGGGTCAGCAGTCGAGTACCCTTCGCAACAATATCCCCCACAAATAATGAGAAAAAAAGACTTTTTCTGCTGCAGAATCCTTAATGGCTGATGTGCCAAACACTGATTGATGGGAAAGAGGTGGCATCCTTGACTTCTTGTCGCTTCCTTTCAAGGGAAATTAACTAAGCCTTTCATTTAGCCGATCAAGAGTGAGCACATGGCTTGATATAATGTGACATACAATATATTTCATGGCAAAAGGAATCACTCCTTCATGCATATAGGTCATGCATATATAACATCTGGGGGAAGGCCTTATATCACATCAAATGACTTAAGTGAACTTAGACAGCTTTCAGCATTGACCCCATAACACTGCTGAGGTTTGAATCAGTTTTAATTAGGTTGATAAGTTGAGCATGCATATCCCTTGTTCTGATTATGAAATCCTCTTCATGCCGCTTCTCACCAATCTGTTCTTTCTTTGCCAAACAAAAACGTCACAGTAGGCCCCGATGAAAAGCATTCACGAAAACCACCTATCTATGGCTAGACAAGTTATCTCCACACACATAAAGAAGGGACCCTTTAACAAACTCTCCATCTATCTCAACTCCTTGAGGATTCTAGCTGCTGAAGGTCCTCAAGCAGTGGCTGAATAATCTTGTGCAAGTTGAATTTTGCTACAGTGGCAGCTTTCACAAGAACAAGATATTTGGTGTCAACTTTTGAGCGAAATTGGGGTGGGAAATTTAGAATTGTCAGATAACCAGCAAGGACTTTCTGCTTTCCACATTTGCTTCACTGCAGAGTTCAAACTCATCAAAGTAAAGTTACGATCTAATCGACACATTACGATCTAATCTAATCGACCGCAATCAAAGAAAGCCGGCAGCGCGACACCGGTCGTAGAGGCTATGCAAACACTCGCGCGAGCGAAACCCATTTTTGATTTCGAAGTCCATGCGGTGTTTCGAATTTCGCATTGGCTGCTATGGTTGCGTCGGCCGCGCATGCGCGTTGTGCGTTGTATGGTTTGGCGCCCTTTCGTTCTCGCCCCGCTCTGCCAGCTCGGCCGCTCTGCCTGGCTCAGCGCCTATTTCGAACCCATGCGTGCGCGTTTTGGAAGTTATGGCAGGATGTGTTTGTCTCGTCGTGCTGGATGATGGCCAGTGGCAAAAAGGTTTCCTCACGGTGGCTACGGTGAATCCGGAGTCGCCGTGGACGCGGACGGCTAATCCGCCTGCAGGCGCATCCACACGACGGACGGTCTCGACCGCAGACTCTGCGCTCACCTGCGCCCGCTGGCAGCAGACCGGTTTGAGAGTATTCAACAACATGGAAGCCGACAGAACGCGAAGCTCCTCGAGCTTTGTCGAGTATTGTCGAGGACTGTCATTTGTTTCGGTGAAATCGGTGTTGTTGGCGGAATGGCTGAATGAAAAGAAGAATCTGCTTTACAGAAAGCTGCTGGAGACTGACCTCGCTGCTCTCACGCGTGGGGCCCCGCACACGAAGAGAGGATACAGTGATGCACCAATATCGGCAGCTTTTTTTTTTCTTCTGCGGATAACAGGTACCGACAATGCACATTGCACTGCTGCACATTGTGTTTCCTTCTCTCGGTTCGCATCTTGACCTTAAAATCAGTGTTCAAACATGGGTCGTGCTCTGACGGAACCGCTTTCGGCAACAGCGCCACTTTGCCTGCCGAAGAATCTTGCGTGGGCAATTAAAGCGACAACTTAACCGCTACTCTTCAACCTGCCAATCAGTGCACAATAAAAGAGATATTTATCTCAAAGGTGATCGCCTCAGCATACGGCCGCAGAAATAAACTGAACTACGCCCCAGCAGAGCTGAAATAAACTGCGAGGACTGCCGTAGGGCTCTAGCAGAAGAAAAGTGTACTGGTTGCCAGCCTGTTTGTCAGCTAAATCTGCGGTGTTCCGCCGCCAGAATCCCGATGTGAAAAACAGGTTGGGGTCATCAATCTTTTTTCAGCTCATTTACCCCGTTTGCTGCGGCAGCTATCAGCTGTGTCGATCAGTACTTGTTGTGAGATACGTTTGAGCATAAGTGTGCGAGTGTTGTACCTGCGCCGAATGCTAGGCCTGCGAACGAACTTGTAGTACGTTGGCTGCCAATTTAGAACAAGTAAGCGTGCTTGTGAATCACACTCAAATGAGTAAAGGAAGGAAAGGAACTCTGGAGGCTCGTTTCTTTGTTTGACACAGCCTTCATGAAAACCAGCAGATAATGACGCCAAGGAAAGTATAGGGGACGGTAATTGTGCTCTTTTAAGTGCATTGTAACAATAGTGATATGGATGTGAAGAAAGTAAAGTGGACGAAAAGACAACTTCCCGCAGGGAGTTGTCTAGGAATATTGTAAAGGAATACTGTGCTACGAATTCATTCTGAAAAGACAGGGCGTGCAAACACGGACACAAGAAAGAAGTCAGGACACTACAAACGCCGACGAAAAACTGAATAGATGCAGAACGGCGGAAAAGAAAGAGGGCAAACAAGGAACAGAAAGAGATTATTAGAAGATCACTAGCCGGAAGCTCACCTTCTAATCTATCTTTACATTGTAGAGATTGTAAGTGCACGCCAAAATTCAATGAATGCGCAGTTTTGTACCGACATAGGAACGAAGAAACGCGTCCGATGACTGAGGCATGGCATATCGAGAATAGTGGTAGCGCATGCGTGAGCCAACCGTCGATTAACTTGCATAAAGGTGACATCAAATGCCTTAACAGTTATCTTTCGCGTAGGCCCCCACGCGTTCCGGATTAATAGGTTCGCCTATTGCATAGGCATGCGCAGATAAGTTTTCGTGCCTTCTTTTTTTTCCGCCGTTGTGCATCTATTCAGTTGTTAGTCGGCGTTTGTGGTGTCCTGACTTCTTTCTTGTGTCCGTGTTTGCACGCCCTGTCTTTTTAGAATGAATACTTACCAACCAGCTCAACTCTCTGCTATTCTAAGCTTCATGTACTAGAAATATTGTCCAGGAAATCTTAATATTCTACTGGGTATGTGCTGTTGGACACTTTCCGATCTCTACACTCGAATTAATCACTTGCAAGTGGTCTAGGTAACGTTTATCCAGTCATTTTTGTTTTGTTCTTGACGCCATAATTAGCCGGGCTGTAATCTCGCAATGTATGTATTAAAAGGCGGAATGCTTATGCGCATTGTGTTAGTTCAAAAGCCGTACAATATGACCCCGAGTTACGTGACTGAATTCGACTATCACAAAGAATTCACGAGCGCATGTGAGCATACAACGGCGCCGTCGATAAGAGAACAGGAAATTGCGGTGCAGCCGATGTGTCACGACTGGCGTACTGATAGCGCCGTTGCTTCCCACAAAAAAAGGGAAAAAAAGCCAGCGGGGTAGCTGAACTTGTCTGTAGTGAAATGATCGAGAGCGCGGAGCGACAGTGGAAGGAATAAAGTACAATAATGGTCAGAAGACACACCAAACAGAACCGTATCACCAGGGGAGTGACGCGATATTCGCTGGCAGCGCCAGACGAACGCCTGGTGTTTGGGGGCGGCACTAAAACATGGCGGCGCATTGCAGACATGCACAGGGGGACGCCATCTTGATGAGGACTGAGGATGCGACTGGCGAGGGGGCGATTTAGCGCCAAATTCAATTGGGATGCACCAGCAAGCCAAATTGAGCGAGTGGAAGATATTCAAATGGCGAGTGCGCGACCTTCTTCCTGTTGCGCAATCCGCCACATGATCAAAGCGGCAATCCTTGGGTTCTGATTGATGAAGGTCTGCCCATCCACCTATTTTTGCAGCACTTATTCTAAGTAAGACTTTGTTTTTGTTTACGTGTACGCATAAATTAAACAAGAATAAAGATCAGAGTTTCTTTGAATGTTTTATTGCCTAAACGTACCATATATACAGTAAAAACACAACTTGAATATGTTACGTCTTTAGTCGCATACAAAAGTCGCATCCCGATATGCCGTGCAAGCGTAGAGAAAATTCACCCCACCTCCCCGAAGGCAATCGTGAGGAAATGCGAATGCATTTGGCGCAGGCGTTTCACAGCAGCTTCCCGAGCACGGAGTTCGGCGTCGGCAGCTCACTTCAGGCGCTTGCGTTCGGCATCACGCGCTCTTCGCTTCGCAGCCTTGTCTTCCACGTCAGCCATCTCGCGTCAGCGAAAGCCGGCGAACGGGTCGAGAGAGAGTAGAGCGCGCGCTCCGCTCCATTTATATACGCTTGCGAGCGAGCGAACGGGAGAGTGGGGCGCTCACCGAGAGGAGAAGCGCCAAAGCACGCGCCTACCCTCGCCCACACTCTCCCACACACGCGGGAGCTCCGCCGAGCTCCCGCGATGCGAGCGCCCTCACGCGCCCGAGCGCGCTCCTCCTCTACACTCACTCTCCGCTGATCCGCCCGCACCACCTGCTCTGGTTGCTAGGGGCGAGGAGGAGCGCGCGCGCTCGCAGCTGTTGCTATGGGAGAGGGGAGCGGGAGCGGAGATTTCGCGGACGCCGCACGGCGCCTGACATAGCTCGATTAAGAAATGCATTCGCATTTAAAACAAAACCAGCAGCATGCTGATCGTACCTTTCGTCCGCCGGGATCCGAAAGAATTTTATGCCGGTGTGGCGTGAAAAATTTCGACACCACTCAGCACAGCACTATTTTTGATGACGGCGCGAATCCATTCATGCGTCTGTTTTGCTGAAGCTTGCAAGGGTTTCGCTGAAACAAACTTTACGGTGGTAAAAGCGGCCTTTGGGACAACGTAGGCCGTAGCATACATGGGCACGCGACAAGAAACGCCCCTTTTTCGCCGTGAGAGAGAGGGCGGCGCAGTTCCCGCTTTCCACTCCGGGTGGCGCTCGTATTTTCGCAATCTCGAACTGCAAATTTTAGGTTCACTTGCGTAATAAAAATACGGAGTCAATAAGTAACCTGGTAATAAATATAAAATGGAACAACAACGTTCACTAATGCTCGTAGGAAGTACAGCCCCCACACATTAGGGTCGCTGCGGTCACGGGACAGAAAAACCGCGAAGTTTCATCCCCCTGGTATCACTACGAGTGATCACGGCCGAATTGTGCACGTCTTCGACTGGAGAATTCGAGATCAGCCATGTCTAAGCATTTCAGCAATGCCTTGTACGTTCAGACTGTCTTTAAATTGGCAACCGTGTATATCCAAGCGACCAATGGCCCCGCTGTGGTTTCAAGGAACCGTGAAAGAGTTAGCCAATAACGATGCTTTTGGAAAACAGCGTTGAAAAAAACTCGACAACGTGAACAGTGATGATGGTGCGCTTTATTGACTTCATTTTCTGTCAAGAGTCTTACGATAAAATTGATTGTCCTATGATTTGATGCGATAAAAATCACTTCACTACTTTTAAACAGTTGCTCATAACCACCTGCAGTTTTACTTTTTCGATCCTATTTTTACGGCGAGGACGACTCCTAGAGGAGTCAAACCGCTGCAGTGAGAACTCGAACACTCCGCTCCACCGCAAGTGGGACGGCCGTAGATGCCGTAGTAGAAGATCTCTTCGAACGACGGGAGCCGATCGTACCCTTCCGCCTGACCATCCGCGGACGCCATACTGGCCGTTGCCGAGTCGGCTTGCGTGTAAAGACTTTTGGTGCAGAGTTAGTGCTTGTAGAGAGCGGCAGCGACCCGACGCTTCGTCGTTGTCGCTCGACGTTTCCCCGGGAGCGTCGTCGCTGTGGGCGCCATTCCCAGCAACGGCACGGTCGCTAAGCAGGTGCGGCTCGTGCTCACCATCGGCGACTGCGGCACTCACTGTTGCATTCACCGGTTGCTGCGAGAACTGGCACTGACTCAAGGAAGGGCACTCGTCCGTGTAACATTGGCGATAAGAGTAGTAAATGTAGGCGGGGCTCGCCTGTGGAATCCACGATGGCTCGGCAAAGACGTCCATCGACGGAGTGCCGACGACGCCATCGTTTGCTATGTACGCCCCCGGCTGCGTCCTCTCGAGGTTCTCGGCCTTCTCGATGACGGCTCCCAGCAGGAGGCTGCGTCGTAGGCAGTTCCGTCGCCGGAGGCGTCGCAGTTTCTGGCGCGAAGTTGACAGGATATGCTCGACGCTGGTGCTCGGTGCCGACCAAGGGGCTCGGGACATCGCGACGGGTTCGGGAAGGATCGAGCGAAGTATATTGGCTCTACGAAACGGTGTGTGCGAGCAACCAAAGAAGCGTTCTGGGACGGCGCGCATTAGGGGAGAGAGTTAAAAGGCATACAGGCAGCAGCTTTGCGTCTGCGCATCGACACGTCCTTACGGAATGTGCTACGCCATCGAGGCTGCATGAAAACGATTTCTGGCAGAGTGACTCGCTATCGGGAACAGTAGTTGCGAGCGAACCATTTAGGTATCTGATACGGTCTTTGCCTCGGTCACTGTTCGCGATGTTGGAAGCTGAAAAGTGAGCGCGTGTGTCCTGTAATTCATGTTTGTTACTCGCTGAAGCATATGATCTTGAGGACCAGGTCCAAGAGTCGTAATCTCTCGTTTTTTATAATTGATTGGCATAGGCGTGCGCAGGGTTTCCCTCCAGGGGGAGGGGGGGAAGGTAGAGTCCAGTGACTCCGCCTAGAGTCCAGTGACTCTAGGCGAAGGTTCATCGCAGAACCCCCCCCTCCCCCATAGTCATAGTACAAGGCCGAATTTGCGCCCCACCCCCTCTTCGGTGACGAGGGGGTTTTCCTTTCTTTAGGGAACAATAATAATAATAATAATATCTGGTGTTTAACGTCCCAAAACCACGATATGATTATGAGGGACGCCGTAGTGGAGGGCTCCGGAAATTTGGACCACCTGGGGTTCTTTAACGTGCACCTAAATCTAAGTACGCGGGCCTCAAACATTTTCGCCTCCATTGAAATGCAGCCGCCGCGGCCGTGATTCGATCCCGCGAGCTTCGGGTCAGCATTCGAGTGCCATAACCACTAGACCACCGCAGCGGGGCGAACAAGAAGCAGCTCCTCCTCGAAAGTGCCTAATGTTAGGGGCGGTTACTTCAAAAATGGCATGGAAATTTCACACGCCTGGTTTTCTTATTCCTGTGATTTTTAACGTAATAGCTTTTTGTTACTCCGGCACCATCGAAACCTGAGGGCGGTGCCTTAGCAAGCCTCTCGATTCGGAAAGCAAAACGACGGGCGGTTTTCACACACGCGTGTGAAAGTTTCGTCAACCATCCGTGTCGGAGGTGAAGACATCCTAGATGTGGCAACGGTCACGCCAAGAAACCTTTAGAGCAAAAAAGTCAGTTTTGCCGCAAGGTCGAAGCATTGAATGCGATATGAACAAGTCAGAATAATATACGAAGTGTAAGCCTATACAATTAGCTCCTTTAGTACTCCATTAGGCGTAACCCTACAACACCCTGGCATAAGGACACATGGATGTTCGTCCAGCGAAAAGGAGCGACTTTCATGCTGTCTATCGCTTCAACGCAAGGTAAGCAGTGGGAACGCAGCACGTATATACTAAGGTATGGCACGTCGGCTAATCTCCGTCAAGATAGCGCGCGCGCGACGGCGCGCGACTACGCCCGTTTGATCAATGTTCGGCTGCCGGAGCGACGAAAACTGGACGAAGAGACAACTTGCCGCCCGTAGGGCCCCAACATGCACCTTTTCGGATAACGCGCCCGATGCTCTACGAATTGAGCTAAAGCGGCGATCGTGCTCCCGTCCACTTTGTCGCGTATATCGGTGCATTTAAACCGGGGAGTCTTAGTGCCGCTCGTAGCCATGGCGGCGAGCGTGGAGCACATTTCTTTTTTCTCTTTTGGCTGTTGGCGTCACGTAGCACGTGATCTTTTTGCGCGCTGGCAGCTGAGTAATATAAAGGCATCAAGTCAGCCAGAACGAGACCCCCGCTATGACTGAACGAAAGAAGAAAAATTTAAGGGCTCGTTCTTTTCCTTGTTAGACACAACCTTAATGAAAACCATCAGACAATGAAGCCAATTAAAGTATAGGGAATCTTATTTGTAGTAATTACAATAAAGTGAACGCAAAGTACAGTGGACGAAAATCCAACTTGACAAGCTGACACACTGCAGGTGGGAACTCCGTTGCAAAAGTGGCCTGTGTGTTCTGTTGCGAAATGCCGTCCTATTGAGACAGGAGTGAGAACCTCGCATCACATTTTATTGCTAGAGCGCATAAAATCACCGGACTTGTTTCGCTCTGCCCATGCATTGTTCTTATTACTCAGTAGTTGTCATCGTTGTATCGCCATCATTACGTCATGCAGTATCCCGAACCGTCGTTCGTACTTCCTCTATCCGTCATACCAGCCGCAATTGGCAAGAGACATTTTCACGCCATGAATCGACTCTACTCTGTCGGCTGTGGGTCGTTAGAGCCCTCACCAACGCGTGCAGCTGCTGAATTCACGACCTTCACCCAGATTCGCACGCTAACCGTAAATGCGAAGAGACCTTCGATCGCTTCCTGTGCTGTTCCCGCTTGGACCAACAAGGCCATACACATCTCTCGTTGGCCTCTAGTGCAGACTTGACCAACGGCCTTTTAAAGAAGCGTATGCCTCTTGAGCTCGACTTCACAATTTATCAGCCGAGAAATCCAGACGAACCCCTCTGCAAACGTCGGAGACGACTTACTTAAGCGCCTGACATTGGCTACATGATGCAAGCATGCGAGCGAACCGTCTGCACTCATGCCTTCGCTCCATCATTCTTATTTATAGGCCCTCGTTACCCTCCAACGTGTTCAGTAGCGAATTGGATAACGTCTAGTAAACTTCCCTGCCTAAGCCTAATTTTCTCACTCTCCCTGTTCTCAACTTAACGGTCACCGAAGGGTGAGTCCGATGCGCTACCGATAAAGTGATGCGATAAAGCGTCCGATGCTCTAACGATAAAGTGGACGGTGGGACAACCGCCACTGTAGCTCAATTGGCTGAGCATCTGACGCGTTTTCCGAAGTTTCCAGGTTTGGTCCATGCTGGCGGCAAGTTGGATTTTCGCCCGCTCTACTTTCTTCAAATTTATCGTAGTTACTACAAATAAGGTTCCCTATACTTTAATTGGCTTCATTGTCTGTTGGTTTTCATTAGGTTGTGTCTAACAAAGAAAAAACGAGCCCCTAAATTTTCTTTCTTTCCTTCAGTCATAGCGAGGGTCTCGTTCTGGCTGACTTGATGCCTCTATGTAGTATTTAGACAGCTGACAGCGCGCAAAAAGATCACGTGCTACGTGACGCCAACAGCCAAAAGAGAAAAAAGAAATGTGCTCCACGCTCACCGCCATGGCTACGAGCGGCACTAAGACTCCCCGGTTTAAATGCACCGATATACGCGATAAAGTAGACGGGAGGACGATCGCCGCTTTAGCTCAATTCGTAGAGCATCGGGCGCGTTATCCGAAAAGTTGCAGGTTCGGGCCCTACGGGCGGCAAGTTGTCTCTTCGTCCATTTTTCGTCGCTCCGGCAGCCGAACATTGATCAAACGGGCGTAGTCACGCGCCGTCGCGTGCGCGCTATCTTGACGGAGATTCGCCGACATGCCATACCTTAGTATATACGTGCTGCGTTCTCACTGCTTACCTTGCGTTCAAGCGATAGACAGCCTGAAAGTAGCTCCTTTTCGCTGGACGAACATCCATGTGTCCTTATGCCAGGGTGTTGTAGGGTTATGCCTAATCGAATACTAAAGGAGCTAATTGTATAGGCTTACACTTCGTATAATATTCTGACTTGTTCATATCGCATACTGACTTTTTTGCTCTAAAGGTTTCTTGGCGTGAACGTTGCCACATCTATGATGCCTTCACCTCCTACACGGATGGTTGACCAAACTTTCACACGCGTGTGTGAAAACCGCCCGTCGTTTTGCTTCCCGAATCGAGAGGCTTGCTAAGGCACCGCCCTCACGTCTCGATGGTGCCGGAGTAACAAAAAGCTATTATGTTCAAAATCACAGGGATAAGAAAACCAGGCGTGTGAAATTTCCATGCCATTTTTGAAGTAACCGCCCCTAACATTAGGCACTTTCGAGGAGGAGCTGCTTCTTGTTCGCCCCGCTGCGGTGGTCTAGTGGTTATGGCACTCGAATGCTGACCCGAAGCTCGCGGGATCGAATCACGGCCGCGGCGGCTGCATTTCAATGGAGGCGAAAATGTTTGAGGCCCGCGTACTTAGATTTAGGTGCACGTTAAAGAACCCCAGGTGGTCGAAACTTCCGGGCCCTCCACTCCGGCGTCCCTCATAATCATATCGTTGTTTTGGGACGTTAAACCCCAGATATTATTATTATTATTGTTCCTTAAAGAAAGGAAAACCCCCTGGTCACCGAAGAGGGGGCGAGGCGCAAAGTCTTCCTCGTACTATGACTTATTATTCAGGGGGGGGGGGCGCAGGGTCCCCCCCCTCCCACTGAAGGGAAACCCTGCGCACACCTATGCCAATAAATTATGGAAAACGAGCGATTACGACTCTTGGACATGGTCCTTAAAAACTATATGCTTCAGCGAGTACAAACATGCGTTACAGGACACACGTGCTCACTTTTCAACTTCCAACATCGCGAACCGAGGCAAAGAGCGCATCAGATACCGAAATGGTTCGCTCGCAACTACTGTTCCCGATAGCGAGTCACTCTACCAGAAAGCGTTTTCATGCAGCCTCGATGGCGTAGCACATTCTGTAAGGACGTGTCGATGCGCAGACGCAAAGCTGTTGCCTGTATGCCTTTTAACTCTCCCCTGATGCGCGCCGTCCCAGAGCGCTTCTTCGTTTGCTCGCACACACATCGTTTCGTGGAGCCGGCATACTTCGCTCGATCCTTCCCGAATCCGGCGCGATGTCACGAGCCCCTTGGTCGGCACCGAGCACCAGCGTCGAGCATATCCTGTCAGCTTCGCGCCAGAAACTGCGACGCCTCCGGCGACGAAACTGCCTACGACGCAGGCTCCTGCTGGGAGCCGTCATCGAGAAGGCCGAGAACCTCGAGAGGACGCAGCCGGGGGCGTACATACCAAACGATGGCGTCGTCGGCACTCCGTGGACGGACGTCTTTGCCGAGCCATCGTGGATTCCACAGGCGAGCCCCGCCTACATTTACTACTCTTATCGCCAATGTTACACGGACGAGTGGCCTTCCTCGAGTCAGTGCCAGTTCTCGCAGCAACCGGTGAATGCAACAGTGAGTGCCGCAGTCGCCGATGGTGAGCACGAGCCGTGCCTTCTCAACGACCGTGCCGTTGCTGGGAATGGCGCCCACAGCGACGACGCTCCCGGGGAAACGTCGAGCGACAACGACGAAGCGTCGGGTCGCTGCCGCTCTCTAGAAGCACTAACACTGCACGAAAGTCTTTACACGCAAGCCGACTCGGCAACGGCCAGTTTGTCGTCCGCGGATGGTCAGGCGGAAGAGTACGATCGGCTCCCGTCGTTCGAAGAGATCTTCTACTACGGCATCTACGGTCGTCCCACATGCGGTGGAGCGGAGTGTTCGAGTTCTCACTGCAGCGGTTTGACTCCTCTATGAGTCGTCCTCGCCGTAAAAACAGGACCGGAAAAAGTAAAACTGCAGGTTATTATCGGCAAGTTTAAAAGCAGTGAAGTGATTTTTATCGCATCATATCATAGGACAATCAATTTTATCATAAGACTTGACACAAATGTGAAGTCAATAAAGCGCACCATCATCGCTTTTCTCGCTGTCGTGTGTTTTTCAACGCTGCTTTCCAAAAGCATCGTTAGTGGCTGACTCTTTCACGGTTCCTTGAAACCACAGCGAGGCCATTGGTCCCTTGGATATACACGGTTGCCAAAGGCAGTCTGAACGGACAAGGCATTGCTGAAATGCTTAGACATGGCTGATCTCGAATCTCTAGTCGAAGATGTGAACGTGATGCGGTTCTGTTTGCTGTCTCTTCTGACCATTATTGTACTTTATTCCTTCCACTGTATCATTTCGCTACGGACAAGTTTTGTTACCCCGCTGGTTTTTTTTTCTTTTCTTTTGCCGGAAACAACGGCGCTACCACTACACCAGTCGTGACACGTATCGGTTGCACCGCAGGTTTCTAGTTCTCTTATTCACGGCGCCGTTGTACGCTCACATGCGCTCATGAATTTCTTGATAGTCGAATTCACTCACGTAACTCGGGGAAATAATGTACGGCTTTTGAACTAACACAATGTGCATAAGCATTCCGCCGTTTATTATATAGATGGCTTGCACTGACGTCATTAAAACACCTACGTTGAAGCACGAACATGGTGGGATGCGAACTCTGTGTCATGTTAGAGTTATGTGTGCATCGCATGCTGGTTACTTCGTTGGTCGCGCACAGAGGCCCAATAACGTTCAAGCAACGTCGTTATCACACTGAAGTAGGTTAATGGCCGCGTGATTACACTGCCTCGACGTCATCTAAGCCGCCATGTTGGAGTCATGCTGTGCGTCCATGACGTCACGTGCAAGCTATCTATACAGTGCGAGATTACAGCCCGGCTAATTATGGCGTTAAAAACATAACATAAATGACTCGATAAACGTTACCTATACCATTTGAAAGGGATTAATTCGAGTGTAGAGAAGTGTCCAACAGCACATGCCCAGTAGACTATTCCTAGACAATATTCCTAGTACAGTATTCCTAGTACAATATTCCTAGACAACTCCCTGCGGGAAGTCTTCTTTTCGTCCACTTTACTTTGTTCGCATCTATATCACAATTGTTACAATGCACTTAAAACAGACCAATTAACGTCCCCTATACTTTCCTTGGCGTCAATATCTGCTAGTTTTCATTAGGGTTGTTCAAACAAAGAAACGAGCCTCCAAAGTTCCTTTCCTTCCTTTACTCGTGTGAGTGCGATTCACAAGTACGCTTACTTGTTCTAAATTGGCAGCCAACGTACTACAAGGGTCGTCTAAACTCGTTCCCTGGCACTAGCATTCCGCGCAGGTACAACACTCGCGCACTTATGCTCAAACGTATCTCACAACAAGTACTGATCGACCCAACTGATAGCAGCCGCTGCAAACGGGGTAAATGAGCTCAAAAAGGATTGGTTCTTAAAATATGAGGCAGCGTTCTCAGCACATAGGCAACTCGGAATGATTGCATACGCCTCTGCTATATCAATCCATTGAGGTGACCTCACGCCCATTCTATAGTAACTTCTACGAAAGAAAATTCAAGGTGTCCACGAAGGACTACACGAGAAACGTGTTGCTAGAATAATGGATTGACTTCTGCAACGCATGACGCGCAGTCCTGGAGGGGCACCTCACGCCCGCTTAAAACGTGCTGCTTCGCCGCGAACTCTAAAAGATATTCGGTGCACGAGCGCGCAAGTGTGTAGCCTTGAATGCTGAGTATTTTTCACCATCTTCGCAGGGCTGTATGTGCAAAAAAATTATGTAGCTTTACGTGTGAAAAAATTCGCGATATGATTATGAGCCACATAGTAGTGGGGTGACTACGGATTAATTTTGATCGCCTGGGTTTCAATAACCTGTACTTATATTTAAGTACACGGGAGTTCTAGCATTCCGCTCGCATAGAAATGAGACCGCAGTGATTGGGAATCGAACCTGTACCCTAATAGCTAGCAGTGCAACATTTTAGCTGTTACAGTGTGTCGTCGGGCAGTCAATGGACACAACGTGAAAAAAAAAGGCGAGATTTGTAGATAAACGCCATAAATCATTGTAATATTGAACGCAAGTTTCGACTACCAGATGTAACGACACGCGTCAAATGTTTTGCGCGTGATGTTGATTCCGCACGGTAAGCTGGTGGTGAAGGTGGCCCAGTTGCGCAGCAGCACCATACACCTGTCGTCGATCGAGTAGATCGGCCTCCCGAGGGCGCAGCTGAAGTAGCAGTGGAACAGCGAGAAGAGCGCCTTGGGAGAGAACTTGGTAGCGGCTAGCACCCGGTTCTTCACGAACGGGACTCGCTCCAATGCGAGGTAGGCGAGCTGCGTCCCCATCACGTGTTCCAGGGCGTCGCCTTCCAGGGTGGTGTCGTCCATGCGCTCGAAGGTCGGGCTATCTGCGGACTGCAGGTGACCCAACAATGAACGGTACGGAACGAGAGCGACTGCTGCTTCGCGTATCGCGCCGCGTGCTTTCATGTCGCTAGTTACGCTCCCACAATCGTCACAACGTTCGAACGTTGTGAACTTTGCTTAAAAATATACCTTGAGACAAGGCCGAAAGGTCGAGATAAAGTTTTTTCTTGTACTGCGTGTACGCACTGTGGCATTGGAAGATGAGTATTCAATACAGTTAAAACTCGATTTAACGAAGTGCTTAAAATCGAGAAGATCGTAAAATCGAGAAAAAGATTTTTTCGTTACTTAGATACCTAAAACTGTAACGTATAGCAACACCCAAAAGCTATCATGGTATTGAATTTGTCGATAACCCAGGTGTGCGCTTGCGGGAAATCCGCGAGGGCGGATCAGACATGGAGCCTCGCATAACCGGGCCATGGAGGTCAAGTAGGTGATCACGTGAAGCTATTGGCCGCGAGATCGAGCCGAGTCGGCACCTAGCAGCGAGCGGACAATACTCCGTGGCGTGGATGGCTCCTTGCGTCGTCTGCTAGACACACCTTGTTCGCATGTGTGCGTACGTCATGCGCGTCCTCAGATTACAGCTTATTCCGTTGTGCTAGCACAGTATCAAATGCTTGTACGTATGCCTACACGATATACATAAGCATTTCGCCTTACGAGACCTGTAGTCCCTCTATAAGCGAGTACATGCCCGTGTCGGTATGGCTAGGACTAACCGTCGTACCGTCCATTCGCCAAAATCATTTCCCTGTGGGTCCCACTTTGTCGGTCAAGAACATCACATAGTGCATTTGGCGTCGTCCTAAACGAAAGAAGTACTCAATGTCGAGGTGTGAATGCAGAATTTGAGCGACACCATCTCGTGATGTGTTGGCGATTTGGAAATCCTTGTGATACCGCAAAGCATGAACTAGCGTCTGCAGAGGATGGTTAGCAGTCAAAAAGACCTGAAGCCACGCATTTCTACAGCAGTACGCGTATTCATGCAACAGAAAAGCAAAGTGCACAAAGTTCTACTTCATATAATTACGCAGAAATACTTGCTCTCTTTCTATGGAGCCGTTAGAGCATGAAGTAAATACTTCATTGGCTCAGTCGCGCAGCACTGTTTATATTGTGGTATAGGCAAAACACAATTTAAACACGTGCAAATAAAGCAAGAAAAAGGTCGAGCACAGTACAAAACACGAATGTGACCGAAGGCCAGTACCCCATTGATTGGCAGATTGCACTTCTCACACGTAATAGGTGGGTTAGGACGGTTTCGTGCACTGATGTGGCAATGGAGGGCACATACGTCACCATTAGGCTGCAGTCAACGTGCTTTATTCACCAACAACGGACTCAAACCGCCTACGGCGAAGCGCCGCTGCGTACATTTGTATACGCTCCGCCGACCGCCCATCCACACAAACGCGGCGACGGTGTTGCCACCTATATCCCGATCTCGCGGCGAATAAGAGGCTGCCGATATGCAAAGACGAGGGGAACGAATACACTGATCATGCGAGCAGCCCGAGCAAGAGAGTTGCGAGGAGACGATTAGGCCCAAAATGTCGCATAAACCATGAAATAACGTAAGCAACCTCCGTGTTCCTGGGGGAGCATTCACAGGGACCATAAACCGCCACCGCCCCTAGCGGCATTTGGTATGCAGAAGTGCTAGCAACTGTGAAGTCTGTTGTTTTGTGCACGGGCGCGGTGTGCAGCTTCGGAAATATAAAACTAGGGTCTTGACCAGGGCGGCTAGGCGTTTTACCGCAATCTATAGCGTTACAGTGCACGCTCGAAGAAAAACCCGTCTGTGTCAAAATTAGAAAGAAGTCTCCGGACTTTGTCCTGGTTTATTTCCGGAAAAACTTCGTTAAATCGGGTTTGGTGCCAAGCTAATTTCGTAACTCGGGTTGATGTCAACATTGAACCCTTTGGGCATAGGTCGGCCAAAAAAATGAGCTAGCTCAGACTCACTCAAGAAATATATTTTGCTTTGAGGGCTTACTCAGACCGAGACTCACCAAAATTTTCCTCAACGGGACTCGCTCGGACTCAAACTCACCCACATATTACTCAGCTTGACTCACTCATACCCAGGCTAACGGCTTGAACTGAGTCTGAGTGAGCCTGAGTGAGTTGAGTCATGAGTCCGTCAGCGTAAAATTAGCTTTTTCGATCCTGGTGTCAATGCTATTTAACGCCAATGTAACTCTTAATCGGTGCAGTACGATGCGCCTTTTGATCTTCTACCTTCAAGTACGAGTTACCAGTGGCTTGAATCCAGTAAGTTAGAAGAATGGACTGTTGGGCGAGTTCGTGTTTTAAATTAAAATGTCAGTTGTTAGAAAATGCGCTTGTGCTGTTCTGTTCTCCCTTTGTCGACATTGTTTTGCGCAGTTTCCCCCATAATCCAGTACGGACATTTTTATGAAATACGCGACTCACTCGAGATATCTTTATCAAGAACTTGTCGGAGTTTGCGAAGAGAGGTCATGGGCTTCAGTATAAATGTAAGCCAACATAAGTTTGCCGACCCTATGCCTATGGGTACCTGCCGGGAATGAAAGTGCATTCGTTAGATCTGGAAATTCGTAAAATCGGGTTTCGTTAGATTCAGTTTTCAGTGTATCTAACGACACACTCTACGAATTATTGTGTTCATGTGTTTATGAAATATTCCTTTTTGTTTGCATACCTTGGCCTGTCATTTACTTCGCCTTTTGCTTGTATTATCACTTTCTTTATTTTATTTATTTTTTCATTCTATTGTATTTTGTTTTTACCCTGTCATTGCTGACGCAGGGTGGACGGTGCTAGTCAAGCTGCAATAACTGCAGCTTTTTTGCCGTCCCCCCATTTTTCGCCATTGTATCTGTTTGGTAAAAAATAAACACTGATGATGATGACGTTCGTGGGTTTAGCGTCCCAAAGCGACTCTATGAAAGACATCGCATTGACGGTCTCCGATTGTTTAACGTGAAATGACATCGCACAGTAACACGGGCCTTTAGCATTTCGCCTCCATCGAAATGCGACCACCATGGCCGGGATTGAACCCGCGTCTTTGGGGTCAGCGGCCGAGCACCGTAATCACTGAGCCACCCAGCGCGCTTGAGTATGTAACTACAGTAATGCAGGTTGACCCTGGATTTCATTTTGTCGGAACGAGTTCTATCGAATGGATGTTTTCGTTCCTTCTGCTCCATCTGATGTCCGCCCCCCCCCCCCCCAAGTTTATGGTCGCCGTTAACCGTAACTTCTAGAAACTTTTTAAAAATTTTGTATATGTTCCCTTCTTTTGCGACACCAATATTGACGAAGTTTCGTGTTAGTCTCCACGGCCCGTTAATTAACCTTTTTCTTATTGCCTATGCAGCCTAAAGCTTGAGGCTCGATAACTATATGTTCTCATTTACATCTGGATAGTTACTGCGACGTGCTAGGGTGTTTCGGTAGTTGCATCGTCATGAGGTTATGCTAAAGGGGCACTTAAACGCAGAAGCTCCTGCCATATATCCGCGTAACCACTGCACTCTCTGGGCGCCATCGCCCACATCACGTGCAGCGAACGCGAACAGAAGAAAAGCACATATTAAGAAATAAGTTATTAGCTATTCGACAAAAGCCAGTGGCTGTAGTCCAAGACCTATCGCTTTGTCAGGAATGACATTTTATTTTGGTTGACTGAGAATGCTCTACTATAGTTTGACGAAAATGACGCTAGCACTCGGAAGTTTGTAGAGCGAACAGGTTGAGGGGCTTTCAATTGCAATTAGGTGACAAGCGTCCTCTATACGCGGACAATTGTGTGTTCACGTAAGAACGAACGTTGCATAGCGGCAGTGTTTGACTCGCACTGTCCCCGCGTGTAGAGATTTAGCCAAGCTTCTGCTGCCCTACGGTTATCTGTCCTGTGAAATGCCGCCACACGCGACGTCGTACCTGGGTATCGCTTGCCAAGATGCAGTACACCGTGTGGTACTCGATGAGGCTCTTGCTTCTCCAGAATTTGCGCCACTTCTTCAGATACTCGCTGTACTCCGCGTTAGCAGGTGATGCCAGTTCCTTGACTGCCGTACGGGCTAAATCCTAGAATAACGCAAGAATAAACGCAACAAGAAATGTTTTCATAAGCAGATCAAAACAAAACAAGTACAGCTTAAGACAAATAAATTAGAATTGCTGACCCGGGAATGGATGTTTTCGTCGGTGTTGAACTGTTATTTGGGCTGAGAATTACTTAAATAAATGGACCACATACTATGGGGTGTTGAGGAAGATCCACCCCCCACGAAATCCCTTGGCCACTCTCTCACCTTCGGCGTACTTCCTGGATTCGGGAACATCTTCACGTGGCGCCATCTCTCGGCGGATGCAACGGCGTCCTGCCATAACTGAATGGGAAATAGGCGAAAAAAAAAGACATCTGACGAAAAACCTGGTTACGAAAAAGGACTCCCGGTTATATGCAGCAGATACCCACTGGAACATTTGGCCAAAATTCCAGCATCGCATACAAAGGATGTGGCTTCCCAGGACGATTGAACACCGCCCATTAGAAACACGTGGGGCCCCGTTGTGAAATATTAAACACCCTGGGAAGTCACGCGGTTTGAAGTGCGACACAAATTTTACCAGAATTTTCAAATAAGTGTCTGCTGTATACGTAGAACCGGGACTCCTTTTTGGTAAGTAGCTTTTTTTTGTCATACATGATTTTTTTTTCGCCGATTTGCCATTCATTCACGGCAGGTAACCGCTGTCACCGACGAGTGATGGCGTTACGTGCACATCTCCTCAAATCCTGGTCGTGGGGAAGAAGACCGCGACACAACTAGCCTGGAGGTCCAGATCCGGGTCATAGCTAGAGCGGAGGAGGTGGCTGCCAGGCATCGCCTGACCAACATTCTTTCTCCATAAATAACGAAGAATAAACTTTTTGACTCACTCATTCCTGATATGTGCAGTCTTTGTGGACTTAACATATTGTCGTTTAGAGGGCTTTTATTATGCCGCTCCACTATCTTTCAACGAAGCCTTTATACAAAGCGTTCTACTTTTGCATACGTGAAAAATTGTTTGTGTGAGCCGTAATTTTGAATACTGAAACGCAATTCGTTTGCAGGTTAAACTACATCTTGTAGAGTAATTGTAAGTTACATTTATTGTTCGCGATGTATTCACGTAATCCTACGATTGTATATACAGGTTGAAATCACAAGTGATCCTTAGCCTTCTCGAGTGACCTATAGTGAAATAGGAGATATGATAACTCTGTCTTCATGTATTTATGCTTTTCATGTGTACGATGTGTTTGATGCCTGATGTGGTTACGGTGACCTGGACTGTTGTTACCAATTCCCAAGAACACCTTGAGGGGCGAATTATGATAGACTGTCTGCAAACGTGTAAAATTTGCGAAATATATTTCTAACACTCTTGACAGTACATTTCAAGCAAGAAAATGAAGTAGCATGTTCTTTTCTGACAGTCTTAATAAGTAATACTAATTAGAATGCAATTAAATATTTAATTATCCCATTTTTGCGCAAAATGAAGTTAGCTTCCTACTAGCGGTGCCAAGCCTAACGGAAGTGCGGAGCTGGGCGGGGTTCCTTATTTCTCCTTATTTTTATTTTTTTCATCTCTCTCTTTCTTTGATTTTCTCTCTTTGTGCCTCTCTCTTTCTGTTTTTCCTATCTTTCATTCTCTCTATCTTTCTCTTTATTTCTATGCTATGCTTCGCTCCCTCCCCTCCTTTTTCTTCTCATCACCCTCTCCTCACATCTCTAGCACGCTATACAACATATGTTAACGTGAGAAAGAGAGAGAGAGAGAAAGAGCGAAGCTTATTGAGGCCCTGAGGAAACGAATCATGGGGGCCTTTGGGCTTCCTGGGGAACTAATACAGTACACTTGCGAGGTACCCACTACGCTATAAATCATAATTTTTGTGAAGTAGGGAAGTACCCACTATGCCATTTTTCTGCGGAGAACCTTCATACCCGCTACACACATGTAAGGCATTATGTGCACTTTGTTGATGCTGTGCCTAATGACGACGAATAATTATCGCTGAACCCTTTGTAATGGGTTGGAAGCATTCAACAACCCACTCGTTGCACAGTTCGCATTTTGTGACGCCTTGTTACAGAATTCGCATTGAGTGACGCATGGTTGTTATTTTGCTCTTCTACCACGCTATAATACATATGTTAATGCGGCTTCTTCCCAACAAGAAGCCTCCATAGGGTCTTTTTGCAAAGGAGCTTCAAGAACCGGCATGGCTCTGTGGTAGAATTGACAGAATACGGCGGCGGACAGCTACGGCGCCAAAAACGGCTGTTGTTGTGATCTCATAACAGCTTTCGCTGCAAAACAAGTTGCGTCCACATAAGGGGACACTGTGCTATAATTATTGCCTGCGTGATTTCGTGCCTGCACGAACGATCGGGCACTTTCACCGGAACGTCGAGAAATGCACTGAAAGCGACAACAGCCAGACTGGTGCATAAGTTACTATGCTTTTGTTCTAAGCGCACGTGGAGTGACATATCATGGCGCAGCGCACGACTGCTGTGCAGCGAAAACAGCGCTCTGGCAGCTGTTAGATGCCTCACAGTGCTGTCGCGATGGTTGTCGGCATCGCGCATCGATGGTACGTAAGATAAAAAGAAAAGCAACATTAGTTTCCGGGATTTTACAAGTCAAAATCATTATACGACTATGAGACACGCCTGCTGTTGGGGACTCCAGGTAAATATGAAGCACCTAGCAGTTCCTTAATGTGTGTTTGTACCTATTTTACCGGTAGCTTCCCGGCGGAAGCAATTCTCTGCCTCCCACTGCAGCGGCGGATGCTCGACTATTTCACCAAGGCTCTGGTGGGTTAAGGTGTGCCCAGGGGCCTTTAACGAACCTTACGGGGCCATCTTTCTAGATGAGTGCCCATGAACGACCGAGTGTCAGGTGCCTGCTGGCGTCACGAGGCACGCCAGCAGGCAAAAAAAAAGTGTTCCACACTCGTCGTCATGGCCACCAGTGGCGCTGACTGAGGCTCCTCGGTTTGTCTGTTGGCTCCAATATATATAGTGGTTCGCGATAGAAAAGCACGCTTATTTCTGCAGCCCATCAGGGGGCACGGCGCAGAGTGCTTTCGCGCGACGAAAGCTAGTCGGCGCTCTTCCCCTATCAGCGAGCCGCTGCGCTCGCACGCTTTCGCTCGCACCTAGAAATAACGAACACACGAATAGTCGCACGTACAAAATAAGCGGCAGTTTTTGCGGTTAGAATCCCACACGCTCAACTCGTCATATTTATCAGAACATGCGACGCGCGGGACGATGTTGTCGCTCTTGGACTTTTTATCAGGAACCTCACGTCAACGGCACGACGACGGAAGAAAGGCGCCTGGAGTATCGATGTTGCCACGTGCGTTTCTTATTATCACTTTTGCTGTATTCGGTTTTCGCCCACAAAGACTGTCAGCAACGCTCAGCGCAATCCGCGCCTCATTGTTCGAGAAGCTTCTCGATTATTGTAGATCGTTTTGTTAAGATTGCGCGCAAGACGCGAACACTCGAGCTTATTCTAGAACTTGCGCGACAACCATCGATAACGCTGGAATATTCGACGACACATGTATAAATGCCGACGCGCTTCACCGCTTGTCAGTTGATCGACGGTTGACGCTCTGTTCGCCGCTATCAGTGTATTGCTGTAGTTTGACTTTCTGTTTCCCGGCCACAAGTTCGGCCAAATAAAGAGTTTCATCTCTGACGCGCTGACTGATGCCTTCGTCGACGTCACGACCACGTGACAATATAGTTGCTGTCGCAACGCAAAACAGGCGCGCTACGTTAACACGTAGTGCGACGTTGTTGTTGCGATTTGCATAGGGCGAACACTTACCTGCCCTAAGGTGGCGTAGTTGTACGCTGCGGGACCATTGTCGTAGTAGTAAGGCGTCTCGAAGAACTCGGTGGCGCTGTATCCCCAACCCACGCCTCCGACAGCCGCCAGTGCTGCCTGCACTAGCGGTGGCTGCACGTTGAACAGTCTCGACTCTGTCAGCCAGAGCCTTAGAAAGGGCGAATCCAGGTGGTCCAGGAAGGAGGAGTAATTTACGTGAGTGGCGCCCTTGTACGTCGTCTCCTCGGCAGATTCCCTGTACTTCAGAGCTGGGCCGAGGCCATTAACACCTCTCAGCTCAGACGAATTGCGTACGACCGAAGCAAGCGCGTCCATCACAGTGGCCATCATGGCGCCGATGTTTTGCAGCAGCTGGGACGGGACTACGGTCGTAACTGTATCGGCAAAGAGAGAGAGGAAGTGACAACATGGTTATGAGATTTTCGGCCAGTATAAATTGAGGGGCTACACTTTATTATTATATTTACGCAAGTGACTCGCAGAACGTCAGCAACTTTGTACGCGCATGTAGACATCTCGCAAAACATCAAGAGGCTCCGGTAAAACACGCAGGCTTATTTTACGCCGCAGTTTGCCACCATAATGATGATTTTTACACGTAATATGAACATGCGCATTTGGGCGTCCAGCTAGAGTTAATACAGCGTGCAGAAATTCTCCTTGAAAGTATATTACAAATCAATCAGTCGTGGTAAAGAGCGCTGAGGATGAAGCCTACCCGCATAAAAATGTATGTAGACAGTCTATAGACTGTCTAAAAATGGGTTTAAACTGTCTGTAGACCATTTAAATCTATTTTTGTAAGGGTAACCACTATGGTGCGACGCGTACCACGCCACAGATGTATATATCGGGGTTTGAAAACACGCATTTATCGTTTATACGTTTATATCCTTGTTGCACTAACTTATCAAAAAGGTATATAGAAGTCACTGTCGAGAGAGGCGACTTCGGGGAGTGATCACAATAACTTGGTAGGAGACTATATGGAAAGGAGAATACATTTCCGCTGCCAGCAAGGAGGGTGGAAATAAAAAAAAAAAAGCATGCGTTCTCTATTTTAGCGTCACGATAGCTTTAACCTTTAAAAGCGCATACATTCCATATGAGCATCAACATGACACCTATGATGGAATGCGTCCAAGGACCGACGGCTGCGCGAACATGCTCAGGACCATTTCAAGTATAGCTTCTGACTAACCAACTTTTTCTTCTTTTGGCGCAGCCCTATATTATACAGAAACCAGACCACGGACCCCGTGCTGCAGCTGATGTTAAAACGTGATTGCATCTCCATTAACATAGCGTCAAGAGCATGCATTCCCTCAACAGCCCCTCCTCTTACCTCTTCTTAATGCTTGAGCTGGGCAGCATGTAACACCTGAAGAAATGAGTTGCCCCGTCGCGTTTATTGAGCACATGAGTGTGCACTGCGCAGACGATGCGGCGGAACTCCTATTGCAGCCCGTACAGCAACGCTCACAGCGAGTGTTCAGCTGCGACCGTCTAAATGTTTGCCCAGCCCAACATGGCTTCGTGTTCGACGGACAAACATGAAGCCGCGATGGTCTAGGCAAACAAAAAAAAAAAGGCTCGCGTGATTGCAGTAGTTTATGAAGAATTGACGCTTAAATTACGGCGCAAAATATGTCTAAAGAAACAACGCTTTAGGGCTTGCTGTGACATTGGGAAGCCCGGCGAAGCAAATGAAGTTCACGAAAGAGACATGCAGGACGTTTCGTTTGTGACACGCAAAATTACGTGAAGCTTATTCGCGAGTGAATCCATAACGGGTATAGTGAACTTACGGTCTTGTAGGCTATAGGCTCCTCTTCTCGCCTCGAAACGTTGTGCAATACGCTCGTTGCACGACTCGCGTGACGTCATCTGTGAAAATAAAAAGAAAAACAAATTCGCGCGCAAAAGCGTCAGAGAAGAAAATAGAATCTATTCCAGCTTCAATACCGTGAGTTAAATATATCTGTCGGCGTTTTAGGCACAAGAACTACGACGTTTAGGATATACACAGATGTTTAGTTATGCAAAGGCAGAGGGGCAGGGGGTGCTACCGATTGTGACCACCCTGTATTCTTTTATGTGTACCTATGAAGTAATACACGAGGGGTTTGATATTTCATTTCATGGAACTGCGTTTATTATGGACGGTCATCGAGCTTGGCAGTGCAGCGAACCATTCAGCTACCACGACCGGGCCAACATTTATCTGCCTACATTGCCATCACATCTGAGCCTACGTCGGCAAAGAAATTAGAGCTCTCAGCCAAAGTTGCTCAGGAAATATGTACTTCGCTCTGAGGGTTCGCTCAGACTCAGCACTCACCAAAATTTCCTCAACCGCACTCACTGAGACTCAGGCTCACTAAACATTTTCTCAACCCGACTCACTCGGGCTCAAAGCTCACTAGCGTAATACTCGAGCCGAACTCACTCAGACTCGGACTCATGGCTTCAGCTGAGTCTGAGTGAGCCTGAGTGAGTCAGCTCATGAGTACAGCTAGCGTAAAATTAGCTTTGCGATCATGATGCCAATGCTCTTTAACGCCAAGTATCTCACAGTAATCGGTCGTCTACGACACGCCTTTTGATCTTGTACCTTCAAATACCTACTATAAGTTGTTGCAATGCAGTAACGACATTTTTATGAAATACGCGACTCATACGAGATATTTTATCAAGAACTTCTCATGAAACAGATTGCGAGGGGGAAGAGGGGGGGGGGGAGTCGCGCTTCTGGTCACTAAATATTGAGGTGGTGCATGAACGCTCGTGCGTTCGCCTATGTGTGAATAGACTTCAGTATAACCGTAGGCCTATATAAGAGTGATAGTAACGCTGAAGATGAGTAGATAGTGACCTGAGAGGTTGCAGACGTGAAATAAAAAAAAAGACTCTGAACCCGTTTAAGAAGACGCCAATGTGAACCATTAAATCACTTTGCACGGATAAAATATTCTTTTCCATATATACGGTCGTTAATTTCGTGACAGTAGGTTCATTATGAGAACTGAAGACAAAGATTAGTTTTGTTTGTAATTTCACGTCGGAGCCCTGGTACTTGATTGTCAGCGTGACGTCATAGATTTCAATGTCATTTATTTCGTAATGCAGCCGCGCTGTCTGAACAAACTTCCTAAAACTTGCCATGTTAGCTCTCTGGCTCCCATGGAAAGCAATGCAATTTATTTTTACTGATAAAGAAATACGTAGGTGCTTGCAGACGCGATTCCAATTTTATGACGTCATTGTGAGTTAGTGCGGGAACGTCAAAGCGGCCTCGGCACCTGTATTTCTTTTTCGCCGGTTACCCGGCTTGCCAAGCCTCTCCTTGCGAAAAGCGTGGTGTTTTTAGTTTTCATGAAGGTCACTTTACGAGTACAAGTGCTTTATAAGCATGAATTGCTTTCAGCTACCGTTGTCGGCAACCTTCAAGTAACCTTGAGCCAAAAGCCAGATCTATTATCCGTGCCTTCAAACCAGACCATACGGGCATCGTGGCGAGAACAAAACGCGAACATCAAGGCAACCAGCGAAAAGCAAAACAAAAAAAGCCGGCAGATCCCACGCATTGTGGGAATCGATGTAATGCGAAGAAGCCAGCAAAGAGCTGCATACATCGTCTTGTATGTCATTGAGGAAAATGCGTGTCATGGTTTTCATGTTAACTCCTATTATTTATGTTCGTCACACAGTAACATCGCGCAATACCAAATTCGGGGCAGATCAAGCTAGCGAAACGGCCGCCAGCGCCCCATGAGCGTGGCACGTAAGTCATGCTGTACATGACACGCGTGTCACGATTTCTGTGTTAACTCCTGTTATTTATGTTCGTCACACAGTCACGTCACAAGATGCCAATTTTGGTGTATATCAAGCTAGCGAAACGGCCGCCAGCGCACCATGAGCGTGGCACGTAACTCATGCTGTACATGACATACCTGTCATGGTTTTCATGTTAACTCCTTTTATATATGTTCGTCACACAGTCACGTCACGCAATACCATTTTCGGGGTAGATCAAGCTAGCGAAACGGCCGCCAGCGCCCCATGAGCGTGGCACGTAAGTCATGCTGTACATGACACGCGTGTCACGATTTCTGTGTTAACTCCTGTTATTTATGTTCGTCACACAGTCACGTCACAAGATGCCAATTTTGGTGTATATCAAGCTAGCGAAACGGCCGCCAGCGCACCATGAGCGTGGCACGTAACTCATGCTGTACATGACATACCTGTCATGGTTTTCATGTTAACTCCTTTTATATATGTTCGTCACACAGTCACGTCACGCAATACCATTTTCGGGGTAGATCAAGCTAGCGAAACGGCCGCCAGCGCCCCATGAGCGTGGCACGTAAGTCATGCTGTACATGACACGCGTGTCACGATTTCTGTGTTAACTCCTGTTATTTATGTTCGTCACACAGTCACGTCACAAGATGCCAATTTTGGTGTATATCAAGCTAGCGAAACGGCCGCCAGCGCACCATGAGTGTGGCACGTAACTCATGCTGTACATGGCATACCTGTCATGGTTTTCATGTTAACTCCTTTTATATATGTTCGTCACACAGTAACGTCGCGCAATACCAACTTCGGGGTAGGTCAAGCTGGCGAAACGGCCGCCAGCGCACCATGAGCGTGGCACGTAAGTCACGCTGCACATGACATGCGTGTCATGATTTTCATGTTAACTCGTGTTTTTATGTTCGTCACACAGTCACGTCGCGCAATACAAAATTCGGGGTAGATCAAGCTAGCTAAACGGCCGCCAGCGCACCATGAGCGTGGCTCGTAAGTCATGCTGTTCATGACATGCGTGTCACGATTTTCGTGTTAGTTCGTGTGTTATTTATGTTCGTTACACAGTCACGTCACGCAATACCAATTTCAGGGTAGATCAAGCTAGCGAAACGGCCGCCAGCGCACCATGAGCGTGGCACGTAAGTCATGCTGTACATGACATGCGTGTCATGATTTTCATGTTAACTCGTGTTATTTATGTTCGTCACACAGTCACGTCCCAAGATACCAATTTTGGTGTACATCAAGCTAGCGAAACGGCCGCCAGCGCACCATGAGCGTGGCACGTAAGTCACGCTGCACATGACATGCGTGTCATGATTTTCATGTTAACTCGTGTTTTTATGTTCGTCACACAGTCACGTCGCGCAATACCAAATTCGGGGTAGATCAAGCTAGCTAAACGGCCGCCAGCGCACCATGAGCGTGGCTCGTAAGTCATGCTGTTCATGACATGCGTGTCACGATTTTCGTGTTAGTTCGTGTGTTATTTATGTTCGTTACACAGTCACGTCACGCATTACCAATTTCGGGGTAGATCAAGCTAGCGAAACGGCCGCCAGCGCACCATGAGCGTGGCACGTAAGTCATGCTCTACATGACATGCGTGTCATGATTTTCATGTTAACTCGTGTTATTTATGTTCGTCACACAGTCACGTCCCAAGATACCAATTTTGGTGTACATCAAGCTAGCGAAACGGCCGCCAGCGCACCATGAGCGTGGCACGTAAGTCACGCTGCACATGACATGCGTGTCATGATTTTCATGTTAACTCGTGTTTTTATGTTCGTCACACAGTCACGTCGCGCAATACCAAATTCGGGGTAGATCAAGCTAGCTAAACGGCCGCCAGCGCACCATGAGCGTGGCTCGTAAGTCATGCTGTTCATGACATGCGTGTCACGATTTTCGTGTTAGTTCGTGTGTTATTTATGTTCGTTACACAGTCACGTCACGCAATACCAATTTCGGGGTAGATCAAGCTAGCGAAACGGCCGCCAGCGCACCATGAGCGTGGCACGTAAGTCATGCTGTACATGACATGCGTGTCATGATTTTCATGTTAACTCGTGTTATTTATCTTCGTCACACAGTCACGTCCCAAGATACCAATTTTGGTGTACATCAAGCTAGCGAAACCGCCGCCAGCGCACCATGAGCGTGGCATGTAAATCATGCTGTACATGACATGCGTGTCATGATTTTTATGTTATGACTTGTCATTAGTGTTCGTCATACAGTCATGTTACGCCATACCAATTTTGGTGTACATTCGATTAACCAAGCGACCAGGAGAACGCAAAGTCGTAGGCGGCTAGATAGATAGATAGATAGATAGATAGATAGATAGATAGATAGATAGATAGATAGATAGATAGATAGATAGATAGATAGATAGATAGATAGATAGATAGATAGATAGATACGCTCAAAGTCGCAGAAGTTCGCTAAGAAATGCTTCGCATTTAAAAAATTACACCATCTCCCGCTAAAGGGGCCCATGAGGCGATGCGAAGCCGGAGATCTTGCGGGATCGCGTTCCGTTGGCGTTCGCTGGGCATGCTACCGACCTCGCGTCGTGGAACGCGAAGAGGAAACTACGCAAGTCGTGTCTTCCCTCTAGCCTGGCCGTGAATTCTTACAGGGCAAGCGGCGAACGCGGTCGACAGGCGCGCGAGAGGGGGGCAGCGTAGGATGTGCAAGATATTTTTGCACGTGTGCCGTCACTTTCCCTTTCTCTGTGTGTCATCTGCTCGCCCTCATGATTGTATATATTTTCGCGCCGTCTGAGCAATACACTGGTTGTAAGTGTGCGTTCTGTCCTATCTGACTTGTTTTCTGAAACGTTTTGCGCACAAATAACGTATTTTTCCTTTTAGAATGCACTACCAACTAGCCCAAGTAGCCACCCTGTTGGACACATTTTTTGAAACACCCGGAATATCACTTTATTTCCCTAACACTATGTCACTTTCGTCAAAATATAACTGAAATATACACGTGATTCCTAATAGTAGTTCTAGGTCATCCTCATGACCATCACAAGGGTGCCTTTTGTATACTATGAAACGAAGACTTTTTCAAATGAGCCCTATTTACCCTTTTTTTGCGCAAGTTGATTCCATTTTATGCCTTCAAATTCTTTAGCTCGTATATAATCCCATCTAATTCCCATCTAATTCCCCGTTAATGATCTGCCACCCTTGCCTGCATGCGCTTCCTATTCCTTGGTATCCCTTCCCTCACTCACATTGACCATAGCGAAAAAGCCCGATGGATGCAAAGAATTGAAATAGGCAGAAGGATACATTCGGATCGACACCATGTTTATCGGGAGAGCTCCTGTAAACAAAGTAATGCAATTGAGCTGAAAATAAGTCTTGGTCGGCATAGGAATCGAACCCAGGCCTTCAAGGTGCGAGGCGAGCTGGCTACCCTAATGGCTGGGACGGCTGGGATATTGAAGCTGAATGAAGGGGCACCTAGCGAATGAGCGCGGGAACAAGCGCTTTCTGACGTTAAAGCTTGCGCTGAAATCGTCGCTACTCTTAGATGGCGTCACGAGCAGCGGAAACTGGGTTTACGTGAGTTACAGCGAGGTCGCACCACCATGCCATGATTTTGCGTTAAGGAACCCGTGTCGGAGTAAACGCCATCCCGTCCCGTTCTCAGGGCAAAGCTTAAACATCGTCCATTTTTTTCCCTCCTAATTTATAAAGAAAAGGCGATAATAGTCAGCGTCGCGTGGTACGAAAACACGCATTATAATTAGGCTTACCCGAATATATCCCGACGGAGTTCCCCCAGTTCGAATGGCGCTTTCCATTGTCCTGATGACGCCTTCCTTGACCCTGGAGGTTGTGCAGTGAAGTCATTTGTTACTCCGAAATCTTGGCCTACTTTATAAGCTAAAATATAATACGAAAGAATTTTGAAAGTGAATATACGAGTTTAAATCATGTACCTCGTCTGGCTTCATGGAATAACTAACAAGATTCTTGTAAAATAATATCGTGGACTACTCCTTTTGTTACTTTCGTAAAGCCATTTCGTAAAACCAGCCCCTAAACCACCAACAAACGCTCGCGTGCTACCCTACGTGCCTTTCCGCCATCCCCAGCGTCAGTTCTGACGCCTGCTGTCCGATTAGGTGATGTCCCGACGAGCAACTGACGCTGTCCAGCGGGCGAACAAGAAAACGGTCTGGCTGCTAGCAGGTGCGTGCGCTCCCTGCTCATATCTCGTCGCACGGCGAGGAGGAGCACTCGGATAGGTGGAGAGACGAGCCGATGAAAGGAGCGTAGCAAAGGAAAAGAAATCACCGCCATATCCACGAAGTGAATCATGTTAGAGGAGCTTGCTCGGAGATAATCGGGTAACCCGCGAATCCTCCGTACACTTTCCTCTGCCATCATATATAGACGTGACAACGTTGTTATATATACATTAGCCCTCTTTGCTTCAGCCTCCCGGGCTCTCATCGCAGGGTCTTGGCGGCGAGCCCACCGCGCAGCAGCATGTTCATGCTGCCGAGCGGCAACGAAGAGTGTTCACTGAGTGAGCTCCCGGCGAATGCGAGTGCCAAATGAGAGGCGGGCTCTCTGTTCACTGAGTGAGCTCCCGGCGAAGAGAAAGGAAGCGCGTCAAACGCGAGCGCCAAGCGAGAGGCGCGGCCCTCTAGCGGTCACCTAACTAGCGCACGCGAGAGCATGGTGTGCACCGCCTTGAGCGGCGGCGCGCCATCTAGTGAGAATTTTTGAAATCACCGAAGAGTGTGCACGCCGGCGACAACGGACAAGGCGCGAGCATAAGGAGCAAGCTCCTAAAAGCGAAACGATTAAGGGCCGAGTTTCGAATATGAAACGCGTGTAACTCTGCTAGCTTTCGCCACGGACTCGTGCACAACTGCAACGCCACAACTAAATTCCGACACCCGCCACAGTGGTCTAGCGGTTACGGTGTTCGACTGCTGACCCGAAGGTTGCGGTATCGAATCCCTGCAAGGCGGCCGCATTTTGATATAAGCGAAATGCTAGAGTCCCTTGTACTTAGATTTAGGTGCGCGTTAAAGTGTACGGGATGTTCGAAATTTCTGGAACCCTTCACTACGGCGTCCCTGATAATCATGTCGTGGTTTTGGGACGTGAAACCCCCAACAACCATTATGTAATAACTAAATTTCTGCCTCTGCGTGGTTTAGGCGCCCTTTTATGTAGCAAAATGAATGAAATATTTCCACTTGAAGTTGTTTCGTTATTTGTATGTCTTTTATTTCACTTTGTAACAGATTTTCGATACAATAAAAGACAAAGCCACGCAAGGAATGTCTGTAGTAGTCATACAGCCTGGCCACCACGTGGTAAGAAAATCACACAAGGTATTCACAGCTTTTTTATCTATGAACTTTCTCGACACTATTTTATGATGCCGTTGATGACAATAAAAGAATACTTACTCCCTCGTCAATCGCGCCTGTGGAGCATTTGAATCAATTTGCACTAAAACGCAATGATCGAGGCCTGTATACTCTGAAATTATTATCGCACTCTTCCATGATTTCGCAGAATAGCTTCAGTTACCGCTGTGAGATTTGAAATCATCTGTGACGAATTTTCAGCATGTAACTGATAACACTGCAGTACTTGGAGGCAAATCATTTCTTCGCAATTTACCCCGCTACCACGTTGGTAATACAGCACCCCACGTTTAGAACACGCAGTACAAATGAAATAATTCTTTGCCTGGTCAGGACAGTAAAATAAGCGTAATACTGCAACTAACATTCTGTAGATGCCTCATCTGCAGGAGCCCTCATGTAGGGCAAGAAATTGTATTAATGTATTATACCGGTGTTGCACGGCCACTTTTGATGCTGATCGGTCCTCCTGCTCACGGAGGTTCTTGATCGTGATTGGCTCCCTTATGCAAGCTGCGGAATTCTTTTTTTTTCATTTGATTCAGGTGTTTTTGCTGAAAACACACTTACATGAACGGGAAGCGATATGACATCGCGCGCGGTGTTGATTGCTAGGCGATAACGTTTCGCTATTCCCCGATACGCATAAAGAAAATAATACAATAATTGCTGGGGTTTGACGTCCCAACACCACGACAACATTATGACAGACGCCGTAGCGGGCGGCTCCGGAAATTTCGACCACCTAGGGTTCTTTAACGTGCACCTAAATGTAAGCCCACGAGCCTCTAGCATTTGCCTCCACTGAAATGCGGCCGTCGCTGCCGGGATTCGACCTCGCGACCTTCGGGTCAGCAGTCGAGCACCATAGTAACTAGACCACCACGGTGAGGGCTGTAAGGAAGTCAACTGAGTCAACTCACCGCAGTAAGTAGACGAGCAGATGCCAGCCTAGTAGTTGCCGCATGGAGTAACGCTTGGTCGGGCGGCCGATGAAAGCGATGAGCGCCACTGCCCGGCTCTTGGCGCGCACCGTGTTGTAGAGGGTGAGCGGGACGCGGCCCTGACTCCGAAGCAGCTCTAGCCATTTGTCTGCACTCGATAGAGGTATGCGCACAGGTGTGAGCACAGACAGTTACGAGCAATGAAGGGAGCTCGAGGTCGGCCGATGGTGGTGTTGCCAAATGAAAACGCGATAAAGTTGGTATAATTTATTAAGAGTCGCAAAAATTTGCACCTTAATTGTAGACTATCTGTCACCACTGCCATATCATCAAACCTGCGGAATGGCAGCAAGTCGTTCGAAATGAAAGTACAGCAATGGATAAGGAGGTCGCTAGCAACAGCAAGCAAACGATGCTAACTATGATATACCAAAGGCTTCAACTCATAGGCAGAAACTGAGGCTTTATTGGCCGTGAAGAAATAATCTGCTTTAAACGATGTATATTTGCTGCCAAGCCTGCCTCTGTCCTGGAGGCTTTCAGTGTAGATAAACACATTCACACAATACAGGAAGTAATTCCTCCTATGTCTTTGTTATGCGCCTGTTGAACGTTCTCGCAAGTGTCACTCTAATCTCTTTGTTGCCCGGCCGATGGCGGCACGGCGAAGGTATACCTGTCAGTGCGTTTTATGACGTAGAGTGCATAGAATGGGTGTTAATACATTCCTCATTGCTCAAGAAATTGGCACCGATGGACAATCTTCAACGCTTCCTGGAGAAACACACAGACGGTTCCTTTGATGTAGGTAACAGCGAGATATTTCGCAACTTCCGTAACGCTTGAATCGATTCTCCTCGTCCAAGATTTTAAAAAGAGCTAGTGCGCCTCCACTTTGAATAGCACGAATGTATGACAGCTTGGAATTCTGAATTCAGGAGTCTCACAAAAGACAAAGGCAGGAAATAAAAAATGATCACTATTGAAAATTTTGACGCATCAAACACACGTGTGCGAATAATACGCAGACTGCAAATAGCACCCAGAATAACAGAACGATCAGACTTTCGTGTGCACGCAATCGACTACTAATTATACTGTTTTTGTGATCCATGAGTGAATGAATGAATGAATGAATGAATGAATGAATGAATGAATATTTATTTCCAGCGAAATTAAGGAAATGGGCCTCGAGAGAAAAACTACAAGAGTCGCTTGAGAAGTGCAAGAGGCCCAGCAGTGCAAAAAAAAAAAAAACACAAGAGTGGCAGAAACACCTATGGCAATAAGAGAAAAACAAACCGTACTACTTCCACGGCCGCTCGATCTCCCTCCTTTGGTGCGGCACGCCGAGTGCTCCTCTCCGCCTGTGAAAGCGGTAGTTCCCTTTCAACCCGCTGCGTCGGCTATGGCGCTCGCTATCGGCGACGCGGGGGTTTCTCCCAAAGCTCCCTTCAGCCATAGTGAGCTATCTGCGCGGGCAATTTCATGTGGTTCTGCTCAGTGTTTTCTCATGCTTCACTTGAGACCCTCTCATTAACAAGCTGCACTCACTTTAGGTGGAATAGAGGCAGATAACTGGCTGAGACATTTTAGCGCAATGAATAAAAGGACGAACACAGGAAAGAAGACGAAGACAAGCGTTACTCCCACCAACTGTTTATTAGCAGGGAAGGGTTCCTGATACATATTCTTTCGTCCCGCATGCGCATACAAGAATAAAGTAACACGTATACATCAGAGGCGTTGGCGCATATATTAAAACTAGGGGTCCAGCAAAGCGATAGACGGCTCACTTTGCTGGACTCCTAATTTGAATTTATACGCAACCGTCTCCAATGTACACGTGTTACTTTATTCCTGTATGCGCATGCGTGACGAATGGATATATATGAGGAACCCGGCTTAAACAGTTATAAGTAACCTTTGTCTTTGTGTTCCTTTTTGTATGTCGACATAGACTTTTAAGGCATAATATTTTGTGTAATAATTTATGTCAGCGCCGCGTATGTGTCCCCTTCTCGTCCCGGGTCCAGCGCTGCTTTTATTCTTCGTTTACTCTTTTGTGTGGATATGTACGGCGTTTTTTTTTCTAAAGGAGCGAGCTCCAGAAACCAAAACTGGGCTAAATTTCACGGGAGCGTAAAGCGAGCCTAAGCATCTTCCACTTTTCACACAATTGTAATCGAAATTGGGCAATTCCTGATCGTAACGAGAACTCAAAAAGGCTGTTTAGAATAAAGAATAGGCCAAATCCTGCATCTGTTTGAATCAAACTGAGCCAGATCCATTAAACCAGCGCTGCGTCAACAATCGTGACCAAAACAATGAACATATGGAAGCATCCAACTATATTTCATTTGTGTTCTTTGCTATAGTGCGTTCGTTCCATAATTGGTTTTTCTTGGGCAAGTTGATACTTACTCTAGGACATGAAGCTGCTGGGCAAAACTCGAATATAATGAGTAAGAGGCCGACTTTCCTACTTTCTGTCTCTTAGTGTTTTTTTTTCGGGTTTTGCGCTACAGTATCATGTCCTTCTTTGGCTCCAAAACAGTACATTTGAAATAGAAGACAACTGAAATGAAGATATTGGTTTAGAAGGGAGGCGGCTTGGGCTAGTTGGTATGTCATGATGAATGCTATAGCACGGACTGAGAACTAAAGGACAAGGATACACACGAAGATGAGCGCTAACTTCCAACTGCGTTAATTGTACAGAATACGAAGATATTTACCTAAAAAAATCACAAAGAACAACAACACGTGACAAATGACGAGCAATGCAAAATTATATTGGGCGCACAGATCCATCCCTTGAAGAAGAAGTGATCCGAAATGGCGTGGCATAAAACGAGCTAAGGAGAAGAGCTGAAGCATTTTTTGAAGGCCCCAGCATTGTATTAATAATGTTATTGTGGATGATTAAGACGTAGTGACTTCAGTGTCAACCGAGGTTTAATGTGTATTTTATTTATAAAGGCACGAGCGAATTTATTTGCGCGTCGTGACGTATTTATTTCCGTGACATAAATCATAGTATAACGTGATTCGGACTAATATTCGTAAATAGTCTCAGATACGCATGATTTATTGCTCAATTGTTGCAGGATTTCACAGGGGAAGGACTTTGCGGGAAAGTGGTTTCCGAGAAAGTTTGAGCATGTTTTCTAGCGAGCTGCTAAGATCTCCAGCCCAGTTGGCCAAGAATGGACTCGGTAGCTTTTTGGTAGAGAGCTCAGACTTTTAAACCAAACAGCCGTCCAGAAAAACAAAATGGCATCCCATGCTGACCACACGTCGCGCGAAGCGGTGCAAGCAGGTGCAAAGGCGATTACTTCGCCGATGTGCAGCGCCCTCACCTCCCGTCGTGGCCAGTCAGTGAACTTCTCCTTTCACGCGCGCTCTTTTGTTCGGGAAACGAATCGGCAGGCCGCACCAGAGGGGGGAGATCGAGCGGCCGTGCTACTTCGATGAGACGCCGTGGTAAATACTAAGCAAAGGTGATTACCCTTTGTCATGATCCCAGCAGTGTACTTTGCCAGGGCCGTGGCGGTATACCGCGAGAAAGATTCCTGGTACTTTGCCTTCGTAACGGGATCCACGTCATCACGAAAGAAGTCTGAAACTGAAACAAAGGGCAGAATATGTAAACAAGAAAAAGAGTGTGCATTATGGCCCGTAACAAGAAGCATTCACAAAAAGTGCCCTTCGAGAATCGGCAGTTCCAAGCGTTGATATTGTCACGTGGTTGTCATCATCATCCTGTAATGCGCGGCCAAAAAAAACTTCGAGGACGCTTGAGCTTCGCCTTCAAGAGTAGAACGCGATAGCCTAATCCGGCCCCGTGCGCATCGCCTTCTCAACTGCTAGCCTCGCTTCGGTTCTCGGTGCATGCCTCAACCGTGCGGTAAGGAAACGAACGACTGTGTGTGTAACATTGGCCGTTAAAAAGTATCTTAGAATGCCTACGGCAGGTACAGTTATTATTCGCAGTAAAACAGCGCCGGCGAAAACAACAGACCAGACGACGAGAAGGACACGTAACACAGCGCCTTGTGCTACGTGTCCTTCTCCTCGTCTCGTGTGTTATTTTCGCCGGCGCTGTTTTACTGCGAATATGAACCAAATAGCCCAAAAGTACATCTTGACAAGTTACAGTTATTAAGTGCCCACTACGCCATAATTATTCCTATTGCGAATAAGCGAAGGGCCCAATACGCGTCCGTAAGGCAACACGCAAACCTACGCAGCTGCTCACTTTGTTGATGCTTTTCACGATGATGATGATAAAACATGTCTGAGCGCGTTGTAATGCGTGGGCCTCCAGAACACCCACTAATTGCGCAATTCACGTGTTTTGACGCCTGGCGCATTTCTACGCTTCTGCCACGCAAACGCGCGTCGTGCTCGCAATTGTATCAGAAGTGTTAAAACCGAAAGGTTCCCGACATTCTGGCACGGCCTGCGCCGAGCGATGGCTACTCTTGTAACTGGTCGGCTACAAAAAAATACCAAGAAGAAGCGCAACTGGCAATATCAATAGGCGAGCACTAAGCGTTTAGACGAATGAAGCCTCGTGGATTAACGCGAA
The DNA here is from genome assembly GCF_013339695.2 of Rhipicephalus sanguineus. Taxonomy (NCBI): domain Eukaryota; kingdom Metazoa; phylum Arthropoda; class Arachnida; order Ixodida; family Ixodidae; genus Rhipicephalus; species Rhipicephalus sanguineus. The sequence continues at coordinate 95,940,119 of NC_051179.1, forward strand.
TGTAACTAAACGTGTAACTAAACACGCTTGGTTTCACGCACTGAAAGATGCACACATGAGTAGCGTTTACTGGATGGCCCACTATATATATAGGTATATAGTGATATAGTATAGTACAGTATATCATAGTGTAGTATAGCATAGTATAATACAGTATAGTACATTATAGTATACGTGGAATATTGGTATAATGGTGGTGGCAGCGCTGGAGCGATCAGTGGAACTAGCAAGAGGAAGCGCGCACGGACTTACCCCAAGAAGAGCATTCCGTGACACCGTTTCCTTCACGCTGCGAATTGTGTGCCGAACGCGCTTTGGAAAGCAGGGTCACGCGATCACGTTTTTAACAAGAAAGTGTTTTATGCCGGGGTCCACCACGGCTCCACTGACGCATTTCCGTCACGGACATGACGTTGTAAAATATAAAAACTAACATATGGCAAAGAAAAAACTAGAAGAAATAAATTCGGCAGATCGCACGTACCGTGGGAGCTGATGTTATGCGAAGCATGCAGCGGGTAGGTGACTGTGGCGTAACTTTTTTTACTGAGCGACACGTTACAAAATGACGCTAAAGATTTGTATAAATTTCATACGCCCACATATATATGTTGAAGAGCCTCATATGTGTTATATATCCAGTTGTTTACGGTTGGGTAACGCTGCCAATGGCAACGTGGGTATTACCAACAGCAGAAACGGTAAGATGATATGTAGTACTTATACGTGTCCCGAGAACGCACGCACGTATCACGAACACGTGTGCATGTGTGCAAGAAGTTCTTGACAGTTCTTGAACAAGGGAATCATCACCGAGATCAGTGAGCACCAGCAGCTGGTCATGACTTGTTGTCGGATCCGGTCGTAATCGCGGAGACGAGGGGTTCATGTGTAGTGAAGTATGAGGTATAGTACAGCTGTTGGAAATCGTGGATGCCTCGGTCACTTCGTCGACAAATTGTCTGTAGATAGAGCCGGCGACATGTCGGAACCTGAAGTCACCCTTCGCGTTGGTGAGGTATAGGCCGTCGAGGCTGGTAGGCCTGGATAGTGCTACGTAGACCAACATCAGTGGATGGTGTTTGTCGTATTCGTAGACTACCTTGGCGTATGTGCCCTACGTAGCCTAGTCTACAAAGCGGCTGTCAATCAATCTGGCATCATGCTCGGTCACCATGATGCCATCACCCAGCCTCGTAAGAAATGAAGAGGACACTGCGTCGTTCTGGTGGACGAAGTGCACTGTACGGTGCGGTTATGTGGATGTCATATGTAACTTTCGTTATGTATTCCTCCGGGGTCGAGCAATGCTTCAATATAGCTTGCTGAATCATAGAAATGCAAACGTGATGTTTATGACACTGCTATAAAAGCGGAGCCAACACTGGAACTACAGACGTTAATCTGATACGCCTGTATCGTAGGAGCATCATGTAGTGTTTATTGCTTTCTTGTAAAATTAGATAGCCAGCACCACAACCACAATTGAGGTTGCACCGTTATTACGCCCACGTAGGCTGTTTTTCCAAACCAACTTATAGACCTGGCGTGGCTCAGTGGTAGAATGCCTGATTGCCACGCAGAATGCTTGGGTTAGATTCCTGCTGGGATCCTAATTTTCATTCTTTCCATTGTTTGAGTCAACGCTGCCGATGTTGGTTTTCCTTAACGCTCTAGCATTTAAGTAGTTACCAAGCCGTTCCTGGGTAGATATAAACTGTCAATCACCTGTGGCGCATACCCGTACACCGCGGCCCGTGGTAAACGGGTATGTGCCACAGGTGTCTAGTGGAAAGGGTTTGGCGACGTACGCGGCAGGATTTTAACGTTAATCATGTCATGACGCGCAATCATATTCGTCAAATCCTCTTACCCTCCCATGCAAATTTTGGTCTACACCAAGTTAAGGAGGCGATCATGAGAGCACCCATACGTAGGCGGCCAGATAGATATCAGCGCTTGTGTCGTCCTTTTTTTTCGTTTTTTGTGTTTCTGTCTTAACCCGGTGTGCGCTGCCTTTTATCGTGAATTCTTGTGCGTTCGTTTCGTGCCTCCTCTTTTTTATTTGACCAGCGCGCTTTAACTGTCGAGCTGTGACAGTTGTTAGTTCGCGCTCATCCTGTGTATGTTCGTTCCGTGCGTCCTTTCCGCTTTAGCAGCGCGTTGCAAGTTTCGAGCTGCTTGCCGTTCTTCGCGTGACATTGCAACTTGTTGCTATAGCATTGATTCCTTCGCCCGCGGGGCGAAACAATGCACAACAAACGCTCAACTACATCTGTGATGACACGTTTTACTTTCCTTTTATACCGATTGCTAGGACAAAGGGATCAGCCATGTTTTTTTTACTGACGCGCACTAGATCACGCGAATTCCACGGTGGCCGAACTTGAGAAAAAAAAAATGCAGACATTATTCATCGTGAGTTTCCAAAATTAAGAGTTCATTCGAGAAAAAAAAATGTTAGCTATAAATGTTAAAGTTAAATGTTATAAAATTTTAAACTGTTAATCATAAGCTAGTGTTGGAATTAAATATTCTCAGCATTTGTAAAATACCTACACTTGAAGCTTTCCTACAGCTTGTTCTAAAACCACCGATTTCGCTTCACGTCTTAGACACTTCAGTAACATTATAGTATCAAGTGCCGCGTATCAAAAAAAGTACATGCGGCTCGGTATGGTTACGAACGCCATATTTTATCTTTTCTTTATGCCGGTGTTAATTCGATCGCCAGAGGCGCGGTGCAGAGAGTCTGAACGTACGCTCTTTGTCGAGCCTATAGATGTCTTGGCGCAGTCTGGCGCGAGCGTGGGAGCCCATGCCAGATCCCGAATTGGCGAGGCACGTGTCGTAGAAGGGCAGCCAGGCGCCTTTCCTCACAAGGGACCACTGGTCGAAGAAGGCCCGTAGCTGGGCATTTACGTACATCTGGAAGCGAGATGGGGCCACATTTATAAACGCCCGTTTCTTGGAACTGCACGCTCAGTTGCGTCATCTATAATGTATTAGTATGGTATACATAGTCTATAGTATAGTATACATCTACAGTATGCATGGTATACTGTTGCTAGATCGTATTCGTTTCACAACGTGCGCCGTTGAAGGCCGAATGACCCGAGTGATAACTTAGGCGGATTGCCGCGCGGGCCACATGAAAAGGGATAGTCTATTTGCACCTCGACAGCTATAGTCGGATACAACTTCAGAAGGCAGCGGCATTTCCTCCTCAAAGGCGGATTAACACAAGCCTACACCAATGGGTGCGCACTCAGGACTGACGTCATGAGCGGGACGGCCGGTGGCTCCGCCTTCGGAGAACATTGGCGCGTGCATGAGCGGGACTATTTCTTTAGTCGCGGAGGCGATCGGCTTGCCGCGCTTCGGTCGTCTGGGCGGCGTCTCTCCTGCCTTCTAATGTTGTATCCGACTATAGATCTAGGTCACGTGATCCAAGCAGAAACGTCACGTATGACGTCATGCCACCGCCGTACAATTTTAACGAAGGGCAAGGTTCTACCGGGTGTTACGTGCGTATCGCTTATTTGCCCGTGTCGGTGGTTGGCCCGTGTCACTGTGGGACCAGTAATCTACGCCGTGCCGCTTCGCGGTTTTCGCTATTTCCCTAGCATTACTACCAGAGCCAGGTTCGAAAGTGACGTGCCGCTGTACCAGTGGCGTCACACGTCACGTTTTCTGCTTAGTTCACGTGGCCCCGAGTTGCTGACGCGCAAACGGGCTCCCCGGCAGGAAAATCGCAGTAAGGATGCACACACGTCCGTGCGGACGGCCGACTCAACGGACAAGTTTCGCATCGCAAATCCACAAGATAGGGTGAAATGCGATCTGGCTATGCACTAAAGAAGATCGCTGTGCTTTAGCACGTCCAAGATGTGTTGCGCACATGCTAACACTGGCGCTGCAACTTAGGTTCAATAAATTTTAGTCAATGTACACACCGAAATGTCGATAGGCTCGGACGCGTCCCTGGAGAAGATGAATTCCAAGTCGAAGGTCACCAGCGGCTGGACGCCGTACTCAAAGCCCAGCTGGAACAGCTGAGCTACGGGGTCTTCCTCAGAATTAACTGCGATGTAGGCTGGATGCAGCCTGAAGTGATGCAGGAAGCGGCTCACGCTGTGTTCTCCTTCGGGCAGTGACGAAGCGAACGCGTAGCACGATCTCTTGAGCTCGGCTTCTATGCGCGGTTTCGGATAGCTCAGCAGGCCTGCTGACGATGCTGGAGAAGGCCGCAGGAACGACGGCACGGTGCCGAATCCATGCGATGGCGTTGTAGACGACCAAAGATCTGCTGGCGTATGTGTCTGCGTAAATTTAGGTTGTAATTAACGCAAAAAAAAGAAAAAAGAAGCGAGCCCCTCTGATCACCTTATTCCTTTCGCTCGTGGCATATGAAGACCCTGGAATTAAGAAGTGTTGATTTATCTTCATGTAAGATAACCTGCTACGTGGCCTTTATTAAAAAAATGACCCTGATTGCATGCGATAAAGTATGGCTGTCGCAGTGTAGCACGGTTTATTATTCATGACAAGAATACGAATACAACTCTTACCTGCAGCAAGTGATATTTTAATCCCATTTCGTTTTCGTTTACTTCCACACCACTGTATTTCGAGTAAACGTAGCGAGCAGCTTTCTTTAAATGCATTATTGTAACTTCATTCTGCAGTAATTCTCGTGAATGGCATGTACGTTGGTGGCTCGTTCGCAGTAGTTTGAGAGTGGCGTAATGAGTGGTGACGTGCTAACACAGGAGTCTTGACGATATGCGACAGGCTGCTGTAACACGGACATCAAGCGAGAAGGAACAAGATAAGCAACGCTGGCACACGTTGACATACCGCCACATATACAGGTCTTGCGTTCTTTGTTTTCGAACACGTCGACTGCTCAAGCCGAAGTTAATAGTGTTTCAAGTGCAACGCTGACGTAATCCATGGTCTAGGAGTTACTCGCCGATAAAGAAACCCCGCACGCCGATGTGTGATGAAGACATATCGTCATCGCTTCACCGTGACTAAGGTCAGTGGTTCGAATGTCATTCTATTCAGGTGGCGGTTAAGGAATGCAATATGGGTTTGCCGTGTGTGTCTTTCCTTTCTGATATACCTTTTCTTTTCAATTTTACCCAGTGCCGACATTGTCGTTGCCAGAACAGTTCCTGAAGTTCATTTTCGCTATGGCGAACGTTCACCGTGTTGGTCATTATCATCACAATTAGCATGACTACGCTCGCTGCAGGACCCGAGATAATATTATTATCCACTGCGTGCGGGACCTTTCCCGCACTTGTCAAATTAACACGGTCTTGCGCTATCTGCAGCCACGTTATACCCGCAAACTTTCTAATCTGCTCAGCCCACATAACGTTTGCATTTTATTGGAATACAGCCTTTTCTTGGTCTTCTCGGTGTGTCCTAATAAACGCGAATGGTGTGGCGCATATGACACCTGACGAAACAACAAAAGAGCAACACATACATGGGGCTGTGTGTGTAAACGTTGTTGCGTGTGTTTCTGTGCCGTCCTTTCATCGTGTCTCTGATGCGCTACATCAATGCCATTTAAAGGCAACCTGACACCAAAATTGAAACCGCGAGACGCCTGTGTTGTTTGGATTTCCTGTATACGTGGGCACTTCTGACCGATTTTTGGTGGCTAACGTTGCCTTTAAGATATTTTTGAAAGTAAGCATGAGTGCTCATCTGAGTTGGCAGCACCTCGCGACATCGCCACTGGTATGACGTAGATCGAGGCCCCGCGTGACGTTCCACGACTAAAGCGAGTATTGCGGACGTCACAGAAGACTTGCGGGGCGCACAAAATACCACTAACGTCACCCGGCGAGAGCTATTGTTCCTCACCACTCTCGCTCTGTTGTAAAGCTACTGTCGAGGTAGTTTTCGTGAGGGGACACGCGCTTAATCGGTTTTTCGAGTAACCGATGCACCCATCATCGTTTCCATCTCTACTGCTCGCAGCCCCGCCACGGTGGTGTAGTGGTTATGGCGCTCGACTGCTGACCCGAAGGTCGCGGGATCGAATCCCGGCCGCGGCGGCTGCATTTTCGGTGGAGGCGAAAATGCTTGAGGCCCGTGTGCTTAGATTTAGGTGCACGTTAAAGAACCCCAGGTGGTCGAAACTTCCGGAGCCCTCCACTACGGCGTCTCTCATAATCATATCGTGGTTTTGGGTCGTTAAACCCTAGATTACTATCTACTGCGCACGGGGCTCCGATTTGAAAACTGCGCTTCGAGCGTCACCACAGCTTAAGTGCGCTCCCCCGCATGGGGCGCTAGTTTCTTATGATTTTTAGGCGGGCGTTTCGAAGTGACACTAAAATTGTCGCAATTAACGACGCTAACATTAATTATACGATACGTTAAAGCATTTACAATTCATTTTCGGTTTTACCAGACACGAAGCTACAAATTTCAGTAAACAAGTCGCAAACAAAAATTTCGATGTCAGGAGTCCTTTATTGTTGACTCCACTCTCGCTGAGCATGGAACAAAAAATGCGAACGGTTAACATGGATTTGTAGCACAGAGTAACGCTACAGCTAGAGATCCTCTCAAGTGCTATCTAGCGGGTCTGTCGCTACTGTCCGTTGCTAAATTCTACATATTTAGACCTATGGGCCAGCTGCCAAATTCAATGAGTGAGTGAGTGAGTGAGTGAGTGAGTGAGTGAGTGAGTGAGTGAGTGAGTGAGTGAGTGAGTGAGTGAGTGAGTGAGTGAGTGAGTGAGTGAGTGAGTGAGTGAGTGGCTCAGTAAATTGACATGAATCACGAATGGATAAAAGCAAGAAGAATTCCTGGTGTTTTGATATACGCATGGCATAACTTCACGAAGTCACCCATGCCCGCAAAACAATCAGTTTCAAGGTGCACTTAAACGTTGCCTACGCGACCAAATTCGAATTTAAACTGTACTCTTGAAAACAAAAAGATGCACTTCTAATTGAGTGACGCTAAATACATTTGTTGAAAATATTTGTCTTTATATTTGACGTGAAAGATGTCCTGCCGTCTGAGTTTAAGTTAAAAAGAAATGTATTGATTTTATTCAGGACAGAAAACTGTGCAAATGCGCAGTGAAGGAAGGTTTATGAAATATGAAAAAAAAAAGCTTATGATGCAGTTTCACCAAAAAAGAAAAACCTTCCTTGAACTTGCAGGCTCACGCAAAAGTTATCTGCCATGTTCTGTGTCCGACATTTGCGCCTCGCCGTGGTTTGCCAGTCCACTGGCTATCTCATAAGGTAGAGCGGCCGGATCCAAGCAGGCGTTGGTCCCGGGTTCAAGTCACGTATTGGAGCGCACTTTCTCTTAGAACGTGGAACTTTTTGCTTAGAAAAATGCATACGTGTTGCTCTTTTTTTTGTGGCTTCAGGACGCAAAAAGGTGGAGAACAATTTTTTTCTCTTCGTATAATTCCATTTACGCACGCTGCTGACTTTAAGGAATTGCGAAGGCCGCAAAACAAAGCTACGACGCTGATGTTACCTTGCGAGCCTAAGTTTTATACAAATAAGAAATAAACTAGACTGATCAATTGAGTGGAAGCGGACGGCTCGATGAACGCCACGATGAATGGATGAGCGAAGTATTATTTTGCGACTTATCACCTCCCAGTCATTTTGTTGCGTTGTCGGTTCTGCGAGGCGGCGCGATGGAGAAGCAACGTTGCAGACGAACGCGTTGAAGTCGAGGCACGGATCGACCTGGCCCTTCAGGATGATCTTCAGAAGGCCGATGCCCACTACCAAGCAGTCTTCGCTCTCGCATCCAGCGAGCCACCGGAACACATCGAAGTCGGGATCGTGCTGGGGCTGGGGGAAATGGACTGGCGTCGTCGAAGGCGTGGACTCGCTGGACACTGGCTGCAGAGTTTCACCGGAAGTGGAACGTGAAACGTATTTTATTACAGACAACTAAAGTACATAGTTGCCTATGAGAGCGGCATAAAGACACAAAAAGCCTGACAGAGCGCCGATCACCCGCATACATATGAATGACCAATCATACATTAATACAAAACATAGGTTGAAAAAGAATCATCCCGAGTTTTTAGAAAAAAAAAGTTATGCAATTAGACGCAAGAAATATGTACATTGATATGATTTACACGTGTGCATTGTAAACCGTGCGATTCTTCATAAACGATCTTGGTTGAGAAGTTAGTAGCCTACCCATTTCTTCCCCTCGATACCAAATACGTCACCAAACGAGAATGCCACCACGCATGCGAACTAGCTACGGACGTCAAGACCCTAGAGTATTAAATACCCCGGCTACTAAACCATCTTGAGCATGACATAGACTTTTATGTAAAAAAAACTTCCTGTTAAATTCTAGGATAACCTATCAATAAAATACATCTCACTAATTCTTTATGTACACCGTATATACGTGTTTTCTTTGTCATTTTTTCTTCCGGTTTGTGCTGCAATTTAAAATTTATAATTTAATGCATGTAAGTATATATTCATTTTGTATGACGTATACTTGTATTGCTTCATTTGCAGTGAAAATTATGCAAGCGCCCCGCCTACAGTGAAGGATAATCCGACCAGATTTAAAGGGGGGGTGCCTGCTCGGTCCCGGACCGAAATTGAAGATGGCGGCGGGAGAGCCGCTAAAAATAAAAAAAAAAAAATGCCCATCCACGTTTCTAATGAAATGCTTTATATATTTACTGTTTTTATTCCCCCTCGTCACTGCCAAGTGGTTTTGGGACGTTAAACCCCAGATATTATTATTATTATTATCGTCACTGCCAAACCGTCCTAGCTCAATGAGCGGAGGTAGCGTATTATCCAGGCAAACTGAGATTTCTGAAACTATGTTTGCCATCGCTGATAACAAGTGCGGGAGAGTATTGCAAAAGTTCAACAACACCCGCATTGTATTTATGAGAGAGGCTTGTTTAAAAAACACTAGATAAAATTCTGGCTGCGGAATGTGTTGGCCACACCAGGTATTTTTTCTCAACACATCACATTACAAATCCCTCCGTATGCTTAACTTGTATTATGCCATATTGTTCTAAAAGTGAATTGTACGGTGGTTCACTCTCGGCTTAATTACTTTGGTGTGGTATAACGTGTAGAACCGCGTGCACTAGAGCCCAGTTTTAATAGTGGTTATCGGGAGCAGTGCGGCGAAGGGAGCCAAGTTTTATTTATAGGTTTTAAAGGTGAAGTTTTCTTGTAAAAGTATTTTTTCGATAACACTTCATTATACTGGTGTCTACTGTTCTTCAAGTTACACTCTAAAATCGGCCTCCTCTCTTGAAGGTTGGCGCCTGCCGCATGAAATACGGGACGCAAGTTCTCTACCCTAGGCTACCCAAGCTTTTTGGAATATTTCCCAGAGAAGTACACAACCAGTGCAGAATTTCAATTCTTTCAACGTTTCCCGTGAATCACATCTGCGAACATGCCGGTTTAACGTTAATCAGCAGTGGTCCCACCTAGGAGCTTGCATATTCTATTGAGCTCATATTGTGTGAATTGCATTTTTGTATTATGTTTCACTCTATTTGCATATTTAAGCATTAACAAATGTTTAGGTTACCTCTGTCTGGTCGCTGTTTACTGTTACTGTAGTTTGCTCGCTCGGAGGTGCCTGAAATAAAATAAAGAAAGAAGAAACTGTGGTTGCTTTGAATTATTCTCAATGCAGCACTGTATCACTGATCGCTGCTACTATAATATGCCTTGTTGTTACAGACGTTGCTACGCAATAATTAACTGAATGATCATTTGTACCACCGGGGCTGAACTGTCTAATAGAAGTAGTCATTAGGCAGGGGACACTTTAGACACAAAGTGTAACATGAAAGCAGTGCCACATGAGAATGGGCCGTTTGTGAGGCTCGCTATGTTCCATTTGTCGATTGGTATAATTTAAAGTAGGATGTCTCAAAGCACTACCTAGAATATATATACCAGGCCCCACCTCAGATGTGTCCTGCTCACGTTGACGTCTGCGGTTAATTCCAGTGTTCGCAAGTCATAGTAGCTAGGTGTAAAGCAGTCCTGGTATTTAAAAAGAAAACTAATGTGACGACAAGGAACACAGTGGGCTTTATTGGGAGATAGTTTGCTCCCGCAATTTTGTGCTGTGAAAAGTCCCTTCAGCCTACAGATGAAGCTTGAACTGATGAAGCCTGCTTTAGCCGACTTCATTGTTCAGCACAGTTAATTGAGCACCACTAAATGCGAGGATTTCAGTAGGATTTACTGGCTTAAATAATAAATGCAACCATAAAATGACTAAGCCTGTAACTAATTATTAAATTAATTGCTTGTGCAAGCTCATACGAAGCCACGTTACGCCTGAACCACGCAAATGTCGGGGCAACCACGTTAAGCCGCGTCAGAAAATTCTACAAATTCTGCCAGCAATGCGATAAATGTCTATATTTCTCTCTGTTAAAGGCTAACCTAACGTAAGAAATGACCGCCGCAGTGCATGAGCAGTTCCTTCTTTTAGAGCTTGCCGTACGCGATTCATTAAAAAACGACGCGTTTGTAGAAATGTTGAAAAATTCGATTAATATTGTATAAAAAAAGATAAAGAAAAAATGTTTTTTTATCATTTATTTTTTTAAGACCTGTATGCCGAACCTTGTAAATTGTTTTGTGTGCGATAGTGTTCATTATTATTTGCCTCGCTTATGCTGGTGTCAACAAGTGTATTTCTATTCAAATGTAACCTCACCCCCACCCCGTTTACTGTAACCCCCCTCCCCCCCCCTATGTAATGCCCGGCAAGGGCCTTTAGGGTATGTGAATAAAAAAAAATTAGTAAGCCATAAGGTCTAGCAAATGTTCTTCAGTGTAAAAGCAACCACAACATGTGAATATTTCGTTTGTTCGTGAGAGAGCTTCGGCCAGTCAATAATGAATCCCTCTCTTCAAGTCAGCGCGCAACCTGGACGGAACTATGAGAGCTTTGCTTTATCATTGAGCACGTTTCGCTTTGCAGAATACCGGTTTATCGAACACGTGTACGATAAAAGTAGCGTTAGTCGCGATATTGTGTGAGGCTTTTGTAAAACGTGGGTTACACTTTATTTTGTGACATGGGTGTTGACATTGGCAGGACATGAGCCACTGAATAGTAATGGAAAACCTACCCTCGATTGCAGCAGTAAATCACATTATTGTTCCTCAGTGCAATAACAGCTCTGAGGCGCTTATGGTCAGTCCCGTCAGCAAAAGATAGCGCCACAAATGCACAGATGCAGCACAAGATGGCGCCACTTACCGTTCTAACGTTAAGAATGATAAGCATACTTGCCAGTTGACAAAACACGTGCACATAAGCATTGTACGATACGCTCTAAAGAAAAAGAGTATGTGTGACTCTTTTCGGAGAGTCCTGACTCGCCACGTATGTGACTCTCTTTAAAGAGGCACGTTAACTCTCTTGTGGGTCACACGACTCTCCGGAGAGTACAATGATATCTCTTGTACTCCCGTGCCACATTAAAGAGAGTCATACGTGGCAAATCAGGACTCTCCTGAAGGAGTCAAATTACTCTTTTTTCTTAGAGTATAGCAGGCGCCTAGACGCGCGATAACGTAAAGTTAATCAGTTGTATTTCTATTCCAATCTGCCTGAGGTCATATATTCACGTCAGCTCTGAACGGAAGCACGGGCGGGCAACCGCAACTCTTTCTGAACAGCCCTATTATGCAGTCGTATTTTACAGGAACCTTTGGTTTCGTTTCATTCTGAAATCGGGTTCGCGAAGGAAAAGCGGAACACCCAGAGATCAGGGATGCACCTGTTCTCCAAATGCTTCGTGTCCCCTTGGTTATATTGTAACAAGGCGTTAAATTTAACGAGAGCGACGAAGACGTATTAGAGTGGACTGAGTCCGTTCTTTGGAGAAGCGATAGATGCAGCCAGCGCGAGAAGTTGTGCGCAGCCATCGTGTATTCACTTCAGAAAGGGAAACGCTGCATCTTACGCGAAATAGTTTTGAATTTAGTTCAGCAAATTATTGCATTTTATAGTGAGTACACGCATCGTGGCACGATTGTATCGTTTCTTGTTCCGCAACGCCACGGACGGGCGCTGGCGGCGAAACTAGAAAACGTGCGACAAATATGCAAAGTTATTATTGATGACAGACGGGCTGAATCGGCAGTGAAGTTTTCGGTATTGCACGATGTGATTGCGTATAAGCCATCTGAATAAATGTCAGTTTGAAAAGGGAAGCTTTCGTGGTTTCACTGCATGGTATTGAAGACAGGCAAAGTGGGCATGATGTCAGCCAACCGCGTTTCGTGAACAGCAAATTCGGAATAGAAAAGATCGGAATAGCTGTACTTGATTTTGCAAACTTAGCCTAGGTAGGCCTAGATGTTCCTTATCCTCTACATGTACGCCTATTTAGCCGTGTGGTTTAGAATTGCACGGCGAATGCAAACTGGCAGCGCGCTAACATCCACGTGGCATATTTAAATACCTTGGAGTGGCCTCGCTTTCCTGGGCGCTCGGGAAAATCCGTAAATGGCCCGATTGGCGGTGAAGTTGTGTGGAAGAATGGCTGAAAACAAGAAAAAAAAATACAGTAGGAATTGTGTGTCAGTTATCACTGTCAGTGCGAATAGCATAACATGGACTCGAGGACACTTCGTCAGCTACCGCTGTGAAAACGCGTCAATTGTATCAACACACCCTTTGCACGCGGGACCTTCTTTATGACATTCCGTTCGGGCTGATGAAGCATGCGCTATTGAAGTACTGCTCTCTAATTCGAGGTGCATTAATAGGAAGAAGGCATACGCCCATTTGTGGACCACCATATACTATGCAGGCCCAGTAACATCAGTGGATGGAAATGTACACCTTAATCATTGTAAAATGCACGTCCGGTTCTAGAGTAATTCTTCGAGCCTATACGCTGATTCGTGGAAAAATGTATCAGATTCGCTTCAACATTTAAAAAGCCTTTTACGGATGAAGCAGTTTTAGAAAGCCGTATCGCGCTGAGAGAGCCTGCGCGTGGTAAGTTCCAGAGGGCCAGTAGAGGTGCTGCCCGGTACGACAGAGGCTATAGGTTGCCTCTGCATATACCATAGGAAATTTAATTTCACTGTTGGGAGCTCAGCTCGTGGGTATAGGCGGCGATGTGTTCCTCGCTACCCCCATTTTCTTTTTGCGATTCGAGATGACACGAGGTTTCAGGCAAGAAAAGTTTTGTGCGCCACGAATAGAAAGCACAATAGGCATAACATGGGTGATTTCACCAAGCTGTCTTAAGAGCAAATGGCAAGTCGCTATGACAGGTGGTCTAATGAAAAAAGAAAGCAAAGCAAGGACAATTGTAACGTTCGTTAAAGATGGACACTTTGTGAGCCAGATACGGCATCGAGAGTCTCACTTTTTAGGAACAGTGAAAGCAAAGGCAATCGAAATGGGCTTGCCTAAGTGTGGTGGAGGGGACTCCTATGTACGTGAGCTCAAACAAGAGCCAGTGGTGCTCGCGATTGTTGGTTACACCGAATGACCTTCACATTAGGAAACATTTAATGGTCGGGATTAACTATTCGCACTGAGCACGTTGCACAAAGCTTGTATAAAATTGCTGATACGTTGAAGTTGATGTGAATACCAATGAGGCGTAGGTTTCAAAAGAAGGTACAATACGCCTCGGAAGAAGTACGTGATTATTTGATTATCGTCACGTATTTTCTTCGCGAAACAGTAATACAGCGCAAGGTCTTTGCGTACGGCGTCTTCGCGAAACTGTGCCTAACGCGCAGCTCAGTCACGACGCCGGCCGCACGCGCGTACCAAATCGGTGGTTACGGCCAGGTAGATCACTGAGAAGATAAGGGCTCCCGAGACGACGCACATGATCAGGCAGTGCATCGGGTGAAAGCCTTCTTGGAGAACGGAGGCGTCCGATCCCGACCACGGTACCCTGACCGGTGGCCGCGCCTGCTCCGATTGTTCCAACGGCTCGGGTGACATTTCTCCGGTGTCATCGGGAGGACTGCAGCGTCATTATGAAAATAATAAAGAGACGGGCAGATATCAGCATAAAAAATCAGTCAGTTTCACCCCGAGTGAAAGCTGTAGCAACTGCGGAGCATTGACTTGCCTGTGTTTCCCTTGAATTTACCTTGTGTTTATTTGCTCGTTTCTGCTCTTTTCGTGTGAATATGTGATATTCCATATACTTTTAAGTTCTTATCTTGTGATTATCTGATTTGTTTTGCGATAATCTATTTTTGGCTCTAAGGTCTCCTTTATACTGTCTTTTTTCTTTTTACTGTTTGGTGCTCCGAGAGCGATGCGCCTAACTCCCGGCGCTGGCGTTTCGCCTCCACTTTTCACTTCCGTAGATCTGTGTCTGCCTCACGGCGCTAAAATTTCGCTGTCGCTTCGCTGGCTCGGACAGACGAATTATGCCCTTTGGCGACGCTGGCGTTCACAGGCAAGCAAGCGCTGGCGTTCCAAACGTGTAGTCTAATCGGCTTATGTGTATCATACGTGGAACCTGAGACGACGGCAGGACGGTCATTTAGACTGCTCCGCAGTTAAAGGAAAATGCCGTCGCTGAACGGAGTTAAGCCAAGCTTTTCGAGCGATAGCAGACACTACAGCGGAAATGCATGCCGGGGAGGTGTCCCGCGCGTAGGCGCCCCCGTGCGGAAAGCATGAAGCGGCTTAATAAAGGCTTAATAAAGCTCCTGAGTCGAGAAACACTATTTCGCTTTCATAATTGGCGTTGGTTTCCACGTTTTGCATGCAGGTATACAAAGCGCCATTAATTATTATGCCAGCAGCATTTACATACGACATCATCGTTTCGTTTGCATTGCCCGCTGAGGATGAGCAAGCCGCGTTATCAACCGGTGATCTTTCTTGTTTCGCTGCTGCACCTGACCGCGCTTGCCTGAACAGCCATTTGGCTCTGCTGGGCACGCCCAAATATATTTCGTTTGTATCTGTTACTGTCATTAAACGAATTGATAGTTTGGCATTTTCCTGCCCGTCGCTTCACTTCCCCCTTTTCACGAAATGTCCTTGCTGCCAGAAACAAGCGTGCGTTGTAAATAAAAGCACCAGCTTGTCGAAGGAGCAGCTCTATTGGATAAAAAACTCTGACTGTGGGGAAAAGCAGGCACGAAGTCTTTGTTGAATAGTGCATCAATGTAAACATTTCTAGATTATGTTGACGTATAACAACTATATAGTACGCTGACATGTTCGAGTACAAAGGGCTTCAACCTTAGCCACATGGGAAGCTTGAACTGGCCGAGAAAGTAATAAAGATATGAAAATTTGTCGTTGATTTCTATCAAAGTAATTTCCATGTAAATTCTCGTAAGCACTGGCCCAATTTTCGGAGTCGTGGCGCGTATACCATTTACCCAGGAAAGCCTTATACTTCTGCAATAGGCCGGAAGATGACCCGTTTGTGCTCTTTTTAACGTATGCCGTTGCCTAATGAAAATACACAAAGGTAACTTACTTGAGGCTTATAAACTTGTCCCTGAAACAATGTAAGACAGAGAGCAAGTGAATTATCTGCAGTGACCCGCGCTAATCGCTCCAGGTAGCAGCAAGAATGGTCCAACAAGTAGCGAACACACGACATGCGTTATGTTTTTTTAATCCTGAAATAAAATTGTAATGAATAAAGCAATTAGGGGACTGTACAAGATACAGCATGCATAGCAGTACAAACCCTCGTTCTGCAGGTACCGTTGCTTCAAATGTGGTTCGCTAACATACGCGTCAACGCAATGCAAACACGCTTATCTGTTAGAAAGCATTACGTGGCTAAATTATCCGGGCCCGTATTCACAAACTGTGCTTATGCTAGAAATATGCCTTAAAGGGACCGACAACCAATTTTTGTGTTGCCTATTTTCTTTAGCGCAACGCAAATCTTACCGGTGAGAGTGTTTAATCACGGAAAGGTAACGTGGAAAACGCCGTGAAACATTTGTAATCAGAACCTTTTATCTGCGGCGAATATGAAGTCGTATACACACGTGACAACACATGCTGGAAACATTGAGCGCGAGAGCGGTTCGTGCTCGAGCGCGGCGGTTTGCTGCGCATGCGTGCACTCCGCGCGCATGCTCCGCGGCTCGACATGTTCCACTGACTACCGCTAAGGCATAGCCGCTTCTCACCGTGCAACTCCTTTTACCTTGTAAGCAGCACAAAATAGAGCGGGGAGAGCTAATAATATATATACTCTAATCTTCACGTATAATCATGGCGCGCATGACCGTATCATACTACGTGAATACGGACAGTAAGATTATCGACTCCCTAATCCAGCTTGAAGGCTCTTCCGCTAGGCTGCGCCACATATCGGCTTTTTGTTACTTTTTAACACGATTTAAAAATATAGATCCTACTCAAAACGCAAAACGGACGCTGGAATCTGTCACTATATTTTGGCGGCCTTTTCATTTCTATCAGGATCTAATCACACGTTCTGGCCAGATGTCGGTCTCTTTAAGATGAAATACGCCGGTACCTTTATTCTGATCCCTTCAAGATGAATCAGCCAGTCTTATCACCGGGAATGTGGTTAGTAAAGACAGCCAGCCAGTGGCATAGACGATAAATGGGAATCCCCGAAGCAGCAATTAGCCTGCCTGCGGGAACTACGAATAAATTGGTTCGGGGTTTCAAAGTTGGCTACTGCTCCGGCCGTTAGCTGCAAAAAAAAAAAAAAGGAGGTACGCCCACTTTTGATTCTGCATGCATGGGTTGCACAGAAACGAATAGTAGGTGATGGACATCCACGGTAATCGGTCTGCGGGATGATACTGTTCACTGGAAGCAATTAGGACTAAGATCGAACGAACTATAGCATTCAGAGAAAAATACAAGGGCGAAAGCTATGCTTACATCAATTTATGCACTGATGAAGTTACAGCCATCCGGAGGTGTTGCAATGCCGTTCCCCGAACCTGTGCGCTTCGCAAGATGATGATGATGATGATGATGACACATGGCTCATACCCACACTGGGGGATTGGCCACGGATTGTAGATATGAAGATTTAAAACTACTGAGTTAACACAAAAGACAAGCAAACATAAAAAAGAACTAGTGCAATAATTATTTCTACATTCAGCCCAGACTTCTCATCCTAACTAGAGATGAGAATAATGAAATTTATGTGATACCGAACGTCTTCATTTTTATTGATTTTTTTTCTTATTGATTCATTGCTATTATCGGAATAGGTTTGCAGTTAAGAACTTAAAAACGCATTCGTTTTGTTTCATGAAGGGAATCACTTACAGCATCAAAGACATTCCTGTGGCTGACGCCCAAATCCGAAGTACCGAAGGTGAGAATAGCGTCTATTGTTAAAATTACCCCCAGCTTAGCACATGGAGTTTCAAGAATTCTTTTTCTTTGTAATATATAGCGTCGACACAATAAAAATAATGCTCTATTGATTCGATTTCTGAACAAAAGTGACAGATGGTGCCTCTTCTTCTTCTTCTTTCTCTTCTAGTTGTTTTTATTGTACACTAAAGATGCGGCTCATACCCACCCTTGGATCCACTATTTCGTAAGACGTTGAAAACTACAACAGCTTATTACGGCTTACTGCCTGAAAGTGGCGGAATTTACCAGGAATTAAAATACCTATAAAATACGTTTTGTTTTTTGGCACACACAAATTAAGCACTTAAATTCTCTTTATCAGCCTCAGTGGTTAAGAGGTTTTTGCTGCGCCGGTGAGAACAAGACGTGATGGGTTGGGTTCCCTATTGAGGTTCCCGTATTTAAATTGGTATGCAATACATAAACTCTGTAGCGTAACCGTTGTATTTGGTGTAGTTGCAGTAAACGCCCTAAGAAAGTTTGCAACGGCCAATGTCACGCTCACAGACGTTCCTTCATTCACTACACTGTTGAGGCGTACACCGGGAAGCGAAGTATGGCAAGGGAAGAAGGCAATGCGAAAGGGACCCGATAATGCTATTGCGTTGCTCTCTCAAACACGAAGCTTAAGCGTCCTCCAACAGTACCTATCGGATCAGGTGATACCACCGCTTCGCTGGTGATGATGTCGAGGACGCTGTTATGATGACTGTCACGTTCCCACCCAAGAGTCGGGCACATCATATGATCTTAAACATCTCAATCCATATTAGAGATTATGGCGTCAATTAGAATGAATGGTTGTTCTTAATGAATATTGTTATTAGAATACTAAAGCAACCATGCTTTACGAATCATGCGCCACAGCTGCGACCGACACCAGTGGCGGTGGCGGCGAACGAGATCGCCACCATAAGTGGCTCTTAGAGTTAGCCCATAATAATGTACATTGTCAACCAATAAGTTAAAAAAAATATTAAGTCAACTTACTCTTGAGCACGTCACCTTAAGTATCAGGGGCTGAATTTACACAACTAAGTTAACTTACTCTTGAGCACGTCACCCTAATCATCAGCGGCTGAAATCACGAAACTAAGTTAATTTACTGTTGAGCACGTCACCCTAAGCACCAGGGGATGAATTCACAAAACTTCTCTTTCGTAATAGCGTCTTGCCATTTGTCAGACGGCCTCGATAATGATATGTCGCAGATTTCGATTGGCTGATATATTCTCTTACGAAAAATTTTAGCGCATTTGTGAATACAAACCAAGTTGTATTACCGTTTATACTGGTGTAATGGCTGAAGGTTTTTCCCCCAAGATTTGGGTTGAAAATCACGGGTGTGGCCATTACGCGGAGAAAAAACACAACGTTTTTTTTTCGTACATATTTTCATGCTACTTGCCTTTATTGAAGTGCAGTACTCCATTGTACCTGGAGAAGCGAAAAACAACCTATGCCACTTTCATGCGTTTGCAAAAGCGCACCTCCTCGTTATTTGTCGTAACCTCAAGCTTGCCTCTGACCCACCTGAGGACATCCTCCGTTCCATTGTATTTGTTCGAGATTGTCGTGACCTTGAAGCTTTTATCCACCGTCTCGAAGACAGCCACACCCCACGCTTCGAACATCCAGTGGTACGCACCCCTATAGGGATGCCCTTTTCAGCCGTCGAGTCGGGGTTGTTTGGTCGATGGCAGCTCTTCGAAGGGAGGCGCTAAATCTCGAAGGCTGTACTTTTGCTACCCGGAGGCGCCGAAAACTCGGCACGGCTGCCTCGTTTTGCCACTGTAAAAAAAAAAACGCAGAAGAAAATGATTCTTCGGAATTATTGCACCGCACAACCAATAACACTGCTAAGCTACTCAAATAATAAGGGTGCGGTATCACAGGTAATTTTTAAATATACGTTTTTGGGGGATTCTTTTAACAAAGTTCTGGGTGCGGTGATTACATGGGCGCGGCCATTGCACACGTATATACGGTATTTTTTGTTTTTATATACTTCCTAATGTCCAAGCAAGGTCGAGCATTTGATATGACAGAATACCGTAATTAGCTGCGGTATATGAATGCTGCATATCGTCCTTGTGGGCTCTTGTTTTCTTTATTATATTTGGCATCATAATGTTAAATGCGGGGTACTTTAAGGGCCCGGCCTTTGGTATGCTGTCGTGTGCTGTCATCGTACGCTGTCGTAGCTGGGCGTAACGCAGGCAAAACCGCGAATAGCATAGCCATCTGTAGCATGTTCAGCGCGCGCTCGCGCCAAGGAGAAGTCTTCTTCCTTTTGTTCTTCGAGCGCCTTGATGATGATGAGTGCGGAGCACTTTAGGGGCTCCGGCTGTCGTATGCTGTCACCGCTTGGCGTAACGCAGGCGAAACCATGTATAAAAATAGAAAAAAAGAAAGCAAGCGAGAAATAGAAAGAGAGAGAAAGAAGAGGAAATAATAGGCACAAAAATAGAAACAGCAAGAAAGAGAAATAGATAAAGAAAGAGGAAAAAATTAATAGAATAAAGAGAGCAAAAAAGACAGAAAAAAAAACAGAAAACAGAAAAGGAAACAAAAAGAGGAGTAAAGAAAGAGAAAACCGAAGAGAAACAAAGAAGACTGCCCAACTCCGCACTTTCTTCAGGCTTGGAAGCACTAGTGCGACGCTGCCGTAATTTTTTTTTCTAGAATTACGTCACCCGATTCGTGCCCCGTTCCTCATAGTGGGTTGGCATCATTAAAAATAGACATTATCATCGTTACCAGCATATCTGCGAGTCACGGTGTAGGCCTCCTCCATCTCCTTTTGTCTCCAACCGCCTAGACCATGAAAGCGTACAATGCTCCCAGCGCCCGAGCTCTTACCCCTATGAATCCGTGAGTCCGAGTTCTCTATGAATCGTGGCGCTGCTTGGCGTTAGAAGGAATAACGCGCGGCTTTACGTAGGCTGTTGCTTTTCATTACCGTAAGGTGTATGCGCTTTATTATGCAGAGTTCAACGAGCAGTACAAATCGCCTTAGACAGGCTGACCGACGTTTCCATAGAAGGACCTATCGTTGTCTAAGGCGCCTTATCCACGCCAAGGATTACATGGCGCCCTACACTAAGACAGGTCTTTCTAACGAAACGTCAGCCAGCTTGTCTGAGGCACTTCCTCCGCTCAATCAACATGTCCACACTTTGTGTATTCATCCGTCGGCTGCCACCTTGTCTTTATTAGAAAGGAGTGTAATATATTCTGTCAACCGTTGTAAACATATTGGCTTACTGAACAGGCAAGGTCAATAAGTAAATTCGTTTGCAGCATAAAGTGAAAGACAGGAGCGTGAGGGAGTGAGAGGCCACCTCCACGAGATGGGTACGCACACCGCTTCGTGCCAGGTCGGCTTCCCTCTCTCCCTATGTTGAAAACCTGCGGGTGGCAGTGGGTATTGAAGCTCGTGCGTTCAGCAGTGGATGGCGATGCTCTACCACTTGCCTGTCATTGCGGTTACTGCGCTTCCACGTAGACAAGCTCGAGAGGCGAGAGGGGGCAGTGACCCCGCTCACACCGCTGCTAACTGAAGCCGCTGGTCCAAACCGCGCGGAAACAAAAAACAGCGACATAGTAATACGAGATAAAGAAGGGTCTATCTATTCACACGTAGCGGTGCGTTACTATTGACATATACTTGCGGACACACGGTGTTCGTGCGCTGAATTTGCAACTACAGAAGCCCTCCCTCCACTGACTGCGGTCTCTGGAGATACTGCTGAATTGTGGCAAAACTGAAGTACAACGAAAAACGAAACAGACAACCGATATGTTCACGTATAAAAAAGTGCACTTGCTCACGTTGACAGCTCTCACCGTGTTCTCGAGGCACTCTTCGAATACTCTCGCAGGCTTTCCAAGGCGGGAGATGGTCAGGACTCCGGGTGATGCGCCTCCGGCGCGACTTCCAGGAAGCAGCAGCAGCGGCCGCCCGTGAGTGACCAACAGTTACAATGCTATAGCACGTTTCCACAGTGGCATCCAGTCGACAGGTCAGGATACTCCGAGGTGACCAACTATTGGAGTGTCGTGGAGTTATTTAAAAAACTGTACCATGAAATTAGTTGGGGCTGACAAGGAAAGGTTCCAGGTCGTCAGATTCAGTGTGCGTAATTCACTCTCGTGGCTGCGATGCAGAGTGTACGTAATTTACATCACGTAACTCGAATCACCTGAGAAGGCTTAGTGTCATGGGATGTGCTCACTGTGCAGGTTTCGGTTTCTACAAAAAGAAGGGCTCACGGCACCGGGAGCCACGGCAGTCCCGCCAGTGGCGGCGCAGCCAAGTGGCAGCAGAGACGCTGTGTAAGTGAATTTCAGCGGATTGTCTTGGACACTTTCGGGGTGATAGCTATTGGCATAGGCGTACGCACGAGGAGGCATAGGGCGTGGCTGCACCCCCTCCCCTCCCCCCGCCAATCATCAGAGAGGGGCGCCAAGTCGGCCCTGTCCCGTCATTGCCTAAAGTGATAGGTTGTGGCCCTGACGGTTTTTAACGGTAATGCTGGCCGAGGACCACTGATGTTGCATTCCAAAGGCTGTTAGCTTCGCACTTGTACCCTCGAAATATCCAGATACAACAAGGCAGGTCGTTGTAAGAAGCACGTCCTCGCTTCATTTTTCCTTTTTGCAGCCACTGCGATGTTTATTTTTGTTTGAACTCAACCAATGGGCGGCGGTGGGGGGGGGGGGACTGCGGTGAGACTCACCCCCTCCACCCCCCGCTGTCTAAGAGGGAACCTTGCTCACGCCTATGACTACTTGAGTGCGTGGGCGGCTTTCTGTCAACACGTCGGGCCTATTCAATCCACTGCCGTTGTCTAAGGGCATCAAAACCGAGACTTTCGCAAGCACAGCACGTTTTCTACAAATTCACGTATTATTGTAAGCAAAGGACCCGGTCACGTTTGTGTTCACGGCATTGGAGAAAGAGACGATTTCTGACCACTGAGTTCTCGGGTCAGAAAAAAAAGTAAGAAGTTAAGGTACACCTTAAGCAAAACGGTTGTGACGCCACACAAGGCCAATTATTCTGGACAGGGAAGAGCGTACATTTGCAAGGTCACTTGTACTTGTCGCAAGCATTTTCTACAAGAATAAATTAGACGAACAGCATGTTCTGATAAAATTTACTTATTTTGAGAAAAAAAAGAATGACTCGTGACGTAAAGGCAAAGCAAACATATAAAGTGTCACACATACTAGTTGGTCATCTTGTGATCGAAATGTGAATGAACGGGAGAGTCAATACAAGCACAGTTGTGGTGATCTAACGGGGTGTGTACACTCTAAAGAAAAAAATGAAATCAGTTACACTTCTTGCCGAGTCCTGACTTGCCTAATATATAAATCTCTTTTAACATACATGTTAACTGTCTTTTAGAGAACCACGCATCCCTAGGGAGTATAGAATGTACTACAGATATTCCGTAAAGATAATGATCTTTGAAAGAGGGTAATGTCCATCTGGTAGAGATTTACTTATGTGGCAAGCTAGAACTTGCCGAGAAAGAGTAAGAAGTAATGCGTCCTTTTCTCATGATTAAGCGAGAACGTTTTATACAAGGGCATAATTATTGTTCATAATATCGAAAGTTTCTCAGCGAGGGCCACTTTTAAACTGCTGCAAATGTTTACGTGCATATAAATAAGAAGCACGCGGCAGCATGAACGTTATATATGAATGAAAAATTTGAACGCTGGGACTATCTGTGGGTGTATTAAGGCGAAAGCCTTAAATGCCTCATCAAACGCGAAGTTGACCGTCGGCGCCCCGCGGCGTCGGGGACGAGTGATGCAAAAAGTCGTCACGTGATGACGTCACGATGACGCCAGAGATCGCCAAACTCTGACTTCATTATGACGTCATCATGGCGTCATTGACTTAACGTCACACGATGAGGTCATCACATGACATCCTAGCTTGGTCAAAGATGGTCCGATCACGGAGGCGATCGGGAGCTCCTGTGAGGAGCTCCCGTCTTGGAGGTAGCGCTAAACTACGTTAGGTGCAGAAAGCTTTCGAAGGGTGGCGGGGAAGGATCAGTACGTCGACGGAGAAGAAAAGAAAGATGGATTTCACCTTCGAGTCGACTTAAGTGAATGCATGAGGGACTGTGCTGAAATTTTATCATTTCGAGCAGGTATCATGCTAGTAGAAACCGTCGCGTCCATTCATAAAAGAGGGCTTGTCGATGTCGTTTCTCAGGGCGCCTAGTGCGCCCAGAGTTCCAGAGAACGATGCGGCCGTGAAGTCGCCGTCAAAGGACGAGTCCGCCACGAGTAAAAGTGCGTCGGAGCAGGACGGACACCGCGGAGAATTCGGAGGGTGAAGATGAAAAGATGTCACTCATGGCGTGCATGGTCATCCTCACGCTCTTCATAATGATCGTGTTCGTCGTCATGAGCCTTGGCTACGGCTTACAGCAGGTGAGTAGTCCTGTTCCACGAAGAACGGATTTCGCTGAAATTGCGCCCTTGTACAAAAACGAGCTTTTAATATTGTTGTCAAGCAATCTTTCAAGGGGATCAAGAAAAAAGAGTCCTATGCAACCTCACACAGTCGTCAATTCGACCGTTCTGGTTCAAATACGTTACTGCATAGCATAGCACAACTGAAACCCTCTGGCATCAAACAAACGGCTGTAAAACAGGAGCCCATAGCATTTAAATTGAGCAAAACCAGCATCTTCCTAAGGTTATATTAAGCGTAAGTGCTGGACGACTTGGTACAAGGGCAAGTTCACTGGTGCACACCAATGAACAGACGCACAGAGAAGAAGCATCGTCATGGGAATTTCTCGTTTTCTGTCTTCGACTCTGGTCGGCTGGTTCCCATCTTAGTTGCTTGCAAGTAACATCATACATAAAGCTTACGAAATGATCTTCTCAGGGTCGAAGTTTCTGCTCGCAGAGAGCTCAGTTGACTTTCACCAGCAATAAAACTACAATCTAAAAAAAAAAATATTCCGAATATCTACCGAAAGAATGCCTTTGTAATTCCAGTGGCAGACATTCAGAGAATTTCTTTCCGTGATTAGTAGCCAAGAGAGTCAAATTCATAAAAACACTTTTTGAAGATCGTGTTGACAACAATTTTTCGCCTTGCTGCAGCTTGCAATTTATGGTAAACAACGAACATGGTCTCCATCCGGGTAAACGTCAATGTATGGGCCTATTTAGTTCTTTGAAACTGAAAAAAAGAAGAAAAAACCGGGAGATTTTACATACCCAGGCCAGAATATGATACTGAGAGTACCCCCCACGACTGAGGTCGTAGGAGGTACTCCGGAATAATTAGACAACACCCGGGTACGCTAACGCATACGTAAGGTAAGTATACGTCCCTTGCATTACGGTCCGTTACACGAAGTTCTCGAATAAATTGCGCACCACATACCCGCGAGTGGTTTTGTTGGCAGGGGGAGAGATGCATTGGGCGTATGCTGCCTTGGCATCAGAGATCATGGGCTCTGTCCAAAACCTGGATACTGACGGCTTGTGCGCTGTCATGGGAATATTTCCGTTAATGAGAAAAAGCTGCGTATTTTCAGATAGCGAACGACAATCTAGCACGTTTAAAAAGCAAATAGAGGCAGAAAAGAACGCCCCGTCTTCTACTGTTGTACTGTCGAAAGCTGTCAGTGGTGTCAGTGCCCCTGATTTGGCCGGGCGGAAACCGTGAGAGCTCGTTTAATTAGATAGCAGGATTTCTAATCGAAACGGAGTTCATTCAATAGTCAGTACCGACATGTTGAGGTGGGACTACTATGCTGTGTTTTTGATGTTTCCCAAGCAGAGAGGCTCTTTTCTTTTCAGGCGGAGACTACGAGCCCTCTTCTTCCGAAATTTGAAGATTTCGTGCTTTCAGACAAACTGAAGAACAGAAGCTCGGTAAGCCTTTAAAAACTTCATTAAGAAGCGGAATTGCTTCAGAAAACAAGCGCTACTGAAACCACGCTCGAATGAGAACTTCATGCTGCGAGCAAACAATCTACTACGTCTGAATGCACTTTGCGGGTCTGCTGTCAGAAGCTATTGCTCTTTGTAGTCCTGTGTGTGTCAAGCAGTCCTGCCGTATTTATAAGCCAAGTCCCATTACAAAAATCTGACGGTACAAGAATTCCTAAGACCAGCTGACAGAAACTCACAATGCTCCATGGGTGTCTGCTAAGCTGGTTGTGAAATTGCGAAGACGACTTGTGAACGAAAAATGGCAAGCGCCGTTCAGCAAGACTCACGTAATTCTTACATCAGGCGCTGACGAATACTCACAGTTATTCAGCGCACATAAATACCTTACAAAAAAGAAAACGAAAAAGAAACGGTGGACGGGGGAGCACCCTCCGTCGTAGCTCAAATGGTAGAGCAGCGGACGTATGATTCCAAGGCTGTGGGTTCAGATCCCATCGACGAAAAGGGTGATTGTTCGTGCATTTTAATTTCTTTCGATTTAAGTCAGCATCATTACAATACAGTTAAGAAACCACCAAAAATGTCCCCTATTCCTTAATTGTCTGTCGGTTTCATTAGTTGTGCAGAAAATCGAGCCCTTCGAACAATTCCCCTACTTTTGTACCACATCAGGGGTGTATGATGAAGTGCATGAAGGCTTCATTCAGGGTTGGCTGGCCGGCATATTTAAGAACAAAAAGTGGACTTGTCTCATGCAATGTGAAGTGGCTTTTGTGTTTCACAGTGCGAATCCGTTCTCAGAGCCCAAATTATCTGAAGTAACGATAGCGAGGCCACAATGGCCACGTGACAGTAATCCGTGCCGCTGATTAGTCGAATAGGCTGCTTGTAGAGAGATCGGCACCGGCGGTCTACGGCACGTCGGCGTATTCACATACACAGAGTTCATTGCTTTGACAGCATGAGTAACTCAGTGCTGGGCAAACTTGCGGAATAAAGGAAGGCTCAAGAAATAGGTATCCGTATTTTCTCACGCCTAACCCACACCTTCAGCAACGATTCACGTAAAATTTTCTCGAAATGATCACTGCATATTGCGCGACGCTGGCTTCTTTGCGTAGCTGTGAAGCACTGCGGTGAAGGCATCTTTGCACATCGTAATTTGCGTTTTTCGATTTTACCTAAGCTCCGAATTTTCTGTACCTTTTTTTTTCGAAAGAAGCTGTAGAGGCTGCTTCTGTGGGGTCTTTATATATTCAGCTGTATGGCTATTTTGTCCTCTGATGACTGCAGTTAAGTGTTCAAAAATGTAGTAAAGAAATGTCTAGTGTTTTATGTGGTTGACGTAAAGCATGTGTGAGTCAGTAAGGAGGCAGGAAAGCAGATGACACGATGCAGAAGTTCCTCGTTACTTGGAGCGTTCATTAAGATGGCTTACGACCACTGAAGAAATGTATGATACCGTTGGTGTAAGGCCGTTCACAAAAGGCATATATAAATTAATGCATAGAAGATTACGACACATATCCGAATGCATTTAATAACTTACTTTCCACCTGTTCTTCCGCGCTGGCATCAAAACATTACGGGCGATTAAGGGGCAAGGTGGGCAAATGCGTCGCTGTGCACACTTATTGATATAACATATCCTGATACAAACCAAGTGGTACTTCTTCTTTACTTAATAACGTTAAGACTAGACATGCCTTCGAGCAGAGAATCATCTATCCATTGGTGCTTACTATGTGCCTCTAGTTATCTGTGTGACAACACTATACGATCAAACATGAGGTAAAGGGACGAAATCAACAGCTTCATTTACATAAAAAAGAATAAACGCCGCACAATGCCTGCATCGAAGTCGACATACCTGCTGGCTGTGAAAAGTTCTTTCTGCGGGTGTACGGCGGTACACAACTGCGATGTAATGCGGCAAGTTTGTTAAAGAAAATGAATTTTCGTCATTTGCTTCAGGAACAGGACGAGTATGTTACTATTGTGAATGGATACATAACTGCAAGAAATGGTTACATAGCTCGTAGATCGGTGGCAGCTTTAATAAGAATGATTATACCACGTTCTGATAGTTTTGTGGTTGAAACAAGCAAGACAATGATTAAAGACAGGGTATTCACTAAGACGGTTCTTATAATTGCGCGCACAGCACGCCTGTGGAGATGTGCACCGCCACAACTGCTCAATTTCCACGAAGTATGCACTAAATTGTACGGCCATTGAAATTCTGGCCTTAATTTACTTCACAATATTTTTTGTACGCAATTCTGGCCCGCCTATTCGCTTTCTCTTCGATAATGCAGTTCATTAGTATCTGCTTCCAGGAAATAGACTTCGCCTCTTCTCTTTCCTCTGGTTCCTTTCTATCCAAGTGTTTCGCAACACTGGTGCAATGAACTCATTTTTCAGAAGCTAGAGAAGCAGAGAGCTGAGAGATAGCGGGGCTCAATGATTTGGCCTGGACGACGTTCAGTGAAGATTGTTAAACTGTTTGCTGTCGACGTGACAAAAAAATTAAGCACGCTATAGCTGATTAAATTAAAAAGTGTTATTACGTGATTGCTACGCAAAACTATTTACATAATCTCAACGCGTAGGGCCCGACGCGGCCGCGCAACGTGGTGGCGAGCATTTCATCCACTTGTGTTCGCCATTGAAGAGCCGCCGATAATGGTATGCTCCCAAGTGATCGAAATACACGCTGCCGATACCAAGAATTATCCAAATCAAAACGCAGACCTGCTTCTTCAAGGAGACTGAAAACAACTAAACGCAATACGACCGTCGGCCGACGCAGTCGTAGACTTGTCGCGGCGAGCTGGCGTTATGGAGGCCTCAGGTTACTGATATCACAGTAGAATTAAATGATGCATGTTGGAGAAAACTACGCAAAGCGTCCAAGAAATGGCTGAAGCACGGTCGCCGGAATACTTGCAAGCTGTTACGTAGCGCGACTCGCGAGTGCATTATATTATCCTATGCATTTGAAGTGTCACGCCTTGTGTCTCTTGCCAACAGCAACGGATAACTACTGGTCATCCGGGTAAATGGACCGAGGCGCCGACGGGGAAACCAGCAGCAGGCTCGTACTGGGTAAAATTCGCGATGCATCCCACTGCCGACGCCTTTCCCTGGATGGAAGGCTGCACCACTCCGGCCTGTCTCGCCATACGCCACAGGCTGCTGGGGGCCATTGAACCCTTTATGAACCCGTGCAGGAACCTCAACTTCTTTTCGTGCAGCATCGGTGACCGCCGAGCTCTCATCGAACAGGAGGAAGAAAACCTTGAGGTGCGGATACGCTCCAGTGGTTACTGTCATAGGCGTGCGCAGGGATCCCCACTAGGGGGGGGGGGGGAAGTCGTCACAGCCCTCTCCCCCCCTCTTGTTGATTCCAAAAGACAACGAGCTTAACGATGGATGAAAAAATGAAAACTAAGGGCGATCACGTGGTTCTCACAATGGCCTGCCTTTGGTCCCTGGCTTTCCGGCAGTATAGGTAGAAAGTAAACAGTTCTGGGAACGCAAGGTCAGGAGTCCTTGGCCATTATTGTCAAAAATCTGTGTGGCCATCACCCCGGTCTTTAAACAATGACGTAACAGGTCCGACTGAGCAAAAGTACGGGGCAGAATGTTATCCCAAATATAGGCTGCCGTGCGCGCTGTAACAATGGCCAGAGTGTTTCCCATAACTATGCACGACCCTACGCATCCTCGAAATAACACGAGCAACCAGAAATAACCTTAAATAGAGGGCGAGACATCTACAGGTAACAGATGAAACGACTAATGACTGACCACAGTGCAAGTCATTATCGCTGTGATTTGACTGTCTAACTCTGTTCCGGGACACAAGCTCTTCCATCAAATAGATCAAGTAACACTTTTCGCCGCGTTTTGACGTTTTAGTTCATTTCCCCGCAATCATGCGACGGTAGAAATTCGAATTGTACAGGCATTATGGCGCATCGCGTTACTGCCCATCGCAGCCCATTGCGAGTACTTCAACTGCAAATCATACATGGACAACGAATGTCGAGCTGTTTCTCAAGTTCAGATTTTTGTGGTCGAAGACCGCAGATTAAGCCTGGAACGCTTTTAAAACTGAAAAAAAAAGAACTGTCTTTTAGCTGACAAAATGGCATCAATTAAAACAGCCTCTCACAGTTTGGGAAAAAAAAAAAAAGCGGCCATCGCACGCGTTAACGGCAATTTTCTTAGCAAACTACACCTTAACGCTGCTATACTCGCAAACCACTCTACGCGTAGTGTGTGAGGCAGAGAGTAGAAATGTTTTGCTCGTCGCACGGAGACTCTTCGCAGACTGGCGAGCTGCGTAACAGAAGATGGCGCAGTCGTTATAAAGGTGGACATGACATGGACGCCGCAGCGGTACAGTACACCGTTGCTCACGTGAAACCAAATCTGTCTGCACTCTGCACAAGTTGTGTACCACAGGCGACGACGAAAGTTGCGTCTGCTGAGAACAATAGTAATGAACACAATCAACTGCACCCACGTTTACCCAGGAAGCTTCGGTGCCGGAGACTGATACGTCGGGCCAGTCGTTCTGGGCACCGCAGCGCCTGGTACGCGGACGAGCGCCCAGGATACAGGCCGGGGGGCAAGCTCTGCGAGATATAATGATCCACCAGTGCAACTTGTACAGCGAGTCCCTGAGGGATTCTCTCGAGGTGGTAGAAAAGGTGACAGGGTACTTCAAGCTGTATTACCCTAACGTCACGGACGATTCGAAGGAAGAGCCCGTGGCGAGAATGCTGCAGCTGTCGCTCGAGTACGGCCTGCACCCGATCGTGTCGTTCGTGCGGCGCTTCCGCTACACCAGGGACCCGTCGGAGCCGTTCGAACTGCGGGTGAGTGAGCGCCACACGTCGGCATTTTTTGTTCACTTTTTCTAGAGCGAAATAAAAGCTCTATATAGGTAGATGAGTTTTTCTTTAATGTGATTGTCTTTAGTGCGATGCACCTTCATAAACTTCAACATTTCGAATAGCTTTTCGGTCGGCGTATGAAGTTTCCGAAATAAAGCTGTAAAAGGTAATACCTCTAGTAAAGATCGACCATAACAACTATCATATAAATCATAATGAAAGCTATACCTGCCCTTGAGCACTAACTATTAAAAATGTTTGTGAATTAGCTTTCTGGTTTCCACTGCTCCCGTCAGCGTCCTGCATGTAATTAGTGTTATTGTATCACAGCGGCGTGCATGCAAAGCCATGGCGAAAGTCGAGCTCAGTTTATAAAGGTGAAGCTTTTTCTGCGCACTTGCCCTTGGTTTTCCCGACCGGGATTACTGCTCTCTTGCCTTATGGGTCACGGAGCCGGCAGGTCTGTAGTCTCACTAACCAGAGCGATGGCAGGTCACACCTAACCTCAGTTACGAGACGCGCCTGTCACCCAAGTGGCTTCCGAGTACGCAATTCCGGCGTTACGTTCAATTCCGGTGGGTTTCAGTTCCGGGCTCTTAATTCATTGTTTTCCAGTTTTAGAGTCTTAATCCACTTTAGACTTCCATATTCAGACTCGTAAGTCAACTCCGGATTCTGCTTCCAGCCAGTTAATTAAGTCTCCAGTTATAACCAAGCTAACGAAGGCCTCCCTGAGACTCGGTCGAAAGTGGTCGTCGAAGTTGTTAACACCATGCTCCTTTAGAGAAGGGGTTGGAGCAGGCCCAGGAAGGCACGTCGCGTAGCGCTCCTCGGAGCATTGGGTGAAAAACAAGGCACGTTGGGCCTGCCGCAATTTTTAGCGCCTTCACTACCGAGGAAAAAAATGTAGGCAAAAAAAAAGGAAAATACAGCTTGCAAAATATTATTTCATATCGTTCCACAAGTACAGTGAAAAAAACAAACATTGCGACATAAATTTCATTTTGAAAGGGTGAAAAAATGGGTGTGTGTAAACGGCGACATTAGTTGCGAACATCGCAAAACACCCTCGATAAACGCACATTCACACTTTCAGGTGCTTTGAACATTTCTGACATGATTCCAAAATACCGATAGTATAACGTTTGTTCACACTACTCTCTATGGCGAAAATATTAATTGCGAAACCTTAATGTGGTTTATCCTAAGCAGCCTGTAGCAGCGCGAGTTGCTCACCGCCGTTTCCCTATGCGTGCACATCCGCCGCCAAAGCTGACTACTGCTCAATCTTGGAGCTTGCGTAAAGGACACTACGTGATGGAAACGCGTCTTTTCAATGACACTGGGCAGTCTGCTGTTGTGCATATTGCTCAAGAAGTCGTGTCCACGAACATGGAAGCAGGTGGCGAAGTGGTTGATGCATTCGTAGCACGCTGACGGATGTGATGGTTTTTCCTCAATCTCATGTAGTGCAGAACCGAGGTGGACCACACAACTCCTCTAGCACGGTCATCAAGCCTGGATTCTTAGTAACCTAAAGCGAAAGTGAAACTTGTGAAATTACTTTTCAATGCTTTGCTTTCGGGGTGAAACTGACAACACTTGCGTTAAGAAACTTATGGAAATGCTTAAGAAATATTGACTGTCACTAGGGTTAGCGTACCGGTTATTTTACACTAGTTAACATCCCTACCTTCCCCTCTGCTGTTTTCTTTTCCCTTTTTGACTGTTACTTGCAAGGCAGAATTTAACGTTGACTCTATTTTACTGCTTACGTTCCTCGCAGATCGACATTACGGAAAGGGCGAAGCATTACTTCCGGTACTGGAGCGAGAGAGATTCGGCCTGGCTTCTATAACAAGACCTTAGTGCCCTTGGATCAAAAACCCTGAGGATAGCAAGGAACTCACCGAAGGCGACAGCCAAAGTACGCACCCACTTTTGCATACCGTCTCGGCAACACCTCGAATGCTTGTCATAACTACCATTGTTGCGCAGAACACGAGAAAGAGCTATTCTGATGTACATACACCTCAAATTTAGTTTTGTTATGACACCGAATGCTGACGTTTTGGTAGCGTGTGTATGGCTATCGTATTCATTATCAGCGCACTAACTCGCTCAAAGTCCAAACCAGCTGTTTCAAGTGGCACTGGTGCCTAAGACAGCTGCTAATCGAATAACTGAGCGAATATTTCTTTTTGCTGCGCAGCTGTTCTTTTAGGTAACATTAAACGGTCAGACTGCTATGTCGTTGACAGACAACTGGACTTGTAAAGCTGTCAGTCGTTCAACGTATAATCAAATTCGTGGTGTTTAAGGGGCTCCCAAAGCGCTCCGAGCTCGCAGACGGGATAGTGTTTTCTTTCTCGGCTTCACTACCCTTCCTGCAGGTGGTATCTCCTCCTCGCCACTTATTCGCTTATTTCTTCATAAAGCACGTGGACAATGTCAGGCATTAAACGTCGAGCCCATCAGGATCTCGCGGTTTTCGGCTACACATTATCTCCGCTTGCGCAGTCGAAAACGCGCAAAAGAAAGTGAAATAGGCAACCCAAGCTCAAGTTTGGCGCGCGACGCTCGCGCGGGTGAGCTATGCGTTACTGGGGGCAGACGCTGCCCGCGTAGGCGGTTTGTCGCGGGATTTGCCAGCGGCGGCGGCAAGGAAACGTGCGCACATGCGCTCCCCATTCGGCCCAGAGCACTGCTAGTCAGCAATAGTTATATTGTGACGCACCACAGATGCACTCCGCGCGCGGAAGCGGAGACGGCAGCGTTGCGGCCGTGGATGCCCCCAGTTGCGATAAGAGCAGTGGCGCCGCTCGACGTTGCTTTGGAAGCCTATAGTTGATCGCGTATGACAGCCATGCGAAACAAGGCCTAACTGGCGCGCGACTGCATGGCAACTCAGTGTAGGAGACAATTCAAAGTCATATCCCTCATATATAGATAAATCGAGAGCTTACTTCCTCATGACGTCACGTGAACGGACTGCTGGCGTCACGAATTGGGCCGGAAAGACGGGAAACTGCAGGAGAAAATACCGTGCTAGTTCTTTGCATTTTCAGAGTTGTTTAGGGACCATTTAAGTGGACGTGTTAATATTAGCGATAACACATTATTTAAAACGGAGTTTATTGTTTTGTTACAAGAATAGTAGTCTGAATACATCGGCGCCTTTCAAAGGGAACCATAAGCCTCTGTGTTGTGGACATGCGTGTGAGAGGGACAGAACAACATAGACCTGCGCTTCGCATCGTCCACTTTATTGAGCTAGGGCGAACGCGGTTTAGGAAGAAATCAAAATGGACGGAATGAGTATCGGAGCAAAACCATTAATGATCGGCCGTCAAAAGCACGCGAAAACTTATAGTAGGCCTCTTGAGATGTGCTGCATGTGTTACCACTTCCCAGCAACCTCTATGTAACTCCTGTATTGTTTAACCGTAGGGGACATACGGGAAGAGAGGCGTAGTTTCAAAGTTTGTAGACATTCGCCTGCACAAACACGCAATATCTGTATTACGAGAAGCTTGAGAAGCTCTCTAAAAAAAAACAACGTAAGAACGATAGTTGTCTTTCTATGTGAAAAACATCAAGACCAGTGAATGCAATTTAACATTTATTCCCTCCATTCAGGTGTGGACATGTCAACACTGGATACAAATAGCTGTGCCGTTTGTTTCTCCTTTCCATGACTTCTCGCGCGACGTCCTTTCTTCACGGTCAACATTCTTTCTGCATTCCCAACATTTGTTACCTCGCTCAGTTTCAGAAATAGTCAAACAGGAAGTTGACCCCGTCACCAACGAGACGATCCAGGGTGGCCTGGAAGCGATGAAGATTGCTGAATTGGCGAATTACACCGAGGACGACATTAGCGCTGGTAAGACATGCATTGAGTGACATATTGACGCTTATAAACGGTGTTGATAGGGGTGAATGCAGCGCAAAAGCGAACTTGCATTCGTTGTGCTCTTATCATTATGCACCAGGAATGCACATTTTTCTAGCCTTGGATTAAACTCTTGCCGCCATCGAACTGCTCTTCACGTGAAATGTACTGCGGAAGGACAGATGAAGGCTTCAGGTTACGGAAATACCTTAATTTCTGCAACCTATAAGGGTGTATGGTGCAGCGGCAAGGGGGGTGGGGATGGGAAGGGGGTTAAAGATACTAAGAAAGCGGAAAAGTGATTCTATCAGACCGCAGCGCTATTCAATGATAGAGAGCCGCCTAGCACTAGGTTCGAGTTGCAGTGCCGCCGGGCACCCACAGGTCTTCATAAGTGCGACATGTGAGCTGCCTGGCGTACGGGAGTCTGGGTTCTCGTTCTGAGAACGTGGCCTCTCCTTTTCGCTGTTCAACTTCTCTCCCCTTTCTCATGATGCTGACTTTTAACTTTGTGACAATAATGTTAGAGTTTCTGTCCTTGCCTTTATAAACTATGTTGACTAGGCACTACATCGAGAATATTAGGCTTTACCTTTGAATCAAAAGCCATACTAAGCACAGCCCTCATTTCATGCGTTGTAATAAAGATTCAGAGGTATCCGAAACCATCGATCACAACGAGTATTCATGGCCAATTCCCTTAGTTATCATACACTTTAAATTTTGCGAAATATCTGGAGTGATTGGTTGCGCAAATGTGTTCTAACAGACGCACAGAATAATTATGGTTGTCATGCGCCTCTTGCAGCGGCCTGTCATAAGTGACGGTGGCTGCTGGCATTGGCGCACCGAGAATGAGTGCGCGCTTATTTTCTGCTCGCGAAGAGTAAAATGTAGCGTACTCTGCGTTGCAATAGAGAACGTGTTCTTGGCCTAGTTGGTGTGTGTTTGAAGGCCACCCATCTTGTCGCCTTCGTCTTCTGTGTGGGTCTACTTAGCGCCAAATATGCCTAGCAACTGAGAGGTATAGTGAAGGCGAATAGAATAGCTTCACTGAGGACAGTGACTCAAATGTTTTGCGCAACGTCGAGCATAGGTAAACTTTTTTTTTTTGCTGGGATTCCACTGGCCGTATTTTATTAGTTGGTTTTCTTTTACTTCTTGAAATAAGCATTTCTTTTTTGTGGGGAAAGGAAATAACTGTAGCGTTATGTGATCAAGGAGGAGACGAAAACAGAAGAATTAATGCCTAAATCGTCTTGTTTAGTGTTTGTTCCTTTTGCGTTATTCTTATTTTTCTCCTCACGTCATATGCGAACGTACCAAAAGAAAGAGTTTTACTTTTTCGAGAACTAGGGAAGACAAGCTGCTATCTACTTCAATTTTTTTAAATATTTGTTGTTACTAAAGTGAATCATTGACAGTAAACTAAAAGGAAAAAAGAAAGACAAGCGCTTATATGTCTGACACTTAATGACGTTTTTCAGCCGCGAAAGAGCACATACACAAATCAAAGAAACACACGACAGGAAGGGCGGCACTTCCAGCTGAATTCAGTTGGAAGTGCCGCCTGTCCTGTCGTTGTGTGTTTCTTTGCTCTGTGTATGTGCTCTTTCGCGGCTAAAAAATGTCATAAGCAAGTACTAACTAGGCCAACAAACAGTGTTGTTAAAACAAATGTCTGACACTTCAGATGCCGACGTGAAACAGTAACCGGGAGACGTATATTTGCCAAGAATACTTATTTCGCAATAACAGCTGGCAAAGCCGTCCTAATCAGCTGAGCGCATTGCTCTTTACGTAGCTCGTTGGAAAGAACTCCTGGTGCTTTACGGCCGTTCGAACTTCGAGCTGGACGACGTGGTGTACGCCAACCGGCGAGCCCTGGCAGTGTTGGGGCATTTTGCGCGCTCGAACGAGAGCACAGCCATGCGTCGCATGCTGGCCTTCCACCTGGGCCTGCTCCTTTTGGACACGAAGGAGAGCGTGATCAAGCTGATGAATGGACTGCGGCGCTTCGACCGCGCCGGTTTCACTGAGGCAAGTCGGCAGCGGGGCAGTTTTCATTCGAGCAAACGCCAGTAGTGAATCCATGGATGCTTAACGTTTTGCGCGATGAAACACTACAAGACGCAAAGAAGAAACAAGGTCCTTGTGTCTTCTTGAGCGCCCTCGTTTGTTTGCGCTAAAGCTTGCGATGTGCAGTACCGAACTGATCCACCATTCGGTTTTATTGAACCATGATTTCTGCCTCGCCTATTGTGAAGAAACGTTGCGACGAATGTAATAAAAGTACACTTGATACCGGGTACATGCATGGTAATCGGTCACCCAACCAGGCACCTGCTTACACTACCCACGCAGACACATATGTATGTCGGGAGAGTAGTCCAGATTTTTTTTTACAGGGGACCGATTCCCTATTAAGTTCGTGCGTGCTCTAGTATGTGTGCATGTATACATGCATACAAAGTGTACAAATTTCGAAAAGAGGTTTGAGCCCCTCCCCCCAACCATCTGGCTACGCCAATAACGCATGCACATAATGCTCACACGCGGCCGCGCAAACATGGAGAATGCAAAAAGCCCTGCACGCCACTACATAGAGGTTGCTGTCGTTGGTGAACAAAATAAACACTCCGTTGCAATGTGTTTGTGTGTTTCATGCCAACACGGTTCTTTAGAGCGCTCAATCATCTCTTTAGCGCCGGATAGCCTCCTAATTCGGGCAGCCTAATAGATAGTAGGAGCAATACTTGATATCATGCTCACGTGTTACTGGTATTTCAATTTCAGATGACGAAAGAAAGCGTCTGCAAGAAGTACGCCGACGAAACCTTGATTTTTCCTGGTGGTGTAATGCCCATCACCCTGAGTACGTATATCAGCATAAAAAAGAAGAAACGAAAATTTTATTCTAGGGCGACTGATTTTCAGTTGTTGATTAGACTGTTCCGCCAATCGCAAATTCATAGATTGAAGCAGGGCAATTCGCATATGGTAAAAAACACTTCGGGACACTACGACATTGACGTTCTCTCAAAAAAGAAAGGGCGTACTTGGGACGTTGTTCTGTCCTGCAACAATAATTTTCTATCACCTGTGTCTTTCGTGCGTTATCGCTGCGCGCATTAATTCCAGGTCGGGGACGGCATGCGTGTTATCAGCTGTGACACAATATTCTTGATTTCGGAAGTGGCGAGCGCCGAGTTCTCAAGAAAAAAAAGCGCAAGCAAGCCAGGTGTTGAATATTGCCGCTGGATCAGAAGAACTGTTTTGAGAATGTTCTCTTCGCAGGTTATAGAAAGCTTGTTGGTCAGTGTGCTGCAACAGATGAAAAGAAAAATAATAAAGCAGCGACGCAGAATACAGTGTCCAGTGGTCGTTATAGTACATACGTGAACAAGATGGCTATTCACTCGTGATGGTTCAACTTTTCAGATGTTCAGTTTATCAGTTTAACAGATGTGACAGCTTGCAGATGAGACTGCTAGATTGCCCGAGTGTTCAATTACGCGGGCATTCTCATTCCTTACCAGAAGCTGCGACTTCGCATCTTGACAGACATCACCGATAATGCGGCTGCGTCTTTTACGCTGTTATCTCCATCACTATGAGATGCCGCAATCATCGTAGCCGTGCGATTGTCGTAATCATCACAATCATCACCAGCCTTTGTTTACGTGCATTGCAAGACGAAGGCCTCTCCCCCTGATTTTATACCGGCAGCTCTGTCCACATTCCACCTAACCCTCTGCCATCTATAGCTGTGTTTCTCATTTCTTGTGAGCGCGCCAGTGCTCTAACTGACCACCGGTTATTTATTTCACGCGTTTTGTGGTCGGTTGAGGCCCACATTTTTGTTATCTCAACTAGAGGCGCGCAATGTTATCAATGAAAATGAACCTTGTTTTCGTCAACATACTGCTTTTATAGACACGACAACATTGTTTCATTGATTTTGTTATCAAGTGTACGCACATTTTTGCGCGCCACACGACACCAAATATGCCAGCCAGAAAATGTTTACCGAAGACCAGTTTGTAACCCTGACAATGTTATGACATCAGGAAGGATTTACGTTGTTTGCGTCAAAACTGAAGCAAGCTTTTGAAAAAGTTTAGGGTTAAAGCATTACAATAAGACACAGGAAAGGACACGCGTCCGTTTTTGAGGCCTACGCAGGTATACTACATTGCGTTGTTAAAGGCGTTTGTGAGCTTGCGAATATTCTTCGCTCTTCAAAAACCACAGTGTAATAAAGAACACGGGACAAGAAAGAGACAAGGACAAGCGCTTTTGTCCCGTGTTCTTTATTGCGCTATGGTTTCTGAAGAACGATGAACAATCAACACGCCCAAACGTCCCCCCTTCTGGAATATTCTTCCTTAGTTTCGAGAGTTTCGGCTTTTGTTTTAGCGCAAGAAAGTTAAGATAGATAGATAGATAGATAGATAGATAGATAGATAGATAGATAGATAGATAGATAGATAGATAGATAGATAGATAGATAGATAGATAGATAGATAGATAGATAGATAGATAGATAGATAGATAGATAGATAGATAGATAGACAGATAGCTCGTTGATGCGTGGGAAGTAGAGGCTCTTGTGTTCATAAGCGCGATCACATGCTGATCCATATAAGGATTGGAACGGGACTGAAAGTGTCCAGATGAAATACAAAAAATACAATAAAGCAGAATAGTAATTACCGGTTGCTTAGTGATGAGATATTCATGGTTTTTTATGCCATTAAGTGAATCTTGGTTAAGGCTTTCCAATTTTTAAAAAACGTTTTCATAAAATAAATATAAGGGCGTGCAACACACGATGTTAAGTAAAGTCAGCGCAACGCGAGCAGTTTTAATCGTGTGGGGCAAGGAGTAAAGTGTCAAATCTCATGTCGGCGATCCTTCCATCATTTTTCATGCTCGCTGTATTAAAAACAATCCCTCTGCAGCTGAGTTCGAGGTACCAGTCGAGCGTCTTCGCAAGGTGGCCATCATGATGGCGTCGATAATGGACACGCTGGTCGCCGTTACGCAAGAACCGGGCCACGTCCGTCAGAACAGGACGGATCTGGGGCTCGCCTTGGAGTACCCGGACTCAGCAGTGAAGAAAAACTCTGTGTACTTGCTCGACGGTGTAGACGCGAGCAAGCACCACTACCTCTACGTGTGGCTGAGGGAGCTGAGGATCCGACACGCCCAGCCTCCGCTAGTCCAGGCCGCGCTGGAGGCCATGAGGCTCGCTGGAGACCAGCCCGTCAGGCTGTACCAGAGGTTCAGGCCGCCGTACTACTACGAAGACGGACTCACAGCATACAACTACGCCACACTGGGGCAGGTGAGGAGCACGATGCAGAGAGAGAGAGAGAGAGAGAGAGAATGCAGAAACATATACTACATTAAACAGTATACAAGGATATGAATGTGGTGAACCTCATTCGAGCTACCAAGACAATGCTAGTGGCGGATGAGACGTGTGTAATCTTGTCTCTTGAAGCTATTACTCCTCTCTATGATGAGGTTGGAGATGATGTATGATGATGGTCAGGCAAAGAATGGCGATGAGAGGTTCAGGGGACACGTCAAAATACAATGAAAGCACACATCGTGGTGCTAAATTGACACATGGCCACTGTGAAGTGCTCGTCGACAGTGGCCACATCTCCTGTGACACATATCAGTGGCTCAAGCACGAGGAAGGTTATGTGTATAAGAACCGGAAAGAAAGTAAATGAATTCGTTTGTTTGGAATTCGTTTCATTCGAATGTACACACAGTCAACTGCAAAAGTGTAGGGACCACGCGAACGCCTGGCAAACAGCCTCTTCACGACACTTTCCTTATATCAGCAGCAATTGACAGTATCTCGGCGCCGAAGACAATCCCTCCCTTAATCAATAGCCAATTTATTTTCTCACTAAGAACGAATATTTTATATTGTTCTCTTGTTACTCGACGCGCATTTTGTCAGCTACGGCGACGCGCTTCTGTCTCCTGAGCAGTATATCTGTATAGCTATCATCAGTCGCAACACTTCGCCCAGAGTCTACCCAGTGGTACACCGCTCCATGCACGCGGTGTTATACTGCTATCGAAGAAGAAGCCTTACTGCAGATGAGCGCTTTGCGTAAAAACAACGAACAGTACGCTATACTGCAGTGGAAAATTAATATGCCAGGGAATAACAACAAGAGTCATTTCCGGGCAAGCTCTGCTGGCGACGGTAGGTGACGCATTGCTAGGTGGCGCAGACAGGCAGCTTGGAAAGCCCTCGCGTGCTCCATAAACCTTCGCAGTCGACTGTACATTGCCGGCTACAGTTTGTCATTTGCAATCTCTCATAAAGGAGCTAGCTGAACGCGTATTTGTTGATATTCTGTGTAGTAGTCACATCCGCATGTCGATGTTATCTGCGAGTAATGCCAACCACTTCCGGCAAAGTACTTTCAACATTAGAGTTGGACTATCCGCCACATTAAGTTTTAAAAAGTGACGCGCTGTCTAAAACAATGTGTGGTATAACTTGCGATATACTGAGGCAGTATTGCAGATGTGTATCGGGTTCATTTGAGATGTGCTAGTCCTGGAGTAATTTCGCGATCTAGCGAACTGCAATCCACAACAAAGAGGAGGAACAGAACAATTGCTGGGAAAGGAGTAATAGTGAGCTGAAATGACAATGAATAAGATGGCTAGCTGACAAAAGCTGCTACGCAAACATTTGCTATAATTGATTGGGGTGATAGGAAGAAGCACTCTGCCCGTGCTAAATAAAATAGGTATCGAAGAAATTGCTGCAGGACATATCTAATTTAATTGAATGAGTTGCACGACAATGTTCACCATGTTATGCACAATTTATTCAAGTTCCATTACAAGCGATTTAGTGTTGCATGACGACACATGCCATTGGGTTATTCGCTTAAGCAACTAAACGCATTGTTTTGCTCCAGAGAGCTTGGAACCCTTGACGCGCCAGCAACGCATGCATCTCGATATCGTCATAGAATGACATAGCAAGGTTCTTCCCTTCTGATACCTCACCTAATGCGCGCTCTTTGTAAACTAATTGTTTATAGGTAATAGCTTGCGTGTGCTGCAAGGCTTGGTTTATTGCGTTCCTCGTAGGGGCTAGATTATGTTAACTGCTTTTGCGTGGTCATCGCATAAGCAATAGAGGGACATGGCATAACAAAATAAATCATGCCTTTGTTAGCTTATGCTTTAATGACGCAGGGGACGAATCATAGCTTTAAGTGGCCTTAATACAAAGCAGTTCTACAAATGCCTAAACGGCAGACGAAATGCGCAGAAATGTTAAGCGTGAAATACTTTCAGACGGATGCGAGGTAACGACCTTTCTGATTAAGGGCATAATGACAAATGCTGGAAAAGCAGAAAGACAGGGTCACTAAAGGGGCAACAAAGAAATACTCTTTGTGATGTGTACTCATCTGTCTTCATTTTCAGAGGTATTTTTCATAAGCGAAAAATACCAACTCAGCCTAGATTGATTTACTATCCTTGTAACTCGCTTTATATGATAATTTTGTGAAGCTTACTATACGAAAAATAAAGAACTAATGTTAGTTTGTTCTCAGATTTTGAATGTTTGATATAAAAGATTTTCCTTGCAATTGACTTAATGGCGCAATAGAAGTGTGGCGCAGGATAACATTGAAATAAGGTATTTTTGTTATTGAAGAGGAAACGCTGTGCAAGACTAGATAGATAGACACAAACTGACTGAAGGAGGTTGAGAGGTTAATCGAATTGCTACAAAAAAACAAAAAACAAAAAAGCAAGGCGCTTGGATAAGAGTATCTAAATTGGATTTGCTGCAGTGGCTTAAATTGTGTAGCACTGTAATGAAGAACATGAGTCCTAACGGGCAGCAATATGGCAGAGCTTGAGACACTTAGACAAGGGTTAAGTAGCACGGGTTACGAATACGTGACATTAGAACGTCATGAAATAAGAAATGGCGTGCAGATACGGAAGCAAAAGATAAGAGCGAATCGATACTCTTCTCATATGCCCGTGCTTGCGCACGCCTTACTTTGTTTCATGATGAAGCCTTACAAACTTACATTTCTGTCGTGGTAAGCTTGCCTGTAACATTCACTGTATTGGAATTTGAAGAGTTCGCACGCCACCTCTTAGAAGTCCTTCAAACGCCGATGTCGCGGCTTACTGGGCCACACCAACGTGACGTCACGTAAACGTAATATGCGGGCTGCACATATTTGACTTTACCGAATATGGCTCGTGAGCATAACGCATCACCACGCGATCAACTATGGCAGCATCCATAGGAGTGTGTAGCTGTAACATGTGTGCTTTGCGTGTGGATTCCTCCTTGTATGTCAGATCC
Source organism: Rhipicephalus sanguineus (assembly GCF_013339695.2). Classification (NCBI taxonomy): domain Eukaryota; kingdom Metazoa; phylum Arthropoda; class Arachnida; order Ixodida; family Ixodidae; genus Rhipicephalus; species Rhipicephalus sanguineus. The sequence continues at coordinate 95,982,672 of NC_051179.1, forward strand.
TAGCCCAGGGCGCCGTGGCGGAATTGTCGTCCTCGAACAGCCCGGGCATGGAAGCGGCGAAGGCGAGGTGGCGCACTTTCTGGAATGAAAGGGCCGCGACCGACTTCAACGCCGCCTACTGCCTTCAGGCGACGAAGAAGAAGGTGGGAATTATGCTGGTGCTCCTTGGTTCTTCCTACTCTCTTTAAGCAAAGGAGGAGCTGCTGTAAGAACCAGAATGCTAACGCAAAAGCTGGGCATCACTTGAAAACGATAACTTGACATTATTTATATATAAAGATGCTGAAGCTTTAAAGGGGCTATTTCACAAGTGGAATGTTAAAAAAAATGTAAAAAGAAAGGGGGGGGGACACATACTTATGTGAACAGGATTGAGAGTTGATTCAGTAGTGACGAACGGGTGTTACCTTATAATGAAATATAAGCTGAAATGTTCGTAGGAAGAAAGCCGCACTTGAAGAAACCAGCGTGGGTGAAAAATGTTAAAATGTTCAGGCAGTAGCGGTTCCTTGTAGGTGAAGCTTTCGAAAACGTCAGATTGCTGTCTAATGGAGAGAGAATTTCTTAAGCACTGCGATGCACCTCTTGTGTCGAGCAGACTTTTTGTGTTAGGCGCTGCGCCGTGCTCCCGACCGGGCTGCAGAAATTAGGCGCCTTTTCCTCTTCAAACCACTACCACCCCGCTTTTCGTGATTATGCAGGGTTCCTTCAATTTTATCCCCAATTGAGATCCGCCTTTATTCTCGACAATACATTTTTGAAAACATCCAATTTTTGGAAGGTATTATCGCCACTCGACGTATGAAGAGCCCAATGTAATCATAAAGTGTTAAAAAAAGCATGTGTTGTGAGTGCAGTGCTGTGATCGCTATGATGACAAGTTTGCAGTTCGTAGCTTAAAAGAAACCTTTGCTTTCTAGCAGTTAACTGTCCATATCTGTTTCAGCGAAAATTGTTGGGCTATCGTGCGATCATCAAGATAAGAGGAGCATGATGGGCGCTACATGAATTTGTTTGATATTGGCGCTTATAGTCTCCCTAGTTGCGACGAAATTAAATTTCTTTATATCAATTACCATGAAACGTGCGTTTCAAAACACATGAAATTAAGAAGTCTGCAGGCCGTAATATAAATAGAATGCGAACAGTTGCGCATGTGACGCGAAATCTCACCGAAAATAATTAGTAATTGCGACAAAAATAAAAAAGGAACAATGAGTGCATATGGAAACTGGGAATTTGAGACGTTTGCTATGAGTTCAAAAACTCTCGTGGAGGGTAGTCACGCATCTCGAGCACGGTATAATAATGAAGTCAGACATATCCGGCCTCTGACTCACTTTTTTTTCCTAGTGTTCTTTCGCTTCCCGACAGCTGGCATTATCAGTCGCGCTTGTTTCGACACTTCGACCACTTAACAGGACTGTGGTGAATGTCGGTGGTACTTCCAGCACAATGGCATTTATCAAAATTATTGCTGCGTCTTGTTACCTGTTATCATACGTGTACTAAAGCTAGTGCGGTACTCGCTATAAGTGCGACCATGAGGCGTCGTCGAACAAGCCTTCGCCAGGTCCACGTAAGGTAAAAACCCATTGTGGACGCTTTGGCTCTAGCGACATTCTTTGTTGAGCGATTTTTCATCGCTTCGAGCATTCATCTCCCATCGGAACCATAGCGGAAACCGTGTATTCGATTCTAGTGTCAACTTGCGAAGAAACAAGTGGGACAAAGACAGAGATGCCTCAAGGATCGGCTGGGCGGAAACCTCAATAAACAGCGTGATGCGGTGCAGGGCCGTTTCCGCACATACCGCCATGATTATGGTTGTTCCCTTGTCCCGAGAAGGTGGGCGTTTTGACCTACCCATATAGGTCACAGCTAACTGAAAAGATGATTCACACAGAAACTATATTCAACCTTGGCGACAATTGCGTCAACACTGCCTCAATCGCGCTTTCACAGCGTCTTGTTTTCATTTCGAAGCGATTGCTGTGTCTCCTGATAGTCGGTATGTATTTATTGTGTAGTTCCTAATAGTAATGTAGCTGAAAGCAGATGTTCTTTTTTTTCTATTTAGCCATTTGCTAAGTCGATGTTGCGCTGCCCACCTAGCAACGTGTGCGGAGCGGGACGTCAGCTGAGAGGATGAGCCTCAAAACATTGAGAGCATCGCGGAATCACGCAGTACCTTATCAAAGAGTAAAAAAAAAAGGTTTGCTAAGCAGAATTTGTAACTGCGATTGGGTGGACTCGTGTGTTCTAGGAATTCATGGAGCGCCCCGTGGCACCAGTGAACGAATCGGCGCAGAGCGGCGTGCCTCTACAGCGGGTGATGGGTGCCCGACTGGCGTACCTCGCCTGGCGGAGGCTGCCGGGCAGCGGGAGCCACGGCCTGCCCAAGATGTACCTGGCACCCAAAGTGCTCTTCTTCGTCCAGCACTGCATCCTCGGCTGCTCTCGCATGGGATCCATGGGCACCGATATGCCGGACGACGGCTGCGCGGTGCTGATGCGCGACTGGGGATCCATTGCGGAAGCCATTCCGTGCAAGCGCGATCCGCTCTTGTTGCCCGTGCAGCAATGCCGCTACATTTGACGCAGGATGCACCGCGCAGACGAGTGTGGCGACGAAGTGTCTGTGTGACTATGTGTGTGTGTGTAACAGAGTTTGACATTTCATGTGTTTTAAGAAAAGAGGCGTTGAATAATCGTCAATAACGTCTGCATGGTATCTCTTGGGTATGTTATTTCTCTAAGTATATAAAGTTTTGGCAGCGACATGATTGTTGTAACATTTTCATACAATACGCTATTGCGCGAAGTCATATGGGCTGTTGTGAGTGACTTAGCGAACACGATCACTTGATTCACGGCTAAACCAATTGCTTCATTTAACTGAAAACTTCTAGGCGGGCGTGACAGCCCTTGTGTATGCACTCACTTTAGCAGCTGAACTTTCTCGCGATGTGGGTATAATATGTTCACTAATGCGGCTAATTTCCAACGTTTCAGCGAATAAAAGAAATATTTTTCTAAGCCAGTACTATTTATAACATGTAGAGTGCAAATAGCGCCTCAGTTGTAATTTGGAATGTCTGATAACTTAAACCAGAGATCTCATATTTTTCCACTTTCCGCAGTATTGTGTGATCAAAGCGAAAACTTGTACCCCTGAATTCGAATGATATGTGCGTGACACGTGTGTCACGGCGAAAGTTATGTTGTCTTTCATCAAATATCGTTGTCCAATCGTATTATATAGCGCCAACGAGAGTGGCATAGTTTTCCTTACCCGCACTATCTTTATCTAGAAAGCGCTATAGCATTGCTTCAGCGAAGGTTGTAACCAGCTGTGGCCATGCAGATTATAAGAGTAGTTTGCAGCAGAACTGTTATGATCGAGGTTTGCCGTGTGTCGTCGATAGAAAATTATCACCGTCATGAAGCGCCACGCTTTGTTAATGTTCCTCTTTATCGCCTTCCTCTTCTGCTTCACTCCCAGAACACGTCTTTCGATTTGTCCGCCGTGGGATTCAATAACTCTGATGGCCGAGAGAACGAGTACAGAGAGAAAGAAGAAAGAGAATGAAGACAGAGAAAGAAAAAGAAAGCAAGGTAGGCGCGAGACTGCTTCAACGAGACGTCTGACGAAGGAGCGTTGCCGCGCGCGCCGCTGTGCCATCACGTGATTGCGGAGAGAGTGTGAGGGGGCACGGACGGACGCCGCCGTGTTGCGCAACTGTTGCTATGCGCCGCTGTGTCATCACGTGATTGCGGAGAGAGTGCGAGGGGGCACGGACGGACGCCGCCGTGTTGCGCAACTGTTGCTATGCGCCGCTGTGTCATCACGTGATTGCGGAGAGATGCGAGGGGGCCGAGACGCCGCCGTGTTGCGACTGTTGCTATGCGCCGCGAGTACGGAGAGAGTGCGAGAAACGCCGCCGTGTTGCGACTGTTGCTATGCGCCGCTGTGAACGTGATTGCGGAGAATGAAGACAGAGAAAGATTGCGGAAAAGAACGGACGCCGCCGTGTTGCGCAAGGTAGGCCGCGTCATCACGTGATTGCGGAGAGAGTGCGAGGGGGCACGGACGGACGCCGCGTGTTCAACGATGCGCCGCTGTGACGTGTCTGAGGGGGCACGGACGGACGCCGCCGTGTTGCGAAGGATGCGCCGCTGACGAAGGAGCGTTGCCGCGCGCGCCGCTGTGCCATCACGTGATTGCGGAGTGTGTGTGAGGGGGCACGGACGGACGCCGCCGTGTTGCGCAACTGTTGCTATGCGCCGCTGTGTCATCACGTGATTGCGGAGAGAGTGCGAGGGGGCACGGACGGACGCCGCCGTGTTGCGCAACTGTTGCTATGCGCCGCTGTGTCATCACGTGATTGCGGAGAGAGAGTGCGAGGGGGCACGGACGGACGCCGCCGTGTTGCGCAACTGTTGCTATGCGCCGCTGTGTCATCACGTGATTGCGGAGAGAGTGCGAGGGGGCACGGACGGACGCCGCCGTGTTGCGCAACTGTTGCTATGCGCCGCTGTGTCATCACGTGATTGCGGAGAGAGTGCGAGGGGGCACGGACGGACGCCGCCGTGTTGCGCAACTGTTGCTATGCGCCGCTGTGTCATCACGTGATTGCGGAGAGAGTGCGAGGGGGCACGGACGGACGCCGCCGTGTTGCGCAACTGTTGCTATGCGCAGCTGTGCCATCACGTGATTGCTGAAAGAGAGTGAGGGGGAGAGGCTACAGCTGGGACTGTTCCAGGGCAACGACGGGCGGACGACGGACACCGCTAGTATGAGACAAAGGCTTTTGCCTTATAATGAAGAAGGCAACAGGCGGGCGGCACACACAAATTAAGGTTTCTAGAAAGACGTAACCAATAATTGAGAAAAGCTTTGATAAACAGTTGGGATTTACCCATTGATAAACACCGTGGCCGCATATTTGAGCTTTGCTGAACCACGCGGACGGAGTGCTTCAGCGCTACACACAACGAGAGAATACTAGGGAGCGGGAAAGGCAACGACGGCTAAGAGAAGACCCCAAAGCGCTGGAAGCCCTACACGAACGAAGACGAGCCCTTACATCTATGGGAGGTGCGAACGCTCGGTTTCAGCGCGAGTTTGTCACTGGAGTTTAGACATCCGTGTCTAGTCTGTGACTGTCGTTGAACTCGAACCTCCCTGCGCTAAGGAGCAACCTAGAAAAAACCTAACATCACCTACCTAAAACCAAGCAACAACCTAGAAGCAACCTAGCATCACCTAGCTAAAGCCTAGCAACAACCTAGAAGGAACCTAGAAACCTGGCATCACCCAGCTAAAGCCTTGCAACAACCTAGAAGCAGCCTAGAAACAACCTAGGATCACTTAGCTAAAGCCTAGTAACAACCTAACATCAACTAGCTAAAGCCTAGCAACAACCTAGAAGCAACCTAGAAACAACCTTACATCACCTAGCTAAAAGCTTAGCAGCAGCCTAGAAGCAACCTAGAAACAACGTAGGATCACCTAGCTAAAGACTAGCAACAACCTAGAAGGAAACTAGAAACCTGGCATCACCCAGCTAAAGCCTTGCAACAACCTAGAAGCAGCCTAGAAACAACCTAGGATCACTTAGCTAAAGCCTAGTAACAACCTAACATCAACTAGCTAAAGCCTAGCAACAACCTAGAAGCAACCTAGAAACAACCTTACATCACCTAGCTAAAAGCTTAGCAGCAGCCTAGAAGCAACCTAGAAACAACCTAGGATCACCTAGCTAAAGCCTAGCAACAACCTAGAAGCAACCTAGAAACAGTTTAGCATCCCCTAGCTAAAGGCTCATGGGTGACGATATGGTAATTTTCGCATAACATAGATTATACCTTTACTGAGGCATTGGCCAAGAACTGGGCAGCGGGACTTTTAGCTCCAACGTTGAAATATTATTGCGAAACGATAAAAAAGATAATGTAAAAATTACACCATCTCCCGCTAAAGGGAACCATGTGTGGATGCGAAGCAGCGGGGAGATGGTTCGCTTGAGCGGGGGATGGTGTAGTTTTCTTTAGGAGCTGGCTCGCCAGGTTCTTAAGCTGGGTCGAAGTCCCGCGCTGTAAGCTGCATCCATCCATTCAAAGCGTCGTGGAACGCGAATAGGAACGCTACGCGCGTCGTGTCTTCCCTCTAGCCTGGCCGTTAATTCTCACAGGGCGAGCGGGGAACGCGGTCGACAGGAGCGCGAGAGTGGGGGGGGGAGCGTATGAGAGGAGAGAGACGGAGAGGGGACGCGCATGTGCTGGCGCTCATCGCGGTGTTGCGCAGAAGAGAATGAGGCGCGCGAGAGGGGGGGCGTAGGAGGGAGCTCATCGCGGCGTTGCACAGGAAAGAATGCGGATGATGATGATGATGAAAAACATTTATTATAAAAGAAAAAAGAAAGAGAGTTTGGGGGCCAAAGCATGACCCCGCTACATGGTCGGCGTCCCTAGTCCGGGACACCGCATGACGAGGCCCCGTCTCGCGCCCGTCGCACCAGAGCCCGTTGCGACTCCAGTGAGGAGCAGTTGAGGAGGGCAGTCTCCCACGCCTCTCGTGAAGGGGTAGGGGAAGGGGGCAGGTGGGGATTTTTAGTACATGCCCACACCATGTGGAAGATATCACAGGTCTCCCCACAGTGTGGGCACCGCCCATCCGTGTTCGGATCATAGTGTTTTAATATTGCAGGACAGAGTAGAGTACCTGTCTGCAAGCGCCTTAGAGTTCGCTCATCCGCCTTTACTCAGCCCCTTTGCAGAAGCCGGAAAAAGGCGGTGAGCGCGATGCGCGATGCGCAGTGGAGCGCGGATGCCACCGCCGGATATAGCCCCAAGGAAAAGCTGCTTCGTATCTAAAACACAACAAGCATTCTGCAAGTGTGCAGAACAGACAGCTTAACGGTTAACAGAGACATATCTTAGAATAGTGATACAAGGATTTAACACAAATGTGCTGTTTTAACAGCGAAGCTGCTCTAGCTCGGCGTAAGATGCCTGTCGTGACCAAAAACTATCCATCATCATGAACGGGTATGTGCCACAAAGTTTGGGCAAATCCCACTACTCACCGCCCCTGCGTGGCCTGTAATAATCCTGATGGGTGAGAGAACGATTACAGAGGGAGAAAAAAGAGAAAGAAACAGAGAGACGTACAGAAAGAAATACATAAAGAAATAAAAAGAAAAATTCATGCCGAAAAAAGATTCTTCACGGGGCGCGATTCGAACTCCCGTACCTTCGATGCAAAGACGAGCGTCCTAACCAGTCGTCCTAACCAGCAGGAACGCGAGTAGAGCATACCATAGCCATGTATAGTACACTAGTAAAGTGCAGCGAAGGTGTGGGAAAGGGAAGCGAGCGTGAGGAGGAGAGACGTGATGGTGAGGAGGAGGGGAGAGAGTAGAGTAGCGCAGAAACATTGAGAAAGAGAGAAATAGAATAGCGAAGATAACTCTCTTAAGAGATGTTCTCTAAAGATAACCAAAGAGAGGCCGCACCACCTGGCCAAGCCGCGCATGCGCAGTAGCTAAGCCACGCGCTCCACTCAACAGTGCATAGCCTGGCTGCGCCCGATCGTGCCCAGACGGTCATGGGACGTCCTAAGAGAGCGCGTACTCCTGAGGAGGAATCCGCGCATCTCGAAGCTAGGCGTGTCGGTCGACAGGGGTGTGCGAGCGACGACGGGTCCGTGCTTCTTTGTACCGAGCTTTGCGCGACTTAGTGAAAATTTCCCGCATTTTTTTTTTGTACTGTAACGTACTACGAAGTGTCCACGAATTGAAAGCGTATACACTTTCTTGCTCGAATAAAACCAGAACTGGCATCAAGGGCTCAAAATAAATACCGAGACACCGAAAGTGACTACTATTTCGTTGAAATTTAGGATGCCGAAGTTGAAAAAGGCGCTTTCTCAGTGATTTATATCGGCCACACCCTAAAAAGTATGTCCTATGCTTTTTACTTGCAAGCATCAGTGACAAAGGTACGATACAGAGTAGCCCTGTGGAAGAAGGGGGAGGGGGGCATGGAAGAGTATTTTGCGATCACTTCCAATTGCCTTGAAGGACACCACTGTATCTTGCATAGAAAGTTACGGTGCTGAGAGAGTGTCCATAACAACCTAGACAGGAAACACGTAGCCGTCGTGCATTTTTCTTCCGTATGAGAAGGAAGGAAGAAACAAGCGGAAAGACAGGGAGGTTAGCCAGTTCTTGGACCGCCTGGCTACCCTGTGCTGGGGGAAGGGGTAAGGGGGATAACAGATGATAGAAGAGAGATGTTACAAAAAAGAAGGAGAGAAAACACCAGAATGAAAGGCGGCTAAATTCAGCCCTTAATCTCTATTTTCTTAGAGCAGCTGTTTTTAATGGGATGATAAAGAAGACGAAGAAGAACACCAGGCGTTGGGTGCGTACTCTCTTCAATGCATTTTTATAGATACTATAGGAGAAAATCGTCGCTCGAAAAGTTTGTACAAACTCTGCCACCAACGCGAATTTCGCCTAACGCCCAGTACATGCGAGTTAAAAGGTACGAAGCCAACGTAAAAAGCTACAACCACATTTTTCTTACAGTCGTGGCATGGATAAAGAGCAGCCTGAGCCCAGAGGTTGCGATATCCAATACGGGCCACGACGGCCGCATTTAAGTGGAGGCGAAAATGCTTGAGGCCCGTGTACTTAGATTTAAGTGCGCGTTAAAGCACCCCAGGATGGTCGAAATTTCCGGAGCCCTTCACTACGGCGTCTTTCATAACCATGTCGTGGTTTTGGGACATATGACGCCAACAGTAATTATTGGGCAAGCATCATGGTCAGGTCCTATACCCCTTTGAACTGTTTGTGGTCAGAAAAAAAATGAACATCACAAACAACCGCAGTGAAATTAGTCTGGAGTTTTGCTTTCCCCATATCAGTGTGCCTTATCGAATAATTTCCCTCTTCCTACGAAGTGCTGCCACGTCTGCAAGCGTTATAATGGTGCAGATCATCTAATGCCTGAGCATAGCGATATTCAAGCCATTGTCTTGCTGTATATTTTCGCGTGGGCGTGACTGTGAAGAACACGGCACTCGGTCTAATAAAGACGAAACTCTTTATTGGGCGAACTTGCGCCCGGGAAACGAAAAGTGAAATTTATTCTTTAATTTTTACAAGTACCTCACGGGTTCCACATGGGAACATTGAGTTAAGGAGGGTACATTATGTTTTGTTTTGCAAAGAGCGATCAAGACAAAGCGAAAAAAAAAAAATACACCATCTCCCGCTAAAGCGAACCATTAGGCGATGCGAAGCAAGGCTTCGGCATGTCGAGCCCGCGTTTCAAGGAGGAGTAGAGAGGGGGAGGGGGAATGGAGGGGAGGTGTGTGGAGAGGGCTTGCGCATGCGCAGTAAGGGTGGTGACGCTGCACACCACCACCGGATTGAACTCCGCCATAAGATGCTCCGCATCTAAAAAATAAACATGCTTGTACATACGCAAAGTCTTGCAAATTATAAGCAATACACATTGTACACTGTGATAATCTGATGAACGGTAAAGCGCGCCGGCATATATGCATGTGGCATCGAAGGTTCCTGCCTAATCGTAGGTGGTCGCATTAGTTCTAGAGTAAACTGTACTGTTCTCGTTGCTTGCTCAAGCTTATGCGAACAATCCAAATAATCCGGAATGTTCGATATTCCGGCGCGCCGCGCGCAAGGCAATGGTTATTGGTGTAACGGGTCGGTTGCATGAAAATAGAAAAAGAAGCGCGAGTGGCAATATGTAATGCTTCATCTGGGGGCTTGAAAGTAGTCTGATGTGGACATATTCATGGACGTTTGTTTGATATGCAGTATAAATGCTCACAGCATTTGCTCGTGACAGTCATTTTTCCTCTTATGTGTCTTTCCAAGAGGTGTGCAACGAAAAATAGTTTTTTTTTATTTGTGCGAGGCTGTTTATACTTACGCTACCAATATGAAAGTGATTTTGCTGTGCATTTTTATTAGATTAGAATTTCCAAAATTGGTAATCATACATGCTATAATTCTTTCGAGGTTCGAAGTATACTTGAACAAACAAACAAACAAACAAACAAACAAACAAACAAACAAACAAACAAACAAACAAACAAACAAACAAACAAACAAACAAACAAACAAACAAACAAACAAACAAACAAACAAACAAACAAATTAAAAAAATACGAAAAGAATAAATAAATAAATAGCAGCATAAGCACGGCATCTGCCATCTGCTAGTGGATTGTGTCCTGGGGCAGCACTGACGCGTAGGGACGCCGTATGGGCGTTTACACGTGAACCAGAACACGTAGTTATGGGTGTAAATAGGTACGTTGAAAAGGAATGTCTAATTTTTTTTTGTGGAACGCACGGACCTGTTGAAGATCGAGAACAATATAATTCATGTGGAAACGAAGTTCAGTATTTTGTATAAGGCACTTATCCACAAAAAGAAAGTTTACTTCACGCAGATATTTCAGTATGAAGAACTTTACGATTGTCTATCTATTCCCAGGTGCTAAAAAAGTTGAAATCGGGGTAGCGAGGACGTCAGTACGGCTTGCACAGCGGCTGACCGGTTTTCGAGCTGCAACAGCCCCGTGTATTCGAATTTCTTCAACCTGGTTAGACGCAGTGGCCAACAGAGGTCCAACAGCGCCAGTTGCCCGTGCCTCACACTTTGTCGTCGTGGCAAAGCTCTCTGATACTGCTTACGCTATGGAAGGTGAGCTGACGGCGAAATTTTTTTCAACGAGCTTGCTTTTTTTATTCGTATATCTGCAGTGCGATCGTTAAGGACATTAAAAACCAAGGATGCAACGAAAACATAACGTGCAAGGAGAGAAAACGGAAGAACTTACAACACATTAGCAACGGCAGACACACTTCTGCATAAATATGGCTAGGCGAAATAGTTCATGTCCAATTATGTTGATGAGGCGTTAAGCCGTGTAGGCTTTCATTCCTGTGGCACCGATTCAGTGTAACTTTGAGATATATCTGCCCGTATTTATATTACTGAATTTATTACCTGCATTGTCAGCTCTAGGACAACTAATTCCTCCACTTGCTTATTTGTCCACATGACTGTGTTGCTGCCTCTTACTATGGCATCCAACATGCCTCGACTCACTGTGTAGTGCGTGGTTGTTCACTACAAAAGCTCATCCGTTGGTCGTTACAATTTAAGTTTGCATCTCCTTATGCCGTGTAGCATATATTGTAGCTAAGTAGAGCAAAGGGGAGCTTATTCTTAGCTACATTTGGAAGCTGTGGTTCGGTAACTTACTGGCGTAAATTTTCATTTGTGTGTGCACTTCTAGTTTAGCCATATTTTATAACTTGTATATATGTACTCGAATTAAAACGCTTAATGGCAATCCTTGTGTCCTGCGTCTAACGCCGGCGTGACCTGGCTGCGTCTCCAAACAATTCGGTGCTCCTTCTGCTCATTCCCGGAAATATATTGCCCAATTTTTTGTTTTGCCAATTTCGCATGGCCCGGCTGGCAGGTAGCCCACGCGGCTCACGATACAGTCACGCGATGTTCGCGTACAAATGGACACAACTGAACGACGCTACATGCTGGAATCCAACCACTGTAGGGCGAGAGAGAGAGAGAGAGAGGTAAAGGAAAGGTAGGGAGGTTAACCAGGTTGCACCCGGTTTGCTACCCTACACGAGGCGAGACTTAAAAAGATATATATATATATATATATATATATATATATATATATATATATATATATATATATATATATATATATATATATATATATATATATATATATGTACTACGTCGCGTCTCACGTGAGGTTGGGTAAGGTTGTACCCATAGTAATTTTTTTATGGTCTATTCTAGCGTGCCTTCGGCCAGCGAACTCCATTCACTACAAATCGCCACTGACCAACAAGTTCGTTTTCCTGGACCGTATCAAGAAGCGAGGAGATGGCCTGGACATGCTGTACCACGCAGTGGACGTCGCCGCCTCCTTCCTCATTCCGCGACCGGAGGTTCCGAGAGGTGAGCACGTGACCACTTTGTTCGAAGAAAGAGACGGCACTTCCGCTTGAAGTATGAAAGGTTCTCGAGCATTAGGGCAAGAAAAGACGTAGCACTACAGAAAAAAAGCCAGGACACCGCGCTACTAACGAATGATAGTTCATGATATAATGCTTCAGCATATATACCATATTACAGGAGGATGGAAATAGCGTATCACCAGTCACCATCGTGATTGCCATGGTCGTACAGTGGTTAGGGCGCTCGGCCGCTTACCCAAAAGTCGCGGGTTCGATCCAGGCCGCAGCGATCGCATTTCGATGGAGGTGAAAATGCCAGAGGCCCGTGTACTTAGATTTAGGTGCACGTCAAAGAACCAAAGGTGATCGAAATTCCCAGATTCCTCCACCACGGCTTGCCTCGTAGTCATATCGTGGTTTTGGCACGTAAAACACCAGGCATGATTACTGTTATTATTATTACTATAGAGTCACCATCGCAATATACTCAGGTGGTGACATCGGTACGGTCCTTCGTTGCTGTAGTACTGTGGTATATACGCTGTAGCAATATGCAATAAACTGTCAGCGGTTAGCGGCACAGTATCTTCATTTCGTCTGCGGTCCGCCGTCTTTTCCCCTTTTTATACTCTGAAGCTGTGCATGCGCTGTACGAGCTAACCCATCAGTCTGCTCTGCGAAAAACTTTCTCGTAAAATTAGCATCCACCCAAGCAAGTCATAACGCATCTCGCCAATAAATTGTGCAAATCCAACGCAGCTTTTTGGATCTGTGAGAAACAAAGCTCTAACCACCTAAGCGGTATATTAAACGCTATACAAGCGCGACACGTACACTTATGTCCGCGTTTTAGCGATTGAATCAATTTGCAGTATTCTACATTACTGAAGGAAACGGGCTGTGTGAGTCGCAAGTTTAATCTCGTTCAATGCTCGTGGTAATGCGCCACACCGCCCATAGGGTACACTGAAAGCCGTAACACGAACCTGACTGCAAGCATGCAATGTGCGAGACAATGCACAGAGCAATGTCGCGAGGATGAAAATGTTTCGCGGCGGTGTCGACATATGAATGATGACCGCAAGGACTTGCACAGAGACGCACAATGCTTCCCTTTGGTATAGTCACGAATTATATGCATCACTGTGTGAGGGATAGGCGCTAAGGAAGAATAAAGACACAGCTAATGTATGTGTGCACACCGCGCCTAAATTATTGAGAAGCAAATATATAGAAGCAGCAGTTCAATATAAGAATATATAATTTCGTAATGACGCAAGTGTATCATAGAGGTAGTAATTAGTCCACATTGCAACTGCAGAATGCATTTCGTTATTTCAATCTTCTATAAGTTCATGCACGGTTGCTACTTTGCACATCCACAGACTGTGATATATAATACAGACCTCACAATATGTAGTCATACGCAACTTTTGATGATAATGTAGGCCATAAATAGTATGCAATCAATGTTCGCTTGCTTATAGAAGATAGAAGCATAGAAATGGCCCCAACAAGTGCGTATTATCAACGACTGCGCGGGGCAACTCCCCTATCACGCAAAACAAATGGGAATAGGAATAAACCATTAATCATACGCAGGGCTTGTGTATAGGTAAAACAAAACCAACAAATCTGAACTGAAATATTTAAAATGGTTGTTGTTCGTTATTCGCCATTTTAATTTTTTGAACTGCAAATAGGTACCATTTCAAGCAACATGTCTATGGCTTTTTCGCTTATATCTTAGGGCTGACGCGATTCGTATATTGCGACTTTTCTTGCTAGCTCTTCTGGCACCGGAAATCGTCAGCAGTCCGGTGGAGAACTTGCCGCAGGGGCTTTCGAATGTGAGTACAAAACGTTTATTGGGAGTTTACTAGGAACACGGGGGCCATTTGTCGGGATATTAAGACGCATCAATTTTCAGCGTCTCATTTACGTTTCGCACAATCTTCCGCGGATAAGATTTACTTGTCGCAACAGCTTAATGAGATCCGTGTCGTAAAAGAACTGCTTGTTGGAAGAGTTGACATAGATTCCTGTTGTAACTGATTTAGGAGAGAAAAACGCACACACCACGGCAGAAGACGACAGTACATAGCGCTGCTGGAGAAACGCCTTCATTCCCTATGTTACGTTGCATGCTTGTGAGCGGGCGTGTTGGGCTTATGTGTACTTGAAAGCTAACTTGACTGCGTGGAATAAGTGGTAATCCACCGCCTTGTAACGCACTAGTCAAATGATGGTTACCAAATTGAGCTAAAGTGGGAGTCCCCCATAACATCTTCTCGTAACGTAAATGGCGACGCTACAGCTTCCTTCCTTCTCGGACTAGTGTACATAAGCCATAGGTGAACCAGTTCGAAGTTAAGTTGTGGCTACATACTTCCTTTTACCAAACAGGCACACGGTGTCCTTAAGCGCGGAAAATAACATATTTGGATGTGGAAATGCTTATCATACAGCAGATTTTTTTGTCATAAAACAAATTCCTGCTATTTGCCGACAGCTGATGTAAACCAAGAGCGGTGATTGGAGCATAAGCGTTTCTTGCTGCGGAGTGTTGCCACAAGCCGGGCGCCGCGCTGTATAGTGCGCTGAAATCGCACAGTAGCAGCACTAGGGCGCACCGGAATAACACCAGGAGAGAGCGATCGCATTTCATGACGCGCGCTCCATGTCATGACGTGTGTTGACGTAGCTTCTTTCCCCCTTGCCATCTCTCCCTGTGTAGCTTCCATATCGCTCGTCGGGACGACAGATGAGAGAAGCCGCTTAAAGCGTGCGACAATCCCTGAACTCCGCTCGGTTTTGACGAATTCGAATTTTTTTTTTTTTTTTTTTGCGGCCATCGATACGTGAAGCAATAAACTCTCTTGCTGAGGTAAGTTTATCATTACTTGAAAAAAGGGTTCAGGACCCCTTTACAGTGCGCGTGCCATGGATTCAAGCCAAAATGTTTAGAAGAAGAGCTGTGTGCGTCGCGTTGGAATGATCCCAACGTACGTTGAAACTACGTCCATCATCTGTGGTATATACTCCAAATGGCCAGGCGTGTCTTTGGCAATGGCATTATTACGCACATGCACGTGATGTCAGGTTCGATTCCCGAACGAGGAGCGCCTTTAGAGGAGGGGCAAAGTGCAAGAAATTACGAGTAAGTAACCTACTTTGCAAACCTTCGCATTGTTTTGGGCTGTGATGTAAGTGTACTGCAATGATAACATGTATGCATGTATTCCAATGAGCATTTGTATGCAGGAATTGTTAAAAAATTCAATTAGAATAATCAACAACAGCAACAACAGACGGCACTTTTTTCTTGAAATAGCGACGCTGTAGAATGGAAAGATGGTTTCGTATTTGTTCCGCTATCTATGTTTCATTTTTTTTTTGAAAATGAGAGAAGATAGGCGACGCAGGAACATGGAAGTCTTAAAGTAAGCAACAGAGTTCAAACGTAGAATGTCGCTGGAGCCAACATCTCGACATAGCGCGCTGTGCGATTCAAGATGGCGTCCGGAGGAGGGTCAGCCCGTCTGCTGAAGATACGCTGTCATGTCTTACGTGCACCGGCTGTCTCGTCGATTTAAGAAGATAGCAAGAAGTTTTCACGTCGATGTTCTTTTTTCGTCAAACCAAAAAGCTGGTAAAGCTTGTGCTGCGATTGGAAACAAGGCTAGAGGAACTTCGGGTGTGGGTTGCATGGTGAAGCATCGCACCCCCCCCCCCCCGTGTCATGCTCTGTTGGTGTGGTCTATAGGATCCCCCTCTCCTGCGACAAGGTGTATATAGGCCAGTCGGGTAAATGTATCAACGAAAGACTCCGCCAGCACAATAGCACTTTAAGGGGAACGCCGACGTCACACCTTTCGACACATTGTAGGGCATGTGGATGTAAACCGTTCTTCGACAACACTGTCATCTTGCACAAACATAGAGATAAAAGGGCACGGGAACTCGTGGAAGCATACTTCATGAAAGATGCGGGAGATGATTGCATATCTGAGCCGTCCGTTTGCCTTTTAGATTGTGAACTACGTAAGCTTAATGAGTTCTTTGACTACAGGTAACTTTTGCGCATGCGTT
The DNA here is from genome assembly GCF_013339695.2 of Rhipicephalus sanguineus. NCBI lineage: Eukaryota > Metazoa > Arthropoda > Arachnida > Ixodida > Ixodidae > Rhipicephalus > Rhipicephalus sanguineus. The sequence goes on from NC_051179.1 coordinate 95,998,817, forward strand.
GTTGGTTGTCAGGTGTTTGAATTTTTCTTTCGATAAACTTCAGTTGTTAGACAGCGCTCGTCTTGTGTCCTCTTCTTTGTGCTCCGACCCGTTCGCGCTGAGAAGTTTTCAAAATGCATCAGTTCCAACTCGCCCACCTCTCTACTTTACTGAAGTTGGTTAACTATTTATCGCTCTTGGCAATGGTAAGCCGACACCAGTTTTCTGGCTTCGTGAATGTTCTCCATACACGCACTTGTCCATGAAAAGAGTCTTCACAACGCTCTACTGCGTTTTTTTTAAACAGTGTATGTTGCGAGGCGATGCCTAGGGACTGTAACAGCGAAATATTTTTTTTTTGAAGTTCCTAGTCGGGGAAGACAAAATGAATTGCACTGCACAGGATAGGCGTCGGTAAATCTCGGAAGAAAATCATTACGCCATTCGCTATCCATACATTCGCCACTGCTAGCGTCCGCAAGCGATGTTGTTTTGTAGACACTTCACACCAACTGAAGCCGAAGGGCTGCGTACCACGTCTCCAGTAGCCCCGCCGACCTGTTTTTCTCCTTGCAGCACCACCACGCCTCTTCACCAGCAGAACTGCGCATTCCCGTTCTTACTGAAGATGGAAACAGGGCGACGATTATCATCTTAATTTTAACGCGATAGCGTTAGAGAGCTCATTTCGCGGAAATTCCGATGTCGGTGTCGGTGACGGCGTCCCTTGTGAGCGAAAAACCAAGAAAAATGCAAATAAAACAAACAATAAAAATCTTCGGTCCCATTGAGGAACGAACCCGGGCCGTTTGCGTGGCAAGCAGGTGTCCTACCACAAAGCCAGATGTGACTTCGGGAAAAAACACTACATAAATGCCATGTAATGAAGGAGTCTCCTTACGACGCAAATGAGCCCATTCCGGCGATTTGTAGACGCATTGGCGAGGCCATGAAACTACGTTTTTTTCGCAATGCCATGCATCGAAAAAAGCCGGGAAAGTGCACCCATCGCCGCTAAAAACACACAAACTTGCAAACAGCTCCAAAAATGCCCAACTATGACCATCTAGCGGGAAACATACCAAGCAAACATTACATAAGGTGCTGCCATCTGCGAGGCATTGTGAGAAACATGTCTCGACTCTAGTACAGGGAAGTGCTTTAAATAGAAAACCTGTACCATTACTATAGATACATCGCGCGCGCACGTGTGTGTGTGTAATGACACACATTAATAAGTATGCATTTAGCGGTTGAAGTGCGCACTAGGGGCCGGATTTCGCTGTCGCGTTCAAGTCTTAAAGGCGAAGATTAAGAGTCCCCCAATTTTTTTATATAAGCGCGGCGTTCCCTCTCGAACAGAATGGCGCGCACAATTCTGCAGAAAACTTCAGTCGGACAGGATTGCGAATGAGTGATCTAGGCAAGGCGCATGGTTGTAATGCCGAAACCCGTGTGAGGGGACCATTCACTTATAATTGTGACTTATATCCAGGCACTGCGAGAGCTTCCACGCGTGGCGACTATGGTGACGGGGGGCCTATCACTGGCAATCGTGTTTCCCCTGTTCGGCCTGTGTCTGCTGACGTGTCGTTGCTGCTGCGGAGCCTGTGGAGGCGGAAGGAATCAATTCCAAAAGACTTGCGATGGTTGTTGGCGATGCATCTGTTTCTTGAGCCTCGCAACGTGCTGCGCCCTGATGACGTAAGTGGATGTCCTTCCTATACATCAAATAATTTGCAAAGGAAAGTGTGATACACACAGTCTTACACTCAATAGCCACATATGGCCATAGAAAAAAAGGATCACTTACAGTTTTCAGCTTGCAATTAAGGGCTGTCCAGAAGGCCCACGACGCCGCCACCCGTCTCGGACTGATGGTGCCGACGTGGACGCGGCCCACCTCGGCCTAAAAAACCGAGCTTCAGGACTCTTTTCAATAAAGTTATTCAATCAATCAATCAGCTTGCTGTCATGCCCTGCGGCAGCACTGCGTCCTGCGTGTCGGCCAAGGACAGACAACGAAAAGCATTAGTTCTCAGTGCGGCTTCCGAGGTCTACAGCGGCAACTCAGAAATTGCGCAGGACACGGTGCTATGAAGACGGGATATGCGTGGTTGGCGAGGCACCGGAGAATTGGGAGAAACTCCGGGTGGGAACATCACGTGACAATGAACAGTCATCATGGAGAATGTAAATAAGAGTGTAATGGCACTACGCGTTTATCCCATCGAATAGCAAGTGGACCTTTAGCCTCTGAACGCGACGTGAGATGGAAGTAAGCGGCTGAGGATGACGTGGATGTCCCTAACAGCTACCACGAGGAAAAAAAAGTGCGACGAAAGGCGCGACAGCTTTTAGTTTTATCCAACGCCATACATAATGATGGAATCCAGAAGAAACGGAACGACGGCAGCAGGGGATTGCACTTTTACGGGGATGGAGGCCTATATATAACGTGTCTTTTTCTGGCTGATGCGGTTGCTTTGCTCAACTTGAGGATCCTATCGCGGCCACAGCATCCGAACTATGAAGGGGAGAAAGGGACGTGTACTCAGATTAAGGTGCACGTAAATTAATCAAGTACCCCGGTTAAAATTAATCCGGTTGTCCTTCACTACGACGGGCTCCATAATTTCGTCGTTCTTTATGCCCAAATTCCATATCAGCTGTTCAAATGCGTAGTGAATTTAGTTAGCCACTTACCCGCCCTTTGGATCAACCGATAATTTAGTGCCTAGAGGGCCTGATGTAGTTTAAATGCGCAAAACCGCGAGTGGCATCAGTGCAGCGCACATATCCATCGGATCAAAAGATTTTAAAAATTGGTCTCTAGTACCAAAGCCCCATGCAAGCCCCATGCTCAAAACAACTTCTCTATACAGGTGAATCGTTCAGTACAGATTGGCCACTTATGTATACATTGAGAGATTAACTACTCTACTTACCTCAGATTCTATCCTGGAAGTTCACGGGCCCCAGTAGTTCGGTGTCTTTTGCTCTGAGCTGCTAAGCTCGAGCACGCGAATTCAATACCTAAACTCAGAGTTTGGATTTCTGTGGGTGGAAATGCGAAAATTATAAAGAAAACATTCTTTTTACAGATGCCTCTGTATGGAAAATTCGAAGGCTTTCAAAACAGCTTGGAGCTCTGCACTATAGCGCGTATGGGTAATCGCTCAAATGATAGAGGTATTATGTTACATTCCGCATGTCTGCGCATTTCTGCGCTGCCTCATGTGCATGTGGAGAAGCGCTGGTGGTCGAAGCCAATACGAAACAATCCGGTACAGACTCTCTCGCACTGGCTTTGTTTGTTTTAAACATGCTTCATCTCTTCCTTATTGAACAGTGTGGCATCGTTAAGACGTTACCACAAGTGGCACAGTTCATAGGCCTAGCCAGAGGGGAACTTTCAGTAACTGAACATTGCCCCCCCCCCACGCAGATGTGTAAAGCTGCGCTCACCCATACACACATACATAGTGAGTACATATAGAAGCGTCGAACCTCCCCTTCAGTGTAAAATCCTGGCTATGCCCCTGTTACAGGTCCGAGTGCGTGATGTAATATACTTTCGCACACAATGCCGAACCCGCGAATTGTGCCCCCTTAATATTGGGGCAAATTTAACATAATACTTCTATCATTTAAGGTTGTGTCATTTGTTTCGTTCTCCTCACAACATATCATGCACCTGCAAATATATATGTGTGTTTATATCTGTCTTACCGCGAAGCCTTTCTTCTGGACATTTTACATTTGAAGTGAACTCAGCTTTGTGTAATATTTAATGTTTTTTTAACACGAAAGTGTTTTATGCCGGGGTCCGTAGACATCAGTGACGTATTTCCGTCACGGAAATGACGTCGCAAAAATTTACACGATCAGAAGGCAAAGAAAAAAAGTTCCGTCAACGGGCGCTGAACCCACGCCCGTTCGGTCCGCAACAGATGCCGGGCACGCTATCCACTGCTCCACGGTCACAGACTTTAGCAACTTTACAAACGCGCCTTTTATATCTACCACTCTCCCTGTTGGCGGGGCGGTGTTGCCCTCTGAGAGCGGTAAAGTAAAGTAATTCGTTATTACTGTGGCCTCCGCGATTAGCAGCTGTAACGCGTTAAACGTCCGTCTCATTCGGCGCGTTTTCAATAGAAGTTCAATTTTGTCAAAGCCTTAACACACCGTTAGTTGGCGAGCTCAGCTCAAGCGTCGTAAAAGCGTCGGCCTCGCTCATAGCATCAAGCTAATCCAAACCAAAAAATAGCTCTCCGACGCGCGCCTGCCTCACCTGGCTGTAACACCGCGTTCCCCACTCACTCGCTCGCCCCGAGAAAAATCGTGGGTGGGCTACCGGGGCGGCACGACGCGCTTTGCGTTTCCCTAGTCCGGCCGTGGTGCTCAATCACATTTTGATATGCCGCGGGATGGCGGCCAAGTTCTGCGTCCAATATGCGACGCTCTTCTGGCTATCGCACCTCGTTCTCTGATTACGCTTTCAGCGTTAACCACCTCAGCTACCACAAGGGTTTGTTTAATCATTTAACATGCACATTAGCCGTCGGGATGGAGATGTACAACCAATCATCAAAGTGGGTGCATCCACGTTAAACGGTGCTATAGCTGCCAAAGGTCAATATACTTTGTGCAAACTCTCTTATTTCAATGTACAGTAAACATTCACTTACTTCGGCAAGGGCACACTTTACTTTCGTGTTATTCCTATTCCTATGATGGAGGGATCAACCATCTTTTTGAACTGTCCTGTACTCCTTCAAGTGATGGCTTTTATAGACAAAAATTTTAATCGTTTGTTAGCGGCAACAATATGCTGCCGAAAACTGCGGCCACAAGTGAAACGAACGACCACGATAGCGTTGTGCTTGTCCTCATCCCGACCTTGCCGTCAGCGTCCACTCGCCATCAGCTGCCTCGTCACCAAACACGCAGTCCCTTTGATGAACGTCGCGCTGAAAGGATGATAGGTGCCGCCCACATAAAAAAAACAACTAATAAAATAAACCAAAAGAAAGCAAATAGTGGTTTTCTGGTGTTTTACGTGGCCAAAGTATCATATGGTTACGAGAAAAGGCGTTATCATGGACTCCGCACTAATTTCTACCCCCTGGGGTTCTTGAACTTGCACCTGAATTTTAGTACTCGAGTGTTTTAGCATTCTGCCCCCATGGAAGTGCGACCGTCGAGGCCGGCAATCGAACCCGCAACCTCGAGCTTGGCTGTGCGACACCTCTGCATAACGATACAACGGGAGGCGCCTCACATTACGAACACAGGTTCTATGGGGATCAAAAATCTGATCTCTATATTAGTGAGGGCACCGTTCATACTGCAAGCGCGATCAAATGCTTATTTTGCTTTATAATACCTTGCAGGTGACATGGAACTGAAGCACTTGAAAACAGCTGAAGTCTGTCTGCTTTAGGCGACGATAAGCTAACAGAATATTCGCTCTTGGCGATGCAGGTGTTTGTCGGCGGGCGCCATCATGACCGACATGTACACGTACGCGGGCATCACCACTTTGCCTCAGTACCCGAAACGTGTCATACACGATCTGGAGACGGGATACCTTAAAACACAGAGCGTGAGCAAACAACTCTCCTTTATCCGTAGACTTTCAGCTCTTCATGGCCTTTTGCGGCTCCGTGGTCAGTTGCGCGACCTGAATATCATGCTGCATGACATACTGCCGCTAATAAAAACACACACAGAAGAGAGACACGAACAGGACGACAAAAGGGCGGCACTTCCAACTGACACGCCTGAAACAACTGAAACTTCCCACTTCCAACTGAAACACGCCTCGGCTTACACTAAATGTGAGACAGGCGTTGTATACCAGATCCCCCTGACGTGCGGCAGGTATTATGTTGGGCAGACTGGCCGCTGCATGAACGTACGAGCCAGGGAACATGACAGAAATATAAGGAAAGTAAATGAACTTGCGCATCTTCCCGCGCACTGCAAGGTCTGCAAATGCGAACCACGATTTCATGACGTGACGATTCTAGGTAAAAGCAAATATCAGACAGCCCGTGAGTTACTAGAAGCTTTTTATATCAGTAAGTTAGGTGATGAATGTATAAGTGACACGTCCATACAGCTGCGGTCTTCTGAGATTAGATTGTTTGAGAGGTGGGTAGGTTAGGCAGTGCTGGCTATTCTGCGCATGTGTGTGTCACATGTATATATCGCTATGTTTCATGTCTGAAATAAATCAGTTGGAAGTGCCACCCTTTTGTCGTCCTGTTCGTGTCTCCCTTGTGTGCGTGTTTTTACTAGCGGCAGTATGTCATGCAGCAAGCAATACCAACTAGGCCAAGAAGAAGTTCTCCTGAATATCATGCATACCCCACAGAGAATGTGTAGCGCCAAAGGAAATTTTATTCGCAATTTGGGCATAACGAGCTACTGGAAAAGACACAATGCCAAACTTCGTATGGTCAGTCCTGAATTTCACGTAAGACTTATAGGCAGAGAAGATAATGGACTGCATCGTGTCATCCCTGATCCCATGTACAATGCTTTGTGCAACGCAGCATGGTTATGCAACGTAAACAGCACTTAAGCCAAGCTTCTCTCATTTTAGGTGTGACAGTGAGGTTTGCTGAAGCAATGATTTTAGCGAAATACTTTTCGATATACGTGGCTTCCACTGATTGCGCCAATCATCTAGGTATATAGCACAAAGAAGTGAATACGAGAGATGCAAAGGTAAACGTGTTTTAGGGCTATAATGTTAGAGAAAAGTTATTACGACTACATTTATACAGATGAATTAGAAGGTAAATTGTTTATTAGGAAAAAGGACGAAACTGTTGGAGACACATTGAGACAGGCGTAACCAGCTTGGGACTTGGGATTAGGACTAGCTATAGCGACGAATATAATCAGTGCGGGTAGAGATTTTACGGATAGTTACTTGTCTGTCAGACGAAGAAAACAATTTACTGCCGGTAATCGCGTGAATATTGTATTCACGTCGACAATGCCCTCTTTTCCTTTTAGGAAATCGATGCCCTGCTGTTGGATGACTACGCAATTTTCGAAAAAGAGATGAAAGAAAGGCTAGACGGTAAGTGCGCGTGATGAAGTTGCTGTTATTGAGGACCATTTATATCCAACATGAGCAAGCTTTTCCAAATCCAATAACAATGTTCTTCAAATCAAATAGGAGCAAGGTTCTTTAACGTGCGCCTAAATTACTGTAAGGAGCTGCCCTTTACACCAGCATTGTTGTCGGGGAAGAACTTACGCATCTAATATTTTCAGACAGAACATCTGTATCTAAACTCTTTACTGCTGACTGACAAGGCATCTTGGAGCCATTGTCGTTGCTTGAAAATGTCTATGTTAACAAGTTGTCTTTGGCTGTTTTTGTTCTGAACTGTCGAGCTCCATGGCACTGTTGTTCTAATTATCTGTCGTGCTGATTCATTGAAATGTATGTAGCTTTTAATTAAGAAATACGCTCGCTATAGAGCTGCCACAAAGCACATTCTTCTTCAGCTGCTTTTAGCAACAAACATGGCAACGCTGTTAAGAAAACCCGCTTGTAGGACTTGTCGTTATGTGGATTTATTTATCAATAAACCCTGTGACAGAGGCACAGCCTCAAATGAAGAGTTGGAACAGCATTTTACCATCGCCTTTCGGGCAAGAGAGAATGCAATACTACAAAAAGAAGTTGTAACCTACGTGAGCTACATATTGAACATATTTAGTACAATGGTTTTGTTATTTACTAATTGGTTTGCTTAAACAGGCGCAGCCGACTTGATGCAGCACATTTAACACTGCTTATGAAAGGGTGTCATACTCATGCTTTCTGCGCAATATCAATGAATTCGAACGTTAATAAGCTAGTACAATACTGTGGGCAGTACCTGCACTAAAACAAGAATGATTGTAAAGGTCCGTTTTCCTGCGTCTGCTGTTTTCGCAGGATGCTCAGAGGCTATCGGAGAAGACATTGAAGGCATACTGGCAGTAAACCCTGCGCCGCTTGCGAAGAAGCTTGTTGACCGTAAGTGACGTAATAGGGTGCATTACTGGTAGCTTCGCTCGCATTATTTTGAGTACAATACTGCAAATAAGGGCCTTACGACACACACACACACACACACACGCACGCACGCACGCACGCACACACACACACACACACACGCACGCACACACACACACACACACGCACGAACGCACGCACGCACGCACACACACACACACACACACACACACACACACACACGCACACACACACACACACACACACACACACACACACACACACACACACACACACACACACACACACACACACACACACACACACACACACACACGGCGGCGTGCTCCACACGGAAAGTTTAAACTTCATGAGCATTCAATTTAGATGTGCTTAGCTATGCCGAACACTATAAAACAAACCATATGCACCGGAACTTGAAGGTGCAAGCTTTTCTGTCAATAAGTTTAACTTAGAATAAAGATATAAGGTTAAGTATGTCGCGAACTCGTTCCTATAGACTTGAAGAGGTCGGGAAGACTATTGAGATCGCTTATCGACTGTGTATTAGTTTCTGTTCGAATTTAGAATGTACAGGACCTGCAGAGCAATGCACTGTTTCACGCAGACGTTGTCAACATGACGAAAGAAGCACAGGAACTGAACAAGGCATCGGACGACTATTTGGCTACGACGAGTGCGGTAGCGACGATGACGCGGTTCGCACCTGGAAAGTCATCAGTCGGGAAAGTTATGGTCGCGTGCGCCACTTTAAAAACGCATATCCACGAGTGTGGTGCGATTAAGAAGACGAAGGAAAATCTCCAAAGTCAAACGTCGAATTTCTCACAGGCAAGTAGGCGTTGAGCTGGTCTTGAGTGCACACGTCGAGGGCATGCATTTCAAGCGTAATCGGATAGCTGTGTTTCGTTCATGCGAGAGGGGGCAAAAAAAAGTGTGCAGGCCATATATCCCCTCCAACCCTCCTGCTCCCCACTGCCCCCTAAAATTATCGGCGTGCGAAAGATCGGTGTCTATCAATCAACAGTAGTACAGCTGAAACACATATTGCCCTTATTTAATATATTGAGTTATACAACCCTCCAACATACACACTGTGTTATTGCCTAAAAGGGGTTCGCGTGAGCCTGATTTCCTCAATTCAAGCATATAAGCTAAGTTTCATGGGGCATTAAGTCCTCATTATTTCACATAGCGAATTCAGTGAATACAATTTACGGGCGGTACTCTATGTGAACAGCAATTATACAGCTGAAAGCGTTGAACTGTGCTAAAACTTCTGGAACTGAGAAAACAATTTTGAAAGCGGTACACGCAGTAACGCGATAAGCCCTGTAGCTTTCTGCAAAAATAAAAAAAAGTGAGAGAAGTTATCAATGAATAACTTGGCCACCCTTAAACCTGTTTAAAAGGTTTAAAGCGAAATGCCGCATTACTACGACAAGATTCATATATATACATGTATAAGTAATATATATATATATATATATATATATATATATATATATATATATATATATATATATATATATATATATATATATATATATATATATATATATATATATATATATAAAATGGGGACGCTCGGCGGCTGTGAGCGCCATGGAGGAAGGAATACTAAGGAGAGGCCCTATCGTATTTCAATGCATTGCGATAAGTGTGGCGGAAGTGACGTCAGATTTATGGGGCAAACAAACCGGTATGGGGCAAACAAAACAGCAGACGCCCGGCGGCGTGCTCTCCGCGGTGGTTAGCTTCTGCGCAGATTTGTAATCCCGGCGTAAACTTAGCGCGTATTGTGCGGTTCGCACGCAGTAAAACGTTGCAAGCAGACGTTTACCAGGCTGTTCGTGCGTGGCAGGCCCGAGCGCTGCGTGCTGAAATTCTTCGTGGAGCGTTTTTGCGCAACAGTACAGAATACCGGTACGTTCCGTGATCAAAAACGTTCAGCCCCTGCATCATCGTATTCGAATTCACCTAGCAGTGACTTACGCGTTCTGCTGGGCGTTAGGCCTTCCCTTTCTCGTAGCCCTATTTCCCGATCTGTTGCCGGATTAGCGGTTCTTTTTTCGTGTATATGGAGTGAGCGTAGTAGCTATTCGGCGCAACGCCAACCTATAGTTGACGTAACTTCACGTCGAAAAGAGGGCACCGCTGTATTGTATACGCTATCGTGCACGTAAAGTTCGTAATTCTGGTACGCACACAACAAGCACGCAGCGAGCGCACACCGCACAATACATACATCACGTAGTCCGATAACAACAACATAAGTTTATTGCCCTTTCGTTGAACGACACAGCCTCTAAAAACGTACGACGCCTTCGGCGCATGTTATGTACGGCGCGTCATACGCCAAAAAAATCACAGCATATCCACGGAGTGAATGATGATGAGTGGGCGAAGCTGCGGAGGTTCATCGGTAAACCGTGAATCTTCCGTGAATTCTGCCCAGTACGTCATCATCGACGTGAGATCGGGCGCGTTTATACTAAAGGTTCGATGAGAGTTACGACGACTTGCAGCTCACTTTAATTTTACATGTACGCTGCGAAGTTTCATTGTTTAATCACGCACAGGAGCAATCGCACACACGCACTACCTTGGAGGACAAAATCCAGTGCCTATATATACGGGGTGGTCAGTGAACGGTTGTGCAGCGCGAGCGGTCGGTTTTTTCAATCAAAGACGCTGCCGCGACGCTGCCTGCGTCGGCGCCGCTGCGCCGCGAGGCAAGATAGGGGGGGGGGGTACCGTAGGAGAGGAGAAAGAGGGGGAAGCGTAGGAGAGGAGAGGGTGATACATATCACGTACTGTCGCAGCGCATTGTCTTTAGCGAGCCTTCATGTGTGCACGCCCCCTCCGTTTTTAAGACTGGTTATGGGAGAGGGGAAGGGGGAGGGGAAGGGGAGAGGGTGAGTGGAGAGGGGTAGAGGACACGGAGAATGGTGAGGAGGAGTGGAGAGGAGGTGTGTGGAGAGGGTATGCGCAAGCGCAGTAAGGGTGGTCACGCCGCACACCACCACCACCACCACCGGACAGATACTGCCGTTTACTGCCGGCTGCCGGGAGATACGCCGGACAACGGAGACGTGACAAGGTTAGACTAAGAGGAGCTACGCCCCTAAAACAAAAGTTCACGTGTGTTCTGAGTTGACACAATGAGTAAGAAGCAACAGAGCGCACATCCGAGAGCTTCGCACGCAAATACCATGCATTAGTGATCAGCAATGAAGCGAACGTGTACGTACATATCAAAAGTGACACTCGGTACTTTCCGCAGTGCACGCTATTTGCACCGGGTATACACAACCATACGCAACAGCTGGGCATTGCGTAGCTTTCCTAAAGAACACACACAAGGAGCAGCATGCGTGAATCGACTGCGCCGCGGCGCCGCTTGCACGGCGAAAAAAAAAATGCTCGAATCGCGCATGCGTTTGCAACGACACGGCGGAAGTCGCGAAATGTTTCGAGGCTCCTTCGCTTGGAGGCGATGCGGGTGTTTGCGATGTGGAGGCTTCACGAATGTGCCGTCAGGGCATCTCTTTATTTTTCGTTCCTCCATGGTGAGCGCGTAGAAGACGATGGCGATCGGTGTGCCCTCGTGTCACGCCGCAGCCGCTTGCAGCGGGCAGTTGCGGCCGAGGCTCGATGCAGTAAATATGTTTCCGCTGTTGTCTCGGCCTCATCTCTAAAGGGTTCAGGGCTAGCAGCAGCCGCAAAACCCTACAATATATATATATATATATATATATATATATATATATATATATATATATATATATATATATATATATATATATATATATATATATATATATATATATATATATATATATATATATATATATATTGTCGCGGGTTATAAAACGCAGGGGCTTTATTCAGAAAGCCGTACGGCGTGTCGTACTCCAAGATAGCGCTGAAGGCGTGCAGCAGCCAAGAACGTCTTCTTTTTCAGTCTTTTCCGCTGCGCCAGTATCGACTAAGGCCGTCACTTCAAGCCCATCAATTGTCACGGTGAGGTCGGCAGTCAGTTTTCTCGGCGTAAACTTCTTGTTCGTCGTCCTCATGTTTCGGCAACAATGGGGGATTTTCGGCAATTCGAGGACCTGCGACCTTCCCCCCAGAGGTCGCTGCTTTCAGTTTCCCCGCCGTGGCCTGGGAGACCGACATCTAACGGCGTCAGCAAAACTACGGCGGCTCGGTGAAGCAAAACGAGCCGGGGATGTTGAGCGCGTCCGGAAGGTAGCGGAGCTCTCCTGCCGGCCATCCAGGTCGTCGTCGATGGGGGCGCGGCTTTCACAATACTGTCGGCGCGTAGCGGCAGGTGCACTTCCGCGGTACCCAGCTGGACGATGGGGGCAAAAACGGTAAATGTGCCCTGGCTCACAACTGTAGCACAGTGGCCGACGATCCGCAGTGCGCCATATATCCGTCTTACGCAGTTGAGGTCGCCTTATGGGATCCTGCTGGGCCCAGGCTGCAACAGGTGGCGGTTGGCGGTACTGCGGCGCGGGCATGGGCAATGGTCGACGAACAGCGTCTGCATAGCTGTATGCGTCCGGCTGGTACGATAGTTCTGGAGCCAATGGACGACGTACAGCGTCACCGTAGGTATATGCGTTGGGCTGGTACGACGCATCAGGGTATTGCTCGGGAGAGGCAAACGCTTGCCGAAGTTCCTGGCGGACGACTTCAGCGACGGAGGCAACCGTGAACTCCTGCTGCTGCGGTGCTTGCGACGGCGATGTGCACCTTGCGTTCTCCTTTGCATTCTCCTCGCGCACGATCTGCCGAATGAGTAAGCGTAGAGAACACTCATCGGTCGCAGTGAGTGCTGCGGCACCTGCAGGTGCACCGGAGGCTCGGCGATCGCATTGATGGTACCGTTGCTTCAGCGCCCGCTCTATTGCGGTGGCTTCCCTGATAAACTCGTCGACTGTTGTCGGCGGATTGCGCACGAGACCAACAAACAGCTGTTCCCTGACGCCCCTCATGAGATGGCTTAGCTTCTTAGCCTCGGACATGTTGGGATCAGCGCGGTGGAACAAACGCGCCGTATCCTCGGCAAACATGGCGACGCCTTCATGTAGCTGTTGGATGCGTGACTCAAGAAGGCGTTGTGCGTTTTCACGTCGGTCTGTGTTGCCGAAGGTATCGCGTAACCGACGGCAAAACTCGTCCCATGTTGTCAGAGTTGCCTCGCGGTTTATGAACCACGTCTTCGCACCGTCTTCAAGGGCAAAGTATACTTGGAAGAGCTTCTCGTCGGGGCTCCACTGGTTCGACTTCGCTACCCGTTCAAACTCCTCAAGCCAGTCTTCCGCATCTTCGTTCGGGTGGCCGTGAAATGGTTCGGGAATCCGAAGATTCTGGACCGTTACCTGCGTAGGGCTCCCTGAAAACTCCATTTCTTGAGCAGGGGTGGCTGTCGGCAGCGGGGGCCTTGTAAAAGGCCAAATTCTGGTCTCAGCCCTTGCAGGCGACGGCTTGAGCGGTGTACAGGCGTCTCCACGCGTGGCGGTCTCGTGGGGCTGGATGCAGGGCTGCTCACAGGAGTACCGATCATGAGGCGAGGGTACCCAGCTCCTCCACCAGTGTACCCAGCTCTCCACCATTTCAATATACATATTGCCACGAGTAAAGATCACCTAGCACTGTTCTTGGCAGGCTTGTATGTGCCGCTGTCGAAAAGATGATGAGGACGAGCTCGTGGAAAAGACGATGAGGTCGTTGTGCCAGTGATCGGACCAGCCTGACGTTCTCCTTGCTCTTTCCGGTCGGGACTTCCATACGTGTTCCGCAGCTGAGTACAAAACTCCGGCCAGGTTGTCAAAGCAGCTTCGTGGTTCTCAAACCAAATGCGCGCCGAATCCTCCAGATAGAAGTAAACATACCGGAGCTTCCGATGTTCGTCCCATTCGTTGGCGACGGCGACTCGATCGTATTGGTCCAGCCAGTCTTCAACGTCTTCGTATGCGTCCCCATGGAAAGGTTTTGGGGTTCTCAGGGTGTTGAAAGGCCATGGGGCAGACGGGGCCGTGGTCTGTTCCGTCTAGCTTGCCGTTGTCGCGCTTGCCATGTTTCTAGAGCGTTCTGGAAGAGGGCCGAATTGGGGTGGTAGGCCTAATTGCCGCCGACTACGCCGAAGGTCAGCTGGTTCTTCCAAGGCGTCGCTGTTGGTGTCGGAATCTTCCTGGTGGTCGCAGTGCATAGACTGCTACCCAGCACCTCCACCAGTATTGTCACGTGATGCTGTAACGGGAACCTGTAACTAGCAGTACAGCAGAACGTCAGGCTGGTCCGATCACTGGCACAACGACCTCATCGTCTTTTCCACGAGCTCGTCCTCATCATCTTTTCGACAGCGGCACATACAAGCCTGCCAAGAACAGTGCTAGGTGATCTTTACTCGTGGCAATATATAATGATTTCATATCATGCGACAGACGACGTAACGTTAACGTAACAACGTGCACTCAGCTTCAACGTATATAATGCCTAATTATGATAGTCTGTCAATATGTCCACATGTTTATACCATGCGTATTTTGTAGAGAAACGCGGTGGTTACTGTTGCTATTGCCGGTATTACTGTCCATTTGCAACTTTTCTGCGCCTACTTCGATTTCCAATCTCGGCTGACTAGTTCTGGTACTTTAATGGTCATCGTAGAGGAGAAAAGGGCAGTTTTCTGGTGTGTGCATGTCGTCTGACGAACACTGTCTCATAAAATATTCTCGCTGTCCGTGTCACTTCGACTTCATAACGGTATGCCACAAAGAAAAAAAAAAGTAAGCAGTGATGCCTAGCATATTATAAAATTTTTTATGCCGCTGTCGTTTTCATAGTGCCTGTGTAACTTCACAACGCACTCTATTTATAAATAACGGCAGAAATAACAGCCGGCATTGTTTAGGAAAGATGTGAACTAGAGGGATCTGCTATGTTATGTTTCAGTATGGTACTACAGTAAGATAAATAAAATGTTTTCATAGCGGAATAATATTTACCAGATACCTCATTTGAAAAGACGGGCATGGTGACATAAAATATTGGTTAAGTAGGAAACAACGCTTCAACCCATTTTACAAACATTTGCGCCCCTTATCATGAAACCCGTATAAGCGAAACAGGTCCGGCATCAAATACGGTTCCTATACATTTTAACGTGCGGCAAGCTGACAACACAGTCGTATATTTAATGTATAAGCATGTGGCTGACAATGAACGACGCTGGCTTCCAGATACTGCTCCATGTACTTACGCAACCAGTCTGACGCATGGTGTCAGAAGTGGGCTTTGATGAAAGCCGCTATTTGCATAATGGTAACGAAATGCTTCGCGCGCGCAAACGCAGCTCAATCGCTTAGCTGCGTGGATTATTGAAATGGTCCATCTTCATTCATGTTCTTAGGATACATGGACATATTGATCTTGCCGTTCTTTCTACAGACTATTACAGGTGTGTTCACCCAGTCAGGTGGTACTCAAGCTTTCCAGACGATGGCTGCTGCTTGCAGGCGGTCCATATGTCATCGTTTCGTCCTTGAGTATAGGTCTCACTGTTATGGGAGCACGCCTTGCTGACCCTGGTATTGCACGGGCGTTAAGCTTAAAGGCCACTCTGTACTCCCGTTGCCGCTTGTAAATAGCTCTAAGCTGGTTACTAAACTCGAGAAATACGCGCTGTAACAGAGAGAAACAAGAGAGAACGCCCGTACGCTGGACCGGCTGTTCTCATTCTGACTTCGTTCTCCTCCACTTCGCGCTAGCCAAGCTCGCGCCAGTGCCCGAGTGCCGCTTTTACTTCCTTACACTCGGCCACGCTGCGACTTGCTAGCGAGCTGCGAAATCGCCTCTGGAGGGTGGCATTGACCTTTGCGTGTCGGTCGGTCTTGGCCACGCAGCGATTTGGTCTGATGAAGTGCCAGCGATGCCTCTGGCGGTCGGCATCGGCTCTGTTGCAGAGGTCGGTCGTGTGTCTTGTGTGGTTGTGGTGATCGCGACTTGTCTGGCCAAGCTAACAAACATTCTGGGGGGCGACACTGGCTGTGTCGGGGTGGTCGTTCTTTTGCACTGCACGACTTGTCTGCTGAAGGGCCAAAGACTGAGGTGGCCGACATTGGCTGGCTCGTTGTGGCCGCAGGTCTCGGTCACGATGCGACTTAACGTGCTCTGCAGAAGGCACAGCTACTGGGTAGCACTGCATACTTGATGTGGTACCTTTACACCGTATGGTGGGAGGCCGTTAAATTTCAAGTTGAGGGAAGATGAGCTCAACAACCGTGAGCTCACTGGCAGGCTTTAGCTGCAACGTCGGGTTTATGTCCGCCCAAATGTCGGAGTCGCGGAGCTGCTACTGTGAGGGGAGTTCAGGTCACTATTCGAGCCATCGGTAGACTTGGGCTGTGGAGGGAGGCCCATTATGAAGTCAGCCCTAATCGTTGCATGAGCGGTGATGTTTGTCATGAGGTTGTTCATTTACTTCGCCGGTGACTTGTGAGGGACGATGGGAGCTGGTACCTGCGCTTGTCCGAGCGAAGGCGAATCTGGGATCCGCTCCTCCAACTGCTCTTGATGAGGAGTGGTCTCGGCCTCGTTCAGTGATGTTATGCGTCGGAAACCGGCGCAGAGCATGAAACCAGCAGCGGAGTGTAGCGCTTGCTTTCGACGTCTTTTGTAGGGCAGCCAGAGAAGTTTTCTGTCGAGGAACTCGAGCGCATCCATGGATCATCAAAGCGGTGCCTCACATGAGCTCGACCTTCGAGGAAGGGCAGGTTGGTGGACGCCTGAGCTGCATCATCGAGATGGTGTGGCTCGCAAATGCCATGCGTGGTAGAGACTCGGTCGGCAGGCTTGGGGTGGCAGGCATGAGAAAGGGGGCGAAAGAGAGTTGTCCACTTCGCACACAATTCAGAGCAGGACCACTGCCTGACGCCTTCGTAGGCATGCCATGCCTTGGCGGCATCGCGGACGCTGTTGATGGCCACCAAACATTTGTGATTTTTCGGCCAAGCATGGCCAGAGCCGAGTCGAGTGCATTGATGGTAGCCACCCACACATCGGCGTCATCTGGGAAAGTCTGAACACCGGTAGTTCCCACGAAGCCACTGATAGTGATGCGGATTGCGAGGATCTGGCAGTTCTCGCGGCGAAACGGTCTTGCTCTTTAGCTATTAGAGATGTCACCCTCATGATGTCCGTGAGGTGGTCGAGCAACGAGATTGGCGAGCCAGTGGGCGGTGTCCGCGGAATGTATTACGGCGCCTGCAGCATACGCAACAGAACTAGGCAAGAAAAGTCCGTGTTTTCATTTCAGAGGCGAAGTTGTGAAAAGCTTGACAGTTCTCTCATGATTCTTTTTTTTTTTACGTGTGCAAATTCCATAATCGCCTTTCAAATCAACATGCCTACTGTACCGATGTTAGCGTTAGTTACAGCCACGCCACGCTAGCCAAGCTGCGCCATTGGCCTTTGTCGCGTTTTAGATATTCGTCCTGTGGAATTATTCGAAACTTCGAATACTAGCTATTCGAAAGTCGAATCGAATTATTCGGTTAGGTATTATTCAATTCGAATTCGAAAATCGAATATGCGCACACCCCTAAATTTCTGCTGGCGTAGCTCTGTAACGTAGAATGGCGTTAGTACATTACGTTGGTCGAACATGCGCACTTACGCTGGGAGTTCAGCCAATATACTAAATCTGCAAAAGAGAAATTCATTGTGGCACCACTTGGTCATCAAACTTTTACTCCGTTTAGGTATAGCAGGGGAATACTCCTTTTTTGAGCAAATATGACGACGTTGTCGGTCCTCGTAAAAAAAAAAGCGATTTACAGATATCGGCACTTCAAACGTTTTTAGCACTTGACCTGAAGCAAATACGCGAACAACTTGTGGGAGATTCACTGCTCGCTACAGCCACATAATGAGATATTGAGCACCACTGGGAAAAATCTTTGTGTAGAGATGTCCCTTGGCGATTGGCTGCACAGGTGATGGGGTGGTTCTTTCTGTATTGTGCACGACATAAAAAAGAAGGGGCAATTTGTTCCTGATACCACAACGGTGAAATATTCGTTTCACTATGCTGATCCCAGTGTTGGTACAGTGATTATGGAGTTCTAGATGCTGAACAGGTCACGAATTGTACTCTCCAAAGTGCGACCAAATTTGAATCAGAATAAGGTGGGCATGTAAGTATGTGTACCGCATCTGAAAGCCCAAGTGTCGTGCTCAGCGAATTGACTAAATAAATGAATGAACAAATACTCTTCGCTGCTTTTTTCACAGCTGACGAATTTAGGAAAGGATATTGCGAACTACAATACAATGCTGCAGAGGCTGAACGCCGCACAATTCCAGCCGGATGTAGACAAGGTCAGTGTGCAAATGCGTATTATATATGCACGCAGGTGGTAGGGAAAGCTTTAAGCAGTAATTTGCCTACATTTGGTACACATTTTTTCTGTAGTTTCATGCCAAGAACTTTTGGATGATGCTCTTTCAGTCTTCTTTTGAGGTTCACCGTACTACAAAAGTGTAATTCGATGAACAACATTAAAAAAAAGAAAGAGAACAGAAATTTATTTCAAGAATCTGGCTGTCTCAACGGTTTTTTATACCGTCAAAAGTGTATATTCTTGTGGCAACTGGATGCCCTACTTTCCTATTCTTCTGCAGGAGATGGAGAATTTCTCGAAGCGAAGAAGTATCGTTTCAGGGAGGCCCACAAATAGATTGTAATTGCTGCGATGAAATTTTGAAAATTTTCATGCAAGCTTCATTTCAGCGCTAAACTGTGTAGAATAAATTCAGCTGGTAATAGCAGATGTACAGGTAGACCAGTTTACACAGTGAGAACAGCAGAGGATGTGGCGCTGCACCATTGCTCTCCCTTCCTTGTTCCATATCTGAGGCCCCGATGATCATCAGAAGATACAGCCGTCCTCGACATAAAAAAAAGCTAATTTTTGAGAATATCGAAAATAACATCATCGCACTAGGTTTCTTCACAGATTTCAGTAAAAGATTTGGTTCTGTACAACATGATTTCTCTTTCGTCAACTACCGTTTTACGGCTTCCATGGCGTAGTAAAATACTCAGCTCTACTTACTTTAGTAAAATACTTAACTGACAGGTCCCACTTTACAGTTATCATAACATCAAATACGAGATTAGCCCTATCAATACGAAGTACCCTAAATATATATTCTGGGAGCTGCGATTTTTTAGTTTATATAAATGATATTGGCTACATTCAAGAACGAAAAAGTATGGTACTAAATGCACAAGACACAAACATATTTTTTTTTCTGGGATTAATGCAAATGAAGCATTTAGAGGGCGAATACATATATAAAAATTGAACTTGATTAGATGCAAATAAACTTCATCTGAATACTAAGAAAACACAGTGCGTGTTATTCGAAGCGGAAGGAACGACATATCGAACCAACCCAACCTTGGAAATTCTAGGGATCAGTGTTTTAACTGACAGCAACCATCAGATTCCTAGGGACACTATTTTACGAGAGCCTTTCATAGACGCCTCATTTTGACACCATAAAAGCGCGTACAAACTCACTATTCCGGACCATTTTAGTTGACATATTTCTGTACAGTTTTTCTTGCAATCCTGCGATTGTGTTAGCAGACATTTCACTCTTCTCTACTTTGTTATATATATATATATATATATGTATATATATCGAGCGCAATTTCTCATGCGTGCTTTCCCTATTTCAGGCGTCTAATCCCACAGCGAAAGACGACATGATGAAAGCCACTGACAAAGGCGTCAAAGGTAAGCGCGTACGCCGTTAATGTGTCGTCGTCACTGTCCGACTTCGCAACACTCGCTGTGCATTGGTCCACCGCTACAGCTTAGGCACTTTGATAAGCTGAATACCACGGGTTGGTTTCTGGCTTCGACTGGTACATTTTTAACTGAGCAGAAGTGAACAATGGTGAAGCTTAAATTTACGACTACGTCAAAGAATCTCGGGTAACTAAAGTTGTATTGCAGTTTCCAACTACCACATGCTTTGTTTAGAACAAACAGTGAGATATTTCGAGCACAGTGTACTATACTATGGTAGAGCACTAAGCCGTTCCGCTATTGACGAGTAACGACGGCAATGGACTTGGACTGCAGTGATAAGGCTTTGCGCACACATAAGGAAGCGCAGAAAAGGAAGGATTTGCTTTTTCTAAACGTTATTTCCGGTCTTTCCAGCAGTTCGTTCTGAGTGTTCTGCAATGCCGTGGAAGTTCAAATAAAGATGCTTGAGAGAAAATGTTACTGATAGCCGCCGAAAGTTTGGCGGTGTTTTTTTTTTGCGAGACTGTTTGTTGGTAAAACTTCTTACCAGTTGGCGTCACGTATGAAACGTTCGATGAATTTTCAGTGCTTAAGAGATAAAAAAGTGGGATACAGAAAGACCAAAGAACAGTAAGCACGCTGAACCAGGAAGTAGTACTCATATTGAAGGGCCCCTAAACAACATCCCAAGTTATCAACTAGCGCATTAATCTCCCCTAGCGTTTCCAGTCTTTTCGGCGCACTTCGTGATATTAGGAGGGTGATTCCCGCGACGTTACCAGGGTATTGCTCTCGAATAATCTATGTACAAGAGATATCATATGTGAATTGTCTGCTACCACGCTTTGCCATGCCGTCGCACGCCTGTTCCACCTTGTATCGCTGGAATATCATGAGCGATCACCTGATTTCATTTAGTTTATGGTCTTTCGAACTTTTGCCGCAAGCGGTGTGAACAGCGTACAGGCAAAGAAGCCGAACGTAGCTTGCACTAGTGGCGCAAGGCTAAAGGCACAGCGGAGGTAATTGTTTCCTAGCCGGTCCTGGCCAGCCGAAGTGATGCTAAGCAAGTGATGTCAAGTAATGCGAAGTAATGCCAAGTGGTGCCAAGTTCCCGTCAAGTCCAGGAGTTGACGAGAACTTGGCCTCTCCGTTGCGGCCGCACTACGTCGCGCACTATTTTAAACTAGTCAAGTCCAGCGGTCTCGCTTGGCAGCCTGTCGCTATTCCCGGTAAGCGGCGTCCTCATCGGCAGTGCGCACTTTTGTTCGATCTCTGCGTCTGGACCGCCACCGCTACGCGCCGGCTTTACAGGGCACGAAGAAGCGCATGCGCAGGTGGCCGTGACGTCACGTCTGTCGCGACCGAACGGTTGCGCGCTGTGTCCAGGCACTGCAGGCAGGCGCGCTGGTGGCGGATCCGTGTATGAGTTAGCGAAGCAGGCGAACAGTTGTGCGACCGGTTGCTATAGGAAACGCGCGGTGACGAGTAGCCCCAAGAGAGTTTACAATGGGCTCTGGAAATGCCGGTCTTCCAGCTTTCGCTGTAACTGTGCTGCGCTTTACGCGCAGGGCTGGCGTTTATTTTGTCGTTCGACGAGCACGGTTTTATGGATAGCTTAAGCAGCTTTGTTGTTAAAAGTACGGAGTCCCGATAGGCTCAGCGCCTAATGCTGAGCTTTGCGCGTATGTTCTGAAGGAATAAGTGGCGAGCAGGAGATAGCGTCTGTAGACAGGACAACGAAGTCGAGAAAGAAACCACTTCCTCATCCACGAACTCGGAATAGTTTAGGGGCCCTTTAATATGTTTACATTCAGTGTGTGCTCCCTAAGTCGGTCAGTGATGCGCCTTTCGGTCTGGCCGATGTACATTTTTGCACAAGACAAGCAATTGACATAAACAACTCCAACAGAGCTTTCAACGAAAGGGTTTGCATGTCTGATGCTGCTTCCTCTTCCAAGTTGAGCGCTGATTCTTGGGCAAAGTTTCTTTCAGCTCATTAGGGGCAAGAAGACAAAGAAAACCAGAGACACTTCTTCTATTTTCGTCAAGCGCTGGGAATGCGTCAAACGTCAGTAGTCCAATAGCTCGGCTAGCGGCTTTGAGTAACCGATGTGCTGGTTCAGAACTACTGGAAACAGTATAGGTGTCTGGATGCATCGCTTCGCATGAGCGTGCACTGTTTTTCTTTCTCACTGTCTGCAGATGCCAAGGAGTACCTGCAGAAGTTCGGGGACGACCTCGGCGACAAGGCCAATGACTTTTACATCACGCCATTGGAATTCCCGGAAGATCTTGTAGCGGCGTCAGACCGGAATATCGTTGGCAAATACAAGTGATTTTTTTCAAGCGTTGTCTCCAGATAAGGCTACTGGCTTCTGCGACGATTATATATGGTGTTTGTAAAAAAAAAGCTATACGACGAGTTGTGTGCAAGCGATAAATCACTTTTTGGAATATTTTCGGCGATTTCCTTCAAGTTTACTAACCGCATTTCGTCGGGTACGCCGTAATAAATGTACGTGGCTCATATATAGGTGCCTTCACTGAAACATGATACGTTATAAACAATCATGAAGAAACTGAGTCTGATTGCATTGTTTAGATGATACTGGCATGTAAGAAAATATGATCAACCGCTCATACAATAGTATTAATGAGACTTGTAAGGTATGAATCAATAAATTTATTGATTCATTTCATAATTTATTGAATAAATGAATGAAGTGATAAATTTCGAATGTATGAAAACTCGTGTAACTACACTGCATGATTTTCCTAACGAAACAAAAATGGTAACGATTATTCTTCCTTGCATCATGCCCCCTTAATGATATTGATTATTATAAACGTCGCGCGTATTCAACATTTACTTGACATTGACATGTCAGTGACTTGGTTTCCAAAATGCTGAGGAGTCGCTTGCATCACTGAGAAGAACTCGATAGACTCTTCGAGTTTAAATACATCGCGCACAATAAATAGCTCTGCATTGCACGTACTGTATTTTCATTTATTCGAACGCCTCAAAATATTGACAGTATTGTGAATTGCTTGAATTGGTGAAGTAAGAAAGTTTGTTGCTACTCCAACTCAAAAATCTGCTGCACTACGTACATACCGCATAGCAAGCTTAATGGACATCGAATTAGTTTTTCTTTTCCGCACGCTTACTGAAAAAAGAAGGGCAAAAGAGGTATCGCAAAAGCGGTACGTTCTTGAGCGAAATGTTTCCTCCAGTTTGTTTTTATCTGTTCCAGACTATATGCGGAGTTAAACACGAACGTTGCATGAGCCCGATACCACCATTGCCGTCGAATATAATGAGTAAATGAGGCGGGTATTAGTTGCAAATGAAATTGAAAGACATGGTGCACTAATTAACAAAGTTCTGATACATGAAATAAATTACTTTACGATTTGTTCTGGAAGTTACGAATCGCAGCGAGTTCACACCGTTTCTTAGAATAAGTCCTCAGAATATCACAACCTACGAAATAAAATCACCAAATAGAGTGTGACTAATTACAATGGCGTTTAAATTATGTTAACGATTAATGTATAAGAAACGCCGTCAAAAAACACCCGTGACCACCAGTGTACTTAACGAAAATATGATTTTGTCTCTCCTGAACACGGTGGCATACTCGCAATGTGATGACATTCGAGGACAGCAAATTGTCGTTTAATACACGTGGAATTGCTTAATAAGGTAAACATTCGTTGCGTTAAACTTGTTTATTTGTTCAATAGGCATAATAATAATTATGAACGAAATCGCACTATCTACTACTAGCGATGTTATGAAATTAAGTGAATCAGCAAAAGTGGTCACACCTTCGGTGCAAGGGCGTAGCAATGATGCGATAGGAACAAATTGGAATTTTATACGAAGAAAGGCTAGCAGCTCAGTCCTTTCACAAACACAGCCTCTGCAGCGGGCGAAGTGACGTTCGTGCGTCTATGTCTTCAGCACAAACTTTGCGGTGCAAGTACACCTCCCTCCGCAAGAGGTAAGCGTGCGAGCACGGGCGACCACGTCCTTTAGGCCAAAGTACAAGTCAAAGGCGCGCACCCCAACTCCGGAGAAAGACGAGCGGTGCGACGACCTTTAAAGCGCACCCTCTGCGCCATCTCGCGGGTTATAGCGAACAAGCACCTGCCACGCTGAAGTACCTTAGAGCTCTGCGTACCGTCAGAGGTAAATGGTGTATACGGAGAGCTTGTCGTTAGCATGCGGGAGAGCAAATGCTGTGTGGCGGAGCGGTTTAACGCGCCGCTCCACGGAGAGAGGGATCGCTGGTTCGAATGCCGCCGGCGGCGAAAACCCGTCGAGAGTGTCCATGTAATTGCTATCGCAACAAAAAGAAAGCGTCGTACATGCCGACTCTCCTATGTGCTGCTATAAAATTGGCGAAAGCTTGTGCAACGCTAGCTCTATTTGGCAGTTTTGCATGTGAAACTTAAACCTATCTACCTCAAATATGTTCACGTTAAAGCGGCTCCTAAAGATACCGGTGTAGCCCGATATGGTGTGTTTAATAATTGTATTGCTGTTTAGGCACATAAACTAACGGGATAAGTCCTTTTTTCTCAACCGAATCAATGCATACTTTTGGATTTAAGTGATTAGTCGAAACTTTTGCCTCTGTCACAAGAGCGCAAAACGTGAGCTGGTAATGGTTCTCTCGGTTTGGTACGGGTTCATTTTATCACCTTTTTCTCGTCGCAGAAAGTACCGGCGTTTCGTTTTGGGGTTCTTCGCCTTCAACGCAGCCATGGTGGGCCTGCTGCTACTGTGTCCCACGACGTTGTACTTCTTCGGCCTCATGATGACTGCGTGTGCTCCGACCGCGGGCTGTTGCAACTACCGATCAGGTCGCTGGTGCTTCTCCCTGGGCGCCTGCGCGTTCGTACTGCTCTTCGGCTTCGTCGCACTTCTCACCACAGCGGGCCTCCTCACATCCGTTGTGGCTACCCGCTGTGGATGCGCTCTAGCGGCTGACCTTCAGCAGCCCGGCATTGCGGCTGTCCTTAGGTGAGTTTCAATACTTACAGTATATATTTTCTTTACAAATTACTATGTTCACGCGATGAGACTGCGAAACAAAATACCGCCTGGTCGGAAAGAACTCAGAGAAAATTCGTGGGTCTCAACATTGAGATGAGGACGGATTACTACGGAAATTTTATTCACGTTTCTGCCGCAGACGTCTCTCCGCTTGTTTCTCCGGCGTGAGCGACTGCATAACGTGACGTTCTTTCTCTGACTCATGGTCTTTGAACGCATTCCCCACTTTTGCACGGGCTCGCTCTCGCTGTCTGTATTCGCGTTGCTGCTGTCAAAGCTTATCCGCTTTATTAGCTTTCCTCTCCGGTGCAAGCGCACTTGTATGCACTGGTGATGCAGAACTATCGATGGTACTATCGATTCAGCTATCGAATTATTGATGGTGAAAACTACTATCGATAGTGCTGTCGATAGCAAAATATTTGATGGTACTATCGATAGTATAAAATCAACAGCCCGAACTAATTGCAGAATAAACTTGGTTCCTCGCGCGCGTGGTACGTAGTGGAGCCGGAGGAGCAGGCTGAAGGGCAAGAAAGTTGACATGTTTGTGTTCTTCACCAGAGTGCTTTGCTGACACGTGATCATAAAGTCAAGCTGTTCAGCTGTAGCGGAAAGGAAGCTGTTACATGTAGTGGAACATCGCGGCATGAAATTCTATTGCAGTTTATGATTTCAAAATAAAAAGAAATACCAAGAACTAAGTTTGTTAATTGTAAGTTGTAGCTGGTTGCTTTTGAATATGAATTTATTGATGAATATAATCCACCATTTTTAATGCGGAATTAATTTATTTTTCTCGCCAAAATTGCTCATAAATTAGGCGAAGCTGATAGTAGTTAACCCAATGTTCTGGCAATATGGCCGGCTAGCAACAGCATCATTATTCACGCAACTATCGATAGTATTGTCACGTGGTTGTGACGGTGGAGAATGCTGCAGCAAGACTGGGAAATACTCAGCTCTTTCTTTGGGTGAACTTGTGCCCAGAAAATCAAAACTTAATATACTAGCGATACACGCTGCACACTGAAAGCGGCAAGAACAGTCGTTGGCCGTCAAGTAATCGGATCATCGATGGAACGCGTCATCTTTTATACATCAGTCATCATCCCTTCCAGCGTTATCGCTGGTGCTCGCGTAAGCTCTCGAATAAACTTGACTATTCCTGTCTGGCGCGTAATCTTAACAGAATGATCTCAAACAGTCGTGAAGGTTCTCAAACATTACGGCGTGGTCAAACGGTGCTAACAGTCTTTGTGGGTGAAACCCGAATACATCAAAACAAAGCAATGAACACGCGTGGCAGTAATACCGCTAGTAATATTAACGATAGTACTACCGATTGCACAATCGATAGTTTGTCGATAGTAGTACTATCGATAGTTTAAAGAAAACTATCGATGCTATTGATAGCCAATTTACCGATAGTTCTGCATCACTAGCATGAGCTCTTTTTCTGTCTGCATACGAACGCCAGCCTCCCAGGATTACCGCCCTGTGAGCGCATGTGCTAGAGGTAAAAAAAACTTATCTGTAATGAAGCTCTACATTCCGACCAAGCTGAAGAAATTAGTGGTATCAGAAGGGCTGCGAAGGACATGTAGAATAATTGAAGAATAACGGGGACCTAGCCATGCAAGGCTGAAGCGCTACTGACAACGTTTATCTGGATGCCTTTGAGTGCTTGACGATGCGCAACCAATTTAGCTTTTGATAATGTTTTAACTCTCGCTATTGTGATGACTGCTTCGATAATCGTTTGTGTAGAAACAAGACATGCTTGTATACCATGCGTCGCACCGAGTGATTTTGGTTCAGAATATGGAAGCAACCCTGATAATTAGTATTTTAGTCTACCTAAATAGAAGAGTAATGAAGTGTATACTGAGGGAATTGAAGAACCGGAGAATTGAAGAACCGAATTTTCTGTAGAGTTGCCCAATAAATCTGCATAGCTCATGCGGGTGAGAATTAGTCTTTTTGCTCGACTACCTTGCTTCATGCAGACCCGCCACAGTGGTTTAGTAGTTATGGTGCTCGACTGGTGACCCGAGGGTCGCGGGATTGAATTCCGGCCGCGGTGGTCGCATTTCGATGGAGGCGGAATGCTAGAAGCCCGCTCACTTAGATTTAGGTGCACGTTAAAGAACAACAGATGGTCAAAATTTCTGGAGTCCTCCATTACGGCGTCCCTCAGACATATCGTGGTTTTGAGACGTTAAACTCTCACAATTATTATTATGGCCTGAGGTGTAAACCAAAGCATGCTAACCCGGACAGTGTGACTGGTATACAGAAGCATGCACACTAATTGGTGCTTGTTAATTCAGAACTCCTTGCGTAGAAACCTCACAGAGGGATAGGACATGCGTTGTATTCTCCTTTATTATGTGCTGTCGCTACAGCCCTGTTTCTAATCCAGTCGTTAATCGCAGGCAGTGTATATATTTGTGTATATATGTGTATACACACATAAAATGTATGTTGTGCGAAACCATATTTAGCTATTGAAACGTTGTACTATTATGTGCTTATCAAAAGTTACCGTTGTAAACTTATCCCTAACCGAAAAACAACATTCCAACGCAGGTATTTGGTTCAGCTCGTTCAGATCTACACGGATGACAACAGCGTCGCAACCAAACTTGTGTCAGCCGTCACCATCAACTACCTGCTGACTATTGTAAAGCGCTTCAGCGCTTGTTACACTGAGCCTCGCAGTGCCTACCGCTTACTCGGCGAGCCGTACATTCGCAACGCTTCGAAGGCAATTGGCTACGAGAAGCAGTTGTCTTTCCTCTGGGACGGCTTCGACCAGAAGGAACTGGACCAGCGACTTCAGTTCATCGGCGGTTCGCTGGGAAGCGCAGTCAACCTGAGCGCGTTGTCTGCCCTGGCCACAAAATTGACACCACTGCTGCAGTTCCAGTTGAATGCGTTGAAAATCGAAGAGATTGAAGAGAAGGCGAGTGATATGCGAAATTCCTTCACAAGAAATACCGAACGCGATGAAGGAGTTACGGATTCCTGAATCCGGCATCTTTGTCAATAGAGTATGAATAATTAGCTCTGGTCATTCACAGGTCGTTGGTGCTCTCTGCCGAGGGAACTCCATACTTTCTCGCGTGGCAGCCTCTGTAGACGAAGCGTTGGATGGTGGTTTAAGAAATCAAAGAAAAAATCGTCTCTGAGAATCGATGCGTTTAGTAAAGGAAAACGGTCGAATGTATGGTACGTACCCTACCATACAGGAGCGGTCGGCTCTTCCCCTAAAAAAGTAAGTGCGACGGTATGCGGAACATGATGGCAGTCATTAAAGACCAAAGTTTGAAAGAGCGCAGTTCACAGTTATTTATTTTAGGCAATAAAATGCTACGCATCGCCATTATCTTTACTACAATCAAAATTGCTGCAGGGTGTCATTTTTAAAAGGCCATAGACAAATATGGACCACCCTAAATGTCTTTTAGTAAACGATTACTAGTGCTTTGTTCCGTTTTGCACTGCTTATCGATAAGATGAAACACAATCACTGACCAAGTCTGGTGAAGTTATCCGACTTTTCGGAACCGCATACGGTTTCCTTGTTCACTTAGCTGACTGGCAGTCGTTGTCAATGAAGTAGCCAGTAGGTGACGCAATGAGCGGGCATGAATGGCAGGTATAGACCCTGTTGTCATATTCATTGTAGCTGGCGTCGACTGAATGATTAGTGATTCTAGAAGGCGGTGGTTGACTTGTTCTTTTCCTTGGTGACGATAGTGGCATTATCCCAGTCAATGACATGAATATGTTCATGCGCATGTTCGGCATTCGCGTTCGTCGTGTGACTGTTGTTAGTGACGTCACATTTGAGGCGTCGGGCTCCCGACGTCTCAAGGAACACAAATGTGACGTGACTAATGACAGTCACACGACGAAGAAATCCGACGCCTGAAGCCGCCGGCTTCTAGTACCACAATTCATTCAGTCGCCGCCAGCTACAATGAAGAGGACAGCAGGGACTATACCAGCCATTTACGGCCGCTCATTGCGTCACCTACTGGCTACCTAATTGACAACGACTTCCAGTCTAGCTAAGTGAACAAGGAAACCGTATGCAGTTCCGAAACGTCGGATAACTTTTTCAGACTTGGTCAGT
Source organism: Rhipicephalus sanguineus (assembly GCF_013339695.2). Lineage (NCBI taxonomy): Eukaryota > Metazoa > Arthropoda > Arachnida > Ixodida > Ixodidae > Rhipicephalus > Rhipicephalus sanguineus. The sequence continues at coordinate 96,027,901 of NC_051179.1, forward strand.
GACCGTGTTTCATTGCCTCCAATGCCTGACCAGACGAACTTTCGTCAAACTCTTGAGTGTGCTTATTGATACTTTTCGAGGATTTCACCCACTGTCAATTTGTCAATTACTCTTTGTCGACCTTTTCGCGCATTCTCAGAACACTATTTGGTGCCTTGACGTTGCGTACTTTGCGTCCACAGGGCAGTGCGATTTGGTCATCTCACCCTTGCGCTATGTTCGCGGTATCTACTATACAAGGATGCTTGAGCCATCTTCCAGTTGTCATTGTGGTCGCCTTGATCATATGCCTTTATCGACGGCGCATGTTAAGGCTGACGTACGCGCGAAGTGTTCGAGTGTCTCCAGGAGCGTCGCTAGCGTTTGGCTGCGAAAATTTCTAAGCGCTATCTAAGCGGATGCGTCGCGAACATTCCGTTTCATAACGACTCGGTGGAGGTTTCCTCGGTCACCATAACTGCTTTCTGCTGATTGCTTCAAAGGCATTGTTCCTTCTATGCAGCTGGACGTTCATACATCGTCGTGCCAGCATTTCTCATCCGCGTGCAATTAGAACACCCTATCTGAGGAGTACAAACGCAACCCTAAGCCCTTCCTGTCACTCAGTACTTAGACGCAAGGGGCGAAACTGTGAAAACTTATACTACGATTACAAAATGAGCTTTCGTCCGTACCATCTCCGTCATCTGTGCTTTCAAGGCCATTTCTCAATGCTCGCACGAGCTCCTTACTCAGCAAGGTCGAAAGCCCTTCGGCTATGCACAACACCACCACCGGTTCCTCGTTGGCCCACAGTTCACGAATAAAAGCTCTCCGCTAACAAAAAGTACTTTTGCCGTCTTATGACGCTGAAGTAAAATATTCACTCTGCTACTTCCCTACTTTCCAGGTGGAGGACATCAGCACGAAATCAGAGTACGCTGACGAGTTGAAGACTGCGCTTGAAAACTTGGAGAAAAAAGTTCCCTCTCAGACGCCATTAGTAAGAATGACTTGTATGTTTTTTTATTTGGTTAAAAACTTCGCTTTTTATATTGTAATGCGAGTCCGTGGCGTACAGTGCATCGAACTGGAATAAAGAGAGAATCGCAATGATGTTTCAAACAAGAAAGGTCACAGTTTCACCGCAAAGGCGAAACAATGAATGCGATAGCAACAAATTGTAGTGTCATACGAAGTGAGGCTGGCAGCTGACTGTCTTGTATACAATCTCGCGTAACTACAAAACGCTGGTGTAAGAGAAAACGACCGCTCCAGGGAGAGATGTTCTGTCCGCATAGTCACTTCGTGTTGAGGGCGCAGCACGTACAAGGGTATACGAGCCGCCCGCTGTGAAGGCTGTCGAGATAGCGCGCGCGCCAGCGATCGCGACCGCGCCCTTAGATTCAAAGTTCGAAGTTGCTGCTCGCGCGACAGCCCCCCCCCCCCCCTCGCGTCTTTTCGTGCTTGCTAAAGACGGGTGGGGCATTTCCTGTCTGCTTCGATGGCAGGCCTTCCGAGTTGGTTGATGTTATCGCATACACCGTCCGAGCGACGGAAATGGGCCGGCTCGTTTGATCTCTGCTTCGGCCGTGTTCGTCGCCCCCGCTCGCACGGTTTTACCCGCGGTAGAACATACGATGCGAGGGGGATCTTATCAATTTGGACTTCATACGGGACATGACAGCGATGGCAAAAACCCGTCAAAGCTATCCATATAATTCCTATCGCAATAAAAATGAAAGCAGTATGTAGTTGACGGCGAGACGGAATATCGACCACGTTATCAAAATATGCGCATGAAAGGGACACAAGTGAAACAGTGAATCAGTTCAAACTGATTAATCATTTAATCGTACTCTGAAAACTCTAGTGTCGCCAATTTCAGTATCAGAGTTGCATTGTTACAAGATTAAATGAAGGTCAGAGTTTCATTTTGAAAGTGTTTCGCCGAAATCTCCGTACGGAACGTCATGGATTTTAAAATGTTTTATTCGTATTTCGGCCACACTGGCTCAACGAAACTTTCTGAAAACCTGATATGCTAGGTCTCTGGCCCCTTCAGAGGACAATGTACTTGATATTTACCGATAAGGAATTACGTAGGCCATAGTAGACGCCGCCAAAATCTATGACGTCACGGTGATGGGTGTGGGAACATCAAGATAGCGTCGCCGCCCGCATTTTCTTTTTTTGCGCGTTTTGTTGCTTACCAAGCGTCTTCTCGCGGCAAGCGTATTACCAAGTTAGTTACTCAAGTAAGTTACTAATAAGTAAGTGCTAAGTAAGTAACTAATACAAGAACAATCGTTTATCTCTTTAGTGTCTCTTTGAGCGCGTATTGGGTAAATTTTGCGTCGCACTTCCTTGTATATTTAAACGTTGCCAGCTTATAGTATTTATTTGTTTCAATTCAGGATAGTTGGGCAAGTTTCTGCAAATAATTTTGTAAAGATTCTATACAAAAGATGCGTGCATGAAATAATTTTCCTAATCTTTCAGGCAAAAGACATAACAGATGCAATTAAGGACGTGGATGATATTAGCACTGATCTTATGCATTGCGATCTCACGAAGGTAAGTGCGCATATGGAGAAATGTTGAAGTGACAAGTGGAGCTTTCGAAATTTTGATCATATAGTTTATTTTTGATAATCAGTGTTCAGATTGCTGAGCATTGATGAGTTCAAATGAATGTCGGCTTTTTTTTTGTATAACCGAAAATATATTCTCAAAAGACATGGTATCATACACGCCTTTTGCGCGGGAGTATATGTGAAAACTTCGCCTTCTACTCAATTCAGTTTAACTTTCAGCATATCCGTAAGGCTAAACAAGATCTATGGGCAAAATAATTTTCATTTAGAGGAGATAAGCGCTATGATACGAATGGAGCAAAAGAACCTGCTTGAAGGGATGCATCATATTTCAAAGAAAATGTCTAGCGGCACAGAATTGAAAGATAGCCTTGACTGGGACATACGCTTCTTCAGGGCAGCATCCTTCAGCTTTTTCCTCAGCTTTGTGGTGCTTAATTCAGCTGGTCGACAATTATTAGCTATGAATGTTGAGCTGAACACGGTCTAGCTGTTGACGCAGCTGTGGGGTTTTCTTCGCGTGCCAAGGCGAGAGACGTTTCAGTGCGAGTTTTGTCACGCAGGCTTTTCTGGCATGGGGATAATGCGTTTTAGCGAAAAAAGTATCTTTTGAAGGGAAAAGTACGGAGGTAACCACTCGAAGATTATGCAAAACTTCTTGGACTTTATTGTTTGACGTTTTCGGCGTGTTTTAACACGAAGCTTCACGTATAAAAGGAGTACCCAATGTTGCTGTTCCCGAGGATTGTTACGTGGGTGTACCGTTCGATAACTATACCATCGTTACCATTTACTGCCTACCGAAAGATGTTGCTTGCTGAAATTTTACCCCGTGCACACATGACCCACTTTATTTTCTCTTCGTCTGTACAACTGCCTGAATATTTGCCTCGCCATGCTTACATTGCTTATTTGATAAGGCTTGAGCAACACGTCCAGACGGCTGCAACGCAAAGTTTCTGTGTTTCACGTGCTGAAACACGTACCGATGCACCCAGCCACCATTTCCGCTAGAATAGAGGGCATGCATCTTTCTTTTTGATTTTTTTACTAACATAACAGCAAAGAAACACAATGTGAACGTTTACCGTAGAACACCGTGTTGCCTGTGTGGTCGAGCGGCGTACCGGCATGATGTTTATGGTGACCACTTATTGGCCTCATTTTCAAAGGCGTCATCAAATATGAGTGGTTATGCTGTAAACCAATTGTGCATTTTCATTAGAAAAGGCAATCTAGCTTCGATTAACCAATATGCTTCTGGCTCCTTACATATTACTCAATGAATTTACATCATACTGGTGCATTATAAGGCTGTGTCGTTATACCGGTGCTGTCTCGGACATTGGCTGTTCCTTTGCAGCGGTATTTGGCTTGCCTGAAATGCTTCGCACGTATTTCGTTTAAAGAAGCCCTACAACACTTCTTCACCGTGGTCAGGAAACGCTGCCTATCGGTAGTCGCGGCTCCTGAGAACACGCGAGCGAAACATAGCGCAGCACGCGTCCTGGAATTTACAATGAATTCTCAAAGTGAGCTACAAATCGTTCCCTCTTCTTTCTACAAATGATGTCATATACTCAGATGACCGCGCCACATACCCAAATTCACGTCCACTGGCTGACTTGAGCATCGTAAGCTGCATAGTTACGGCGGCTGCCGCGGGAGGCCGCCATATGCCCGCTCGCGATCACGGTGAATGTCAGCCGCACGTTCGAAGAAAAAAGAAGAAAACGTGCTCAAGGTCATGACGCGCGCGTGACGTAACTTCCTTTTCCCATGCCATCCCTCCCTGCTTAGCTTCCAGCGCGCTTGTCGGGATGAGAGAAGAGATAATGCAATTACAGCGTGCGACACATCTCTCTAACTCCGGTCGTACATGACGGACTCCAAACATTTTCGCGGCGGTTGATTCGTGAAGCAATTCTGTGATTACTTAGAAAAGTGTTGCAGGGCCCCTTTACGTTACGTTGTGTGGAGTGGCGCGTGCTTTCCTGTTCGATATGTGTGCATGGCATCGCTCCGCTTGTGCTTTCTACGCAGAAGGTTCTCCAGGATTCTCTGAAGAAAATGAAAGTTCTTATGGAGGTCGACGGCAAGCCAGTTGACGTACGTAAGGCAGGGATATCAAACTAGCGAAGTTTTTTCTTAGTAACGCAGCTCTTTGTTTTTCTCGGAGTGCGACTGCATACGCCATAAGCATCGGCTTGTGTTTCTCTTTCCGAACTTATTAGCGATTAGCGTGATTACCTAACAATGAGAGGGCCGGAATTCTTTTCTGTATTACGAAGTTACGGCAAACTATGAGAGTTGATTGACTGTGCTTATAAGATTGTTCCATCGCCTGCATATTTATGACATGTAAAGATTAAGGAGAATGTATAAATACATGCTGCTTGTTGAAGCTGACGGTAGACGAGTAAATTAAAAATCACCTACGAATTACGCAGATAGAACGAAGTATGCTTTTACAAAGGTGGCCGCGTGTGAAGCGCAGCATTTTTTCTATTCTGATCAGCTAAATTTGATATAATATTTTCCTCAATAATATTGCCTAATTGCAAAATAACGACCGTAAAATAATGCATTCAAAAATATCGCGTTCTACAGTTTTCAGCCCACTGCATATATCACATTTATTACGTGTGTAATGTTGTTCGGAAACGGCAACCTTCGGATGTGACATGACTACGCACCCGCGTGCGTCACAGCAACATTTTCAGTACGAGTCTTTGAAAAGGAACTCGTCTCAGTGGCCGACTCAGTAGCCACGAGAAAGCGATGAAGGTTTGTGGAACATTTTGGCTCCTGCTAATGATAAACAGTTACATTGCTGTGCCATTGAAGAAAAGGGGAATTATAGGGCTCGTTTTTTTGTTTGACACAACCCCAATTAAAACCTGCAGATAATGAAGGCAAGGAAAGCATAGAAAACGTTAATTGTACTGTTTTAAGTGCATTGTAGAAATTGTGGTATAGATGTGAAGATAGGAAAATGGATGAAAAGACAACTCCCAGGTTTGCATGCACATAAGTAGTCAATAATGTGGACGAGAGGACGATCGCCACCGTGGCTCAATTGCTAGAGCATCCGGCACTTTATCGGAAGGTTCCAGGTTTGGTCCCTGCCGGCGGCAAGCTGACTTTTCGTGCACATTACTTCCTTCACATATATATCACAATTTCTGAAATACATTTGAAACATTAAAATTAACGCCCTCTTTACCTTCCTTCGATTCTTTATCCGCTGGTTTTCATTGAGGTTCTTACTGTGAATATTTCATTGCACAAGAATTCATGGCGGAGCTAAGAATATATATCTCCTATCTCCGCAATGAATACTTTCCAAGCGACCTGGGAGTTGTCCACCTGAAATGCGAGATAGAGAATACGAAATATATTTATGCCCACGATGAATGATGTCACTATTTCCCTTGTAGAAGACAAGTAGTTGCGGGAATATTAAATACCCGTAACAAATTTTCACTACTAATTTTAAGACTCACAGAATAAAAGAAAAAGCTTTGCGTATACTGCACGCAAAATAAGGTTGTGTAATGCAGGAAGTTTTACCACACTGGCCTATCTCTTTTATTTGATTTAGTTTTGCATAGGCGCATACCGGAGCGAGTAAAACTTGCCGAGCAACGTTTTTAAGGATGTGGCGCCCAAATTACACAATATAAACTGCTTGCAGGCGTTCAAGTCCGAAACAATTACGGCAGTCGGAGATACGCACAAGGTACAGCTTGCCATAGACAAAGTGAATGCTCAAGTCAAGCCTTACAAGGAAAACATCGTCCACGTGGTACAGCATTACCGCGAGTACGTCGTAAATCAGGTGAGCGAACATAAAACTGATGCTGCGCGAGTTTGAAGAGAAATTATGTGCGCATGAATGGAACAGATGCATTACCAAACTTTTTTTATACTACAGCTTTATTGTTATTAATTCATATTTTTCTCCAGCTCAACGCCATTGGCGCCGACAGATGAACTGCTGAAGCTGGATGAAAGAAGAACTGATAATTAACGATATCGCTATGTCTTTGTTACTTTTGAAAATTAGTGGGAACATAACAGAACAGGAGGATTCTCATGCAAAATGTCTTCCCGATAACGTTTTTTTCCGGGGGGGGGGGGGGGGAGTCGGCGTGTAACACAGCATGTCAAATGAGAACTATATAACCGCAACTAGACAAAAACTGGAAATTATTTTGAAATTTATTTTATAGCAGTAACTTTTAACCTGTAGTGCCTCTTGTGCTACTGTGCAATAACGAACAATGAAAACAGGAAGAAGTTAGGGCTAAGCAAAACACGTCCTTGCCTTTGTTTGCATCAGAACAGCCAATGACAACATAATTTCGACTCGCACACTTAATTTCCGGTCTATAACATATCTGCCAAACCATTCATGATAGGTCGCAGATAGTGCTGTGGAGTAATCACGCGGGAAACGTATCCTACTTTGTAATAGCATGTTCGCATTTTATTTGTCCACGACTGCACATGTATGCTGCGTCTCAGTGCACAGCGATTTTTAAACAGACAATATTAATCTATTGTTTTCAATAAATATTGCTTCCTTTGTTGAACCGGTACCGCCAGGTAATTTTCACGCTCCAAAATTTGTGCATCACCGCATAATCTCGTTCAGCAGGGACATATACGAAATTAGAATTTAGACGATGAACGTATCGAAAGTAGTTAGGATGTGTTTTAGCGAAAAAAATGTATGGCAAGGATATGTACAGTGCGCATACGCTTGCTTAAGCAGTGACGTGGAATTTTCAGCCTTCCATATATCATAGACGACGTAAACACTCTGAAACCTGCAGCCAATAAATAAAAGCTGCAATAACCTGATGCAGTGTAATTTCTACAAACAGGTTTAGGCTTCTTGAACTATTTTATCTATTGGTGTCGCCGGCCCGTAGTGTTTTATATTTTAGTACTTATACGAGTACGCGTTTTATTTTATTGTGGGAATTTTATACCCTCGCTTTATGAGTTTTCATGAAACCTTGGGAGAAGTTCAAGACAGAACGGTAGCTCGAACAGGAAGTGTCACAGGAGCCAAACTTTCCACAAATGGTTTTGTCTTGTCTTTAGTTGCTCTCTTGAAACAGACAATACCACTTGTCGAAGCGAGGGCTCCAGCGAAACCGTGTTCAAGAAGTTTTCATCGCCTGAAATTTTAAATTACTTGACACGTAGACCATAAGAAGCCAAAAGACACGGGACCACTTATGGCTGTTATTCGATTCTGGACAGCATCGTAGGCAGTCTACGCTGACAGCTTAGAAGACAGAATCGAGCCCCAGTACTCGGGGAGATGGAACGCGTCTGGATGACGTCTGTGCACGTGACGCCACCTCGCGTCGACTAGAGAATGCTGAGAAAAAGAAACATCATTGTTATTTCTTTAGCTTCTTTCGCGTTCAAATTTATGAAAAATTAAACGTAGCTTACATTGAGCGCGTGCACAGGCTTCTGCTTGTGCGCAGACGACCACATTGGCGAGATCCGAGCTATCCGGGTATTTCGCTTGGCCGCCATCTTGTTTGGACAACAAGGTAGTCTGCTTCGGTTTTGTATCCGACGCCGCCTTCTCGATACCGCCCATTTTTCTGGCTACGTGAGAATTTTAATGGGTCTTAAGATGGCCGCTGTACACTTAGCTGTCTATTTTAGACTTCTACGGTGAGCATTGGAACAGACCATATGAGTATCAGTAAACTTAAAAAAAATCCAAGCGGTCGAAATTTCCAGGATCCTCCCCTATGGCGTGCCTCATAATTATATCGTGGTTTTGACACTGAAAACGCCTGAAAGTTTATTATTGACTATTGATTATGGTTGCATCTAGGAATGAACGAGCCGCTTGGTCAATTACCCTTCTTTCCTTCATTACATGCGTGGGTGTGAGCATGGCATGTCTGATGCCTCTCGGTAGCATACGACCGTTTATTGGCCAGCCGCGAGGTCGTAAAATGGTGCGTGCTACGTGACGCCACCAGGCAAAAGTAATGTTCCACGATCATTGCCACGGGTACGAGTGACGCTGGCCAACACTCTCAGGGTGACGTGCCCGTAGCTCGCTGTGTATTAATGTTATAAGGAGCACGAATGGGCGAGAGCTTGTTATTTATCCAGCAACCATTATAGGGGCGAGCTGAACTGAGGCATGGGAGAACGACGATTCCGTTTTCGTTCCTCGAGAGAAAGATGCAGGAGAGAGTTGTGATCACTGGGCTTCCGTGTTGCCGCGACAACTATTGCTGTCACGGATTAGGACAGTGAGATTACGCATGAGAAACAAATTTTAATATTAAAATTATCGTACTTACTTGAATGCTCGAACGTAGGTCCCAGTGGTATTAGTGCGAATCACGCCGCCCGGATAATGTTAATGGCTTCAAGAGCTTCATTTTGTCGACGTACCGAAGTATCAAATTAAGCATGCCCACGAGGGTTCTTCCGTGTTAATACTCACTGGGTGTCGCACTTTAACGTATAAGCACGGCGCAGAGCTTCTTAAAATTCCTGAAAGATTGCCACTGCTGCTCTAAAATGCACATTATAGTGATAAAGTCGTAGTTGCAGCAGTTAAGGCCCTTGTTTTGGTTTTCCGTTTATTGTCTGAGAAACCTTTTGAAGTGCGATGGTTTCTAAGTAATGTAGTCTACTTGAGGTCTAGATTTAATGACTATGGTATAGGACGCGTTTAAGTTTCCGAAACCGTTGCTGCTGTTTGCTTCGTCAGATGAAAGACAGCGTCGGAAACTGCGCTCCAGCCTACACCATCTACCTGTCGTCCGTCAGCGTTGTATGCGATGGCGTCGTGAAGCCTTTTGTAAGTATTAATTAAGCGGTTGTCCACGGCTCTAATGCCAGTCTTAGGGTCTCAACACCTCGATACTGTTTTACTCTGAAGATGAAGTGTCTCGTTAATAATAATATCCCCCAAATTGCGTATATTTATTTTCGAATTATTCTGAGACATCAGCCTCCAGGTAACGGTGGCCGCCTATAAAACATATCGTTGAAAGCCATTTCGCTTAATCGGTAAAAGAATACCGCTACGGCCTCAAAGTAGACTACGAAAAATTAGTAGGGTGGCGATGAAATGCAGCTCTAAAAAGCTTCGAAGAAAAAGCAGCCTTTATCTCAAGCCGCAGTCCCTTACGTGACAGCCTTTATTCTGACCACGTGATATTATATTAGCTGAGAAGGCAGCTTCGTCCGTTGCAGAGAGACAATTTGCCTCTGATTGAGCAAGAGAACGCAAAACGTGCGTTTTTTGTTGCTTTAGAAGCAGAAACCCTATATAATAAGAGAGGGAAGGCCCGGTCAGTAAGATGAGTTTATTTCCTTGAACGCCCCCTTTTCAGGGCTGACACATAATGTATCGGGTAATAATAACAATTTAAAATATGAATAATTGTACATTAGATGGCCGGTAGTTTCACGTTCAGAAAAATTAAGCACGAGTGCTATGTGACGTACTCCAATATCAAGTAGAATTATAGCTCTCTGTCTGTATGTATGTATGTCTGTCTGCCTGTCTGTCTGTGTGCCGTGTACTTAGATTTAGAGGCACGTTAAGGAACCCCAGGTGGTCGAAATTTCCAGAGCCCTCCACTACGGCGTCTCTCATAATCATATCGTGGTTTTGAGACGTTAAACCCCAGGTATTATTATTAATATGTCTGTCTCTGTATGTGTGTCTGCCTGTCTTTCTCTCTCTCTCTCTCTCTCTCTGTGCGCGCAATTATTTGGAGGCCACTTGTATAGTGTGCTGTGGGTTAAGGCCCTAGAGAAGACTAACAGAGCGAATTACTTTGTTCGCTGGAAATATATAGTTCTGTATGCGCCGAAAGGGTCACGCGAAAGTATGACGCCTGCATAGCTAAATAAGTATACTAATGTTTAGAATCATTCACATTTATGTAGGATAGAAATGGGTAAGAACGGCACATAAATAGCTATGGTTTGCATTTATCTTTATTTGAGTTATTAATGAACTGCGGGCAGTCCAACCTGGCACATAACGAATTTCATTCTATCGCTGCAGGCGTGGTAGCACTATTGCTGGTGTAGCAAGGACGGATTAATTAGCGAACTTCCAAAATTGGCAAATGAGGGAAAAAGTTTAAATACATCAGCATGTCAACACGTTCAAGAGAAGAAAAGAAAAGATAAGCGCATTTCTTTCGGTCTGTTGTACTTTCTCACCACATGATTGCATGAGTTCCACATTTCGATGATAGATTTCGTGCTGCCGTTTTCGGCACTGCCCTTAGCTCAGAATATTTCGTCGACCTTCTCAAGGTGTCTGAATTGGTTATACAAAGCCATCTCCTACGAACTTCTTGCAGAGTGCTTTCTGGTTCTGCGTGGCGTCATTCCTGGCCGTAGGCATTGCGGCAATGTTCATGGCCCTGTGCATGTCGACGCTCTACTCTAGGAAACCAAAGCCACCCAAGAAGACGCCTGTGCCAAAGCCCAAGATGTTGGAGAGCTTCACGGTTTCCGTGTGAGTGTCTTCCCTGAAAACCCTCTGTGAAAAGACCTGAGCTAGAGTTACAGAACACTGGATGTGGACTTTCAAGCGGAGATTTTTCTGACTCACACATTTTGGCGGCGGTGTCGTACACGATAACCTGTTAGAGAATGTTGGCATATTTTCAAGGCAGCGCTAAAGTTGGTTAGAGCATCCTGGATACCTTTTATGCTACAGTATCACTTTTATACTGAAAGAATTCATCTAGCCTATGCCATTTAATGTCCGCCATTTGCTTAGCCAGTAATTGGCCTTACCGACAGAAACCGTAGTTTCCTCCGTGGTTCACAATGTCTGTCATTTTTAATCATTGCTAAGATCACGGTGGTAGAGAATAAGTTATGTGTTTGGACATACAGTTATAAGATACTTTTCTTATGTGCGATTCAGCATAGAGCTGTGCACGGGCCGTATTTTCGAGCCCGAGCCCGGCCCGGGCCCGCTGACTTTGTCGAAGGCCCGCCCGAGCCCGACGGCAAAGGGCTGCGAGCCCGCCCGGCCCGGCCCGACGTACGAAAACACAATCCCGGGCCCGGCCCGGCCCGGCCCCGCTTGTTGAAGGTTCGCTGCGAAAACAATCAGCGACGTACTAAGCACATCATGCTGTACACCAACAAATAACGTAATAATTATGCACGTGCATATAAAAAATACTGCGAGACAACGGAAACGTTTTACGTACCAACATGCAACAAATATTTTATTTGCATTGCATACCTGTGCCAGCGCGGCACTTTTGCTATACAAGTAGACGGCCTCATGCCAGCAACAATGTAGTTCGCTCGCCAAAGGCGTCACGTGTATGGGGTATGCCCATGCATGTATTCCTTCCTCCATGTGCCCATGCAAGCGTCAGTTTGCACGAAGGCGATCTACGTCGGGTCGCTCGTCGCTGTCGCGTGCATTTTCACTCATATGGGATTTGGCCTTAAATCTAACGCGAACAGTCGCGTGGCGCCGTCACTAGCTCAGGTGGTGTTACTTCTCTGTTTGTCGGAGTGCAACAGAGGCAGTGATTTACCTGAGCACTTCCCATTTGTTTAAAGTAGCGAATGGAAAGGGAAAGCGGTAAAGTGCGGTCGTGGAAAAGGCGCTGTATATGCGTGCTGGAAAACAATTCCCGCTCATTCTCTATATTTCGGGCTTGAGTCGGGTTTTGCGCCGGGCCCGAGCCCGGCCCGACAAAACTCCAAGTAGCCCGAGCCCGGCCCGGGCCCGAAGCGAAAATACGTCGGCCCGCCCAAGCCCGGCCCGCGGGCCGGGTCGGGCTCGGGCTTTCGGGCTACCCGGAGCCCGTGCACACCTCTAATTCAGCATAGCCTCTTATAACTGCATAAATGAAAATATACCGACCAAATTATACTACGAAGAAAGGCCGACATATGTGTTATTACTGTCGGCGACAGTCTGGGTAAAATTATGCGAAGTGGCGGCAAGGTGGTCACCCGTTTTTTGTACTGCCGTGTCACTCGTGCTCCTAAGTAAGCACTCCTTGCACTGCAGCATGCCGAGTAAGGCGCCAGCTCCCCAAAAGCCAGACACGACAGTGGTGCCAGTAAGTGAAGAAGTCCGGAAGAGCAGCACCTCCGAAGACATGACGTATATTTCGAGTTCCAGCGAATCTCCAGCTTGCAGCTGCAGGTGCGTGTTCGCCATAAGCGTATTTACAGGGGGTGGAAGACCCTAACCACACGTACGCGTTGTAACGCGTCAGCGCACGTCGTGTCGAGTTCCTATGGACAGATAGGGCGATAATGCTACACGTTTCATGAATTTCCTCGTGGTGGAGCAGTATTGTTTGATCCCCATCTTCAAGGTAGCCGAGCGGCCGCGGGTGTTATGTTGAATGTTACAATCATACAGAACAGGCCCGTAGCCAGCCCCCCCCCCCCCCCCGAAATTTTGGTGAAGTGGGCGTTTTTACCAAAAATAAATAATAAAATTGCGTGTTTTTCGCAAAAACGCAAGGTTTTCAGCAAGTGGGTCAACCCCCCCCCCCCCCGACCGAAAAAAATGCCTGGCTACGGGCCTGATACAGAATGTTTTATTTTTAACTTTCAATGCGTCGATCGCCACAGGCAAGCCAATAACAGCGCGGCAGAGAGCCTTGGGACGCTGGTGCCGTCGGCTTATTCCTCACCGCTCTTTCAACCGGGGAAAAGGCAACCGAGACATTTGCCCATGTCCCTGCACACGACGGCATGAAAAATATTGGCTACAATTTCTGTGTGACACAAAATAATTCCTAAGTCAATAAAGTAATGCCTAAAGTTTGTCTGCTCTGCAAAGCACGGCGCAGTTGCAAACCACTCGCTAAACGGGGAGCCCCAATGCTAGCACATTTCTCAGGTAAACAGCGACGCCGGCCGTCTCAGTGAAGCGGCTCGCTTCGTTTTCACGTTTCTTCGTCACATGGAGAACATTGAGAAAACTAATTGGATTTATTAATGGATTACATCAGAATACAAATGTCAATCCTGTTGGCGAAAATAGGCGCTGTACGATGAGCTTCGCACTGGATCGCACGCAAACGGCATCGGCTGAGGCATTCGCCTGTAGCGAGGCCTACCATGCCCGCCCGCGGAGCCGTCAGCGAATGCGAGGTGTTGCGGCCTGCTTGTCGCTCATGAAGGCATAAGTTTGTTGACTATGACACAACACTGTTGGCACAACAGTGACACAACACTGTTGGCAATGCTGTGCACGTGTGTTTCTGTTGTAGTTATTGACGAGGATACGAAATGTTCCGAGCGCACGTACCGAGGCACTGGATCTGGGCGAAGCTCATGCGCTTCTCGATCGTTCGTCCTGTGTCTTGCACCGCCGCGTGCCACATGCCGGAAGATACTGTGCCGGCTTTACCCAAATTGCTATAGTAGGCGTGTCCGTTTGGACACCCCACTATTACGACGATTTTCTTAACGATGTGAATTTTAGCCTAAAATATTTGAATTAGAAATGCCGCAATTGCTGTAAAGAGCGATTCTGCTGCGTGAGTTTGCTAACACATAATGTCAATCGGAATAGTTTTAACGTCCCAAAACCGCCATATGATTATGAGAGACGCCGTAGTGGAGGGCTCCGGAAATTTCGACCTCCTGGGATTCTTTAACGTGCACCTGAATCTAAGTACACGGGCCTCAAACATTTTCGCCTCCAGCAAAAATGCAGCTGCCGCGGCCGGGATTCGATCCCGCGACCTTCGGGTCAGCAGCCGAGCGCCATAACCACTAGACCACGGAATACATAAAATGTGTGTTACCGTTTTTGAAGTAAATACGCTTAGAATGTTGCTTATATGCATTGATTACGACGCCAAGGCTGAGGTCGCGGGTTCAATTTCCGTCCAATACCACTGCATATAATGGAGGGCGAAATGCAATATCACCCACCTCGTTGGAATAAAGGGGCGCTGCATCCAAATTTAACCCACGTAGCTTTACGTTGGAACGCGTTCCTTGTATCGTCCTCAGATGAATGCAAAAATAATTTTGGAGGTAGGCGCCCGCAAAGAGAAGTTATTGAACTTCGAAATGCAAAATAAAATGATACGACAGAAATTTGCATAGCCTTTCGTATAACACTCGCCCCGAGACGTGTCAGTATGGTTTGTCTGGTTCCGAGCAAAAATCGGCTTACATTTGGCTGTACTGGAACGCTGCAGCGCATGGTGTCTTCTCTCCGCAAGCGGGCGCCACACGTTTTGATAATTCACTGTCGCACAGCTTAGCAGATGACTCCATGTTGACAAATGAGAGATCAAAACGCGTCAGAAATGATGAGCTGCTCCGACTGGACGGACTTCTAACATGAGCTTCCACTAGGAAGCGACGCGCTATGCGTCGTTATGTGCGAAGACACGCCGCTAAGAGTTCCAGGGACGCCACCGAGACCGATGCCATTCGAGGAGGAGCGACGTGGGCCATGCAGGAACGCCGAATGGAACGCGCGCATACTCAAATTGACTAAATAACGCTAGCAGGTGAAAACTATAATACCAGTAGTTGACAGTGCAGGGAAATTTTGTGTATTGCCATAGAGGAATGAATGGTTTTGCCTTGATACAGAATTGCAAAGTATACGATGCATTGATGAAGGCTGCGACTTGCGCAGACCGCTAGACAGCGCTACAGTGGCGTTGAGGACCACAGAAATTGCAATTGATCCACGAATTTGTGTCCCTTTCGCAGCTCTAACAAGTATTAAACACATCACAATGACCCAATTTCTTACAATCAGTACATAGTAAGCGCGTGAAATATATTCTTCATTTTCAACCAATCAAAATGAACAGCTTCAGCTGAGCGATACCTCACTTTCGGCAGCAGAAATCCTTAATGTACGACGCTGCAGTCGGCGAGGAAACCCACTGTGGAAATAAATTAAAATATGAAACGCTTTGCTGTCGCCGATTTCACTGGTGCCACAGGTGCCATCAAGACCCATAAAAAGCAAGCGGCCGATAAAAATGACATGCTTAATTTGGGGGTTAAGGACTCCTTAAGGAACCCCACGTTCAGCAAACACTTCTGGTAAAGATAAACCGGAGTGTTCCACCACACCGTGCCTAGTAATCATACCCTCGTTTTCATATTTCATATCCCAATGAATTATTATTTGTATATATGTCTTTCCTATTTTCTTGCAGCTGCATTTTTTCGGACACATCGACGTTTTCGCCCATGGCAATCGTGGTGCCACGGAGGTAAATATTGGGACGCTGTCTGTAAACTTTCGTGAGATGTTTGGTGGAATGAGTCATCGAGTATATCATCGATGAGTCATATGAGTCATTGAAAATATGACATATTGAGCGAAAGTGGAACAACATGGCTATTTCTCCTTTCACGGAAGACTATCGAGCTGGCAAGGTTTTGCGAAAATTGTGCAATAATGACAAGGTGAAGACCAATAGTCAAATATCGGTAATATTATGGGCGAACGAAAATTTACATGAATTTGGTGGCATTACTCATAAATGCATGTTAGCTTTTGATCTGAAGCCTTTAACCAGAAAGTTCTTCTGAGGCTATTGCCTACGTAAAATAAATCGGCAGCGTATATGAATAACTAAAAGTATGCTATCGGACTTCACTCTGTTCTGAAATCACATTACGTTGGACTGGAAAGCGGCATATGAGATCTCAGGTTTTTGACATGATTGAATTGATTTTGTCGGTTCTGATTTCGTTTGTGCGAGCGCAGATTATCTCGCTACGTTTACACAAACTTCAGGAAGCCTCTCATTGGTTCCAAAGGAGAAAGTCACGAATGTTGATTTATAAATCTGCTCCATGAGGTTAGCGCCTAAGCAAACGCATCAATCTATATAGCCAGTCACTCATTCCTAATCAAACTATTATCCCACCGTGGGAGTGGTCACATGTTCCCTACATGTCTATCTTGTATACTATATTATTAATTTATTTAGGACGTGCTGCCAAGCGCATACGAGATTATGGCACAAAGGACTCAACGGTAACTACTAAAGTGAAATAATCATGTTAGCTCAAGCAATGTGGAGTGCTGAGAAAGTGGGCGATCAAATGTTCAGCAATACAGCTTCCTGAGAATGTAAGTTCCTGAGCGATGTAGTTTGTGATGCGCTCGCTTATAGGGTGTAAAAACTGGTCCTGGTTTTTGCGATAAAGATAAGATTGCCTCGGCAAGCCAAAGGCGTTAAAAAAGGATGCGTGAAGATATTTCCGAATTCGTCCCTGATTGGTCAGTATCCTATGTGTTAATCTGATAATGTTATTTGTACTCCCAGTGGTTATCGTTGCTAAAAATATTTTTATGTAAGGGATCTTAAATATGTAAAGATCATAAATCTGTGTCTGTATAAATCTGTATTGAAGATCATAAATCTGTAATTTATGTAAGGGATCATAAATCTGTCACTTAAAAACTTTCTGGAGTCATTAGTCGACATCCCTGTATATGGACATAGTGTCGCAAAAGCGCTTTCTTCGACCACTGTTAACGAAATGTAAACGAGCTTTTTTTTACTGCAGTGGCTTTCAAGAGCGCAAGTACCACTTAGCAGCCTCGAAACCAGCAAGAGAACTTGTTGGTGTACATCACATCTCTGGATAAGCGAGCTGAAAGTTAATGCTATGTCTTGTTTCAATTTCAGCTCTAAAGACAAAAAGAAGAAAACTAGAAAGCGAGGTAGTAGTAGCAGAAACACTACGGACCAGAGCACGCCGGCTGGAAGAGACGACGACAAGGATCGCAAGGGCGGCAAAGTCAAGGACATTGAAAGTGGGAAAAAGAAGAAGAAAAAGGAGAAAGAAAAAATGAAAGGTAAAACCGGAGGGAAAAAGAAGGACCGGGGTAGTAAGAAGAAAGAAGTGAAACAGGACTCCAAGAAGCTGAAAAAGGACGTCCCAGCGACGCCGTCGAACGAATCCCTCGACATAAAATTGGTGCTGGGCGACATCAAAAATGAGAACAAGATGGAAGCGAAAAATGGAACGAAGAAGGAAAGGAAACGCGTTCGGCATAGTCAATCGAGCTTGACCGACGTCCGCGTGCTGCTGTACGATCCCCCAGTGCTTGGATTCACCAGAGCTCTTCGCGATATCTCGCGGAGGGTGACGTCGGCGTCCGTTGCACGGAGTTCATCCATTCTGCAGAGCATCAGCGGCAGTGCCCACAGCCTGAGGACAAGACTGTTCGAGCGTTACCACGCTGTACAAGACGACGTGACCTCCCAGCTTGCTTTGCAGTGATAGACTTTGGAATTACCGGCATGAGCCGTGTTTGATGACTATCTCTCGTTTTTCCCGAGAGTATGGAATATTCAACAATTTGAGTAATAATATCTAATTATTCACTGGTTGAACAAATCTGTGCTATAATTCATACAAGATATCTGTCATACGATGCAGCCACGTTTACTTTAAATTCAGCTTAACTGTAAAAAATAAAGCTTTCTTCCTAAACTGCGCATATTGAGGGAGTGTCGCAAACAACTGATTATATATAGTTATGTTCAGAGTATTTGTCACATTCGTCGATAGCTTAGACATCTGGGCCCCTGATTATGAAGGACTGTAGGAAAAGTTATGGCGTATTTGGTGCATGTTTTACGACGTGTATTTCATGAAGCAAAGAATACATGTACATCAATATTATATTGCCTATTTTGCTCAATAATCATTCACCATCTGTCAGGAAGCTACAGAATTACTCGTTCATAGAAGGATCTGTCTTTATCCTATAAAACAGTGGTTCTCAGCCATGAATGTTTCGGGGACCCCTTGTGGACCAGTGGAAGTCATGAGGGACCCCTTGTAGAGAGAGAAAAGCCGGGGAAGGGGGGTGTCAAATTAACACAACATGCAGCGTGAAATAGGTGCATTTTATTTCTCCCTGGCAAAGAATGGTCAAACTAAAGAAGTGCCATGCCCATTCCATCTCAACACCTTGTCACTAAGTTGTGCGGTCTGCAGCCACATTCAACCGGTTTCTAGTTATGTTTGCTCTTCAGGTATGCACGCTGAGAAAAATTTTGCTCGAGTACTTATGTCGTAGAAAACTGCAACAAATCCTTTACAGCCATATATCGCATGGAGAAAGGAAAACATAAGTCAGTTCCATTGCAATGCGAGAGTGTTATGCAATGAAGCGTACCAAAAATCTGAAGGGGCCTCTGTAACAGCATGTAGTGTGCCACCAAAAAACGCGTGTTTTTTTTCGAGCATGGATTTCGGGGACCCCTTAAAACGGCTTCGCGGACATCCTGGGGCCCACGAAACCTCATTTGAGAACCACTGCTCTAAAAGCTGTAGAAGGTGCTGATTTACAGCCTTATCGGAATTTATATTATACCACGCAATGGCTGCTGCAGAGAGCGAAACAAGCGGAAGTCTGACGATGGAATGTCTGGCGAGTATGATGGGTGTGGCAACACATCTCATCCAAGCTTCAAAGTATTTTGACGGGTAACCAAAATTGGGGTTTCGCGCAGTTTCGAATGAACGCGATCCCTTTTCGATTAGCGAGTTCTGGCCGTATTCGAGTGATGTCTCAGTTCAAACTGCTTCATTGCCAACAGTACACTTCTGAGTTCATTTTTTTCTAGTAATAAGTTCAAAGACAATGACACCTTCCTTTAAAAGCACACTACGCGGAGATGATGGTGTCTTGTTTTGTTTGATGAAGGTCGCCTTTCGGCGCCACGAACGTTTCCGCACCACATTGTTCTACGGGATTCACTTGTTATGGGCAGTTACAAATTGCTTAAAAATTATCGCTTTTCCTCGTGTCTAAGAAGCACATCGGATATTTCTAACGGTGCCGTCAGGTGAACTTCTTTAAGTTCACGAGGAACCCACAGATCGAGCTTACTTATGCATCTCAGTTTTTTCAGATGATCTTGAACAGTTGAAAGATGGATGTCCAATGTTTCTGCAAGCTATCGGGTAGCGTAACGTTGATTCTACTGATTTATTGCCTTTATTTTGTCGTCGTAAGTGACGTTCCGACTTTTCAGACAACCCAAATAGTACACCCTTGCAAACAATATAAACTCAACAACAGCGGTGCCGTCTACAACTACATTGTAATATCCACAGTAGTAAGATGTAATATCGCGTAGAAAAAATGTGTAAAACTATTGCATTGAGAGCTCACTTTATCTGGTTAAAAATAAACAAATGCGTGAGCTTTGCTCACTGCCATTATGAGCTTTTGTTGGAGGAAGATATCTGCGACAGAACTGCTTGTATATTCCGCACACCTACAACAAAGCAATATTATCTGATATCAATACCATGCGTAATTGCTAAGTATAGAAACACTCGCTCGCTTCTAGGAACCAGATTACGAGCGTTGCGCTCAGATGCGGCAATTAAGGATGCTGGTCAATTGAATGGCCGGTGGAGGTAATGCGGAAGACGTGTGAGCACCTTTGGAAGCCTGCCATGTACCTTACATGCACGGTACCCATTATTTTTTGAACTCTGCCTCCATCATAATGTATACTACCATGAACGGAATTGGCCGTTCGACCAATCTTCTGCTCGAACTTGCTTGAGTGACCTTTGTGTATACTTGTTTAGGGTCATCTTGCGCGATACGCTTCCACATTGTAAATTCGTGATACCGTGTGTGCTATTTATTTTGCATTCGTGTATTGATATGAAGGCAACGGCTCCGTCTTTACATATTAACGTCAGATTTCCGTGTCCTTTTTGGAAACGTGGAGTAGAACGCACAAAGCTTCGTGCTCGTAAGCGCTTAATGCCGCTGGCCACTCGACTTCGCTAACGAGCCAGATCAGCTTCATGATCCTCATCGTCCAGACCCCTCCCCCCCCCCACCCCCACCCCCAGCACGTTTTAATATATCTGCCATAACAGTTACCTGAAAATTTCTTTTGCGAAAAATGCTTCCTCAGCAAAGAATTTAAGTCAAGAAGGCGCACAGCACTATATGCAGCAGTGTTATTTGTTACGAGGGACTCTGTGAAGTTCCGGCAGATCCCACGCATTGTGCGCATCGTTTTCACAAGCGGTTAGCGAGTAGCTGCTTATGCCGCAATGTGGGCCGTCTCTTTCGAGGTGGATTGACGTCTTCGTCCCATGTGAGGAGATGTGCGCATATCGTGGGTTTGCGAGGCACGTTGAACACACTGGCAATTAAAGGATAGCTCATAGTCTGACGTAATGCCGGCACTCACTTAACAGCACAGACGCCACTTTCATCAAAACAAAGCGTAAGCGGCGTTCGCTGGCGTATTCCTGCGGGGACGAGCAGCACTACAGTATACAGCTTGTTGAGTCATATGAGTACATACGCTAGCGTTTGTGGGCTAATATGAGATCGCTGAGGTCGCCAACAATAACAAATGGTATGTCTTTCTCTTGCTTGATCCATGAAAAGTGTCTTTTCCAATGTCTCTCTTCGCAGTTCGAAGTTGATATAGCCTGTGAATAGCCTGTGGCGCAAACCCGCATACCACTAGCTGAGGTGTGCGGATATGCGTTGCACGTGACTGTAGGAAAGGGTTTTATAACGTGCACTATGGGAATGTCACGTTATCCTTGTCGTGACCTGGCAGTCATGTTCCTCATACACTCATACCCTACTAGGCCAATATTGGTGTATGTCAAGTCAAGGAACCTACTACGAGAGCACCCAGAGGTGTGCAGCTAGAGAGATATACAGAGACAGACAGAAACGCTCAAAGTGCCTTCGCTTCGCAACGAAATGCTTCACATTTAAATATCACCACAGAAATTTAGCTTTCACAGCGGCCGCGTTCATAGTCTCAGCGGGAGACGAACAACGCACCTATGTCTTGAAACTAAGAAACTTTATTGTTCAATTAAGTCCAATAGCTATTCACACCTTACTGCACGAATGGTTTGTTTGACCCGAAGTTCTGGATCTTTGATTCACGAACGGGAGTTTCGACCTTGCATACTTGGCCAGAGAAGCGAGGCGTTCAAACGCCCGGTCCTCCTCGGCGTCGTCGCCTAGAAATGAAATAAAATTCAAGACCCGTAAAGGTTAGTTTGCTCTTGAATGGTACTCGCAGTTGTAAAGTACCCGGTGGTTTCTATTGAAGGTATAAAAAATGAAATTTTGCTGGTATATAGTAAAATTGCAGAGCTTGAATTCATCATGAAAGAGAAAGACTAATCCTTGCACGAGATATGAAAAATGCTCTATTCACCGAGACCAAAATGTCTCTAATTATGTTCTAAGCTGTAGCATTGCGGCGGGTATTGTAATTATCGAAGTGTATCCGGTTGAGCAGCTGAGAGACATGTACGTATAACAAGATTATAAGAGGAAGTCACGTGTTTTCGAATAAGCGCTGTCATACTTGGAGGTCATATGCATTAATACTGCGCATACTATAAAGACAACTGCAATCTTGCCCGAATGCAATGCAGTGCCTTATGGAAACATACGCTCATCTCTTCAAAATCTCTGCTTAGCCCACTACCTAACATCAGCGGTGGTGTAGAGGATACTATAAGAGATAATACGAGGAGGCACCAGAAAAACGCTGAAGGTTAAGAAACGACTGTGGCAATTGATTTGCCTTATGTGACTGATATTTCAAACCGATTTAGAAAAGACAGGAGATGTATTGATTCTTTTGGTTATGAAATCATTTACTGCGACAGCAGCATTTGCTGTCTACCTGATATGCTTTATTGTCCTTGTTTTCCCAGTAAACATTGCCCATTGCCCATTCGTTTACATACCTGGTTAAATATCAATTTCCTTTACATGTACAGTGCAAACGTACCGTATAGTCGGGCTTTTTTGAGCACTGTGCTAATAAATGCGAAAACAAGTCGGCATCGCCTCGTGCTACTGGCAAACTTGATAGAAGGGAAGCCTTACACTGTTTAGCCAATCTTTATCGTGAAGCGTTATCACCGTTGGCATCATTCTGTGCCATATTTACTGCCCATCGTTGCAACTTCCATGCACGGTTGCAATGCTTGTATGTTTCAAGTAGCCATGATTGAAGTCCGAAGCTTCTTATAATAGACCCTTTCCATAATTGTAAAACTAGCTTTTCTGGAACGCACATAGCCCAACTAATGGCGGCTAGTCACTTACTGGAAACAGCGTGTTCAAGCGTAGTTTCATTGCGCTATGACGCAGAATATATAGACTCAGCTCTCTTGACATAAACACGCATAATAGACAAGCCCCAGCATGTGTAACTAGGACCTCGACTCTACTTGAAGGACGACAGGTGGCGCCATGAGTTGGGCGAATAGGTAGCGCAGGGAAGCGCACTTGCAGGTTATGAAAATGAATGTTATTGTAATGTATGTAACGTTTGAGCGACTGACGCTGTTTTCACGAACGTCTCAAAGGAGAATTGCAGTCATGCGCGTCGCGATATCGTGAAGAACAATTTTTATGCGATAGACAACGTAATCATAGACAACGTAAACTGGAAGCTGCGCGAAGAAGACCTGGATAGGAATAAAAAACGAACAAAGACCAGAGGAGTCCGCAAAACTTGTGTTCATTTTCAACTTCTGACTCGCATTCTTCGCGCTTTTTAAGGCTTGTGTTAGAGACAGTTCAGTGGTCAAAGTGATTTGCACTAATGAACACACCGCCTAACTGGTGTGGCCTCAAATTTCAATGGCGCCTTCCAGAAATGTTTGTCATGCTTTGGCAGAGGCGCCGCCGTGCTCTACGAGGCAACCTGGTGGCAACCAATGCGGTGGACTAAGGGACACCAGGCAGACCGAATTTAGAGTTCTGCACTGCTGTCGTAATAAGGATGGAACCGCGTGTTAACGTGCGCTTGATTTTCTGAACACTGACAGCCTTCAAAGTATGCGTGACCAGGTCAACGCTCTACGGTCAATTGTTTCTTCGTGTTCTGTCCTACTTCGGCTGTAGCACTTTGGGAGTAATGTGTTCTATTCCGCTTATGCGGGGTAAAAATACGTCCGAAGAGGAATAAGCATATTCCTCAAATACGGTATGCTCGAACACCGCAATAATGAGCCCAACACGTATAAGGATAGCCTCGGCGTCCAGTGACGTGCCTGTGGGTGTGCCTTGCGCCTCGATTAACCTTCTACCCAAGTTACTCACCAAATAAACGAGGCCGAAACTCTCAGCATTCATGGCGACAGTTGCGTCAGTTCACCCTCAGTCACACTTTCACACACAAGAGCGATCAGTTTGTGGGGCTTTACAGCAATAGTGCACACGTATTCAATCTGTCTCGTCTTTTTTTCGATATAAGTATGGTGCCTCCTGATAAACAGTGCCTATATATTCAGCGCTCTTTTCATACTCTCTTGTCTATTCTTAAGACGATAATGCGATGCACACACGACCACAATGTCTTTCGTAAGGAGTTATTGATCCCTTTTGGCTGCGGCCAGGATGGCTACAATCTCTAGTGTGGCAATTATTTCGCACTTTTGGAAGAGTCTAGGCCTTCATTAAGCAGCTCATCATCCGTACCTGATCATGTTAATATGTGTCGTAGGAACACATCAAACGGGGCGAGCTCATACAAAAATAAATTACAAAACAAGCGCCCGCGTACGCGCAACATGAAAAGAGCACTTAGAGGGACACGAAAGGTATTTTACCAACCGATTTATAGTAAATCGCCTAGTCAAAAAGGAGGCAGGTCTGGATGTAGCTAAGACGGCGCATGGATTTTCGTGACGTGTAAACCAGTCCTGCACGTAAGCCTTATGCTCAATAAAGGCGTTTTCTCTCTCTCTGTCTTCGTTTCGCGACATGCGTCGTCTTGTCTGGCTTGCTGCATACGCCGTTGCGTTTCGTGCGCGATCTTGATTGGTGTTTGCCACCTGTGCTCCATTTTTAGTGGACCTGTGGTGAGTGGTGGGGTTCGCCCAATTTGGATGGCGCATGCGTCTTTTTACGCACAGGGAAGATACACGGAGCAGTAACCATATACGGTTTAGCTGCAGAAGTGGGACGGTTGTGCATTATAGCGTGCGCCAGTTTAGTGTCCCCCATGTTGGTCAGCGCAACAAAGACACAGGACACAAGACATGGCACAGGCGCCGACCTGTGTAGTGGGCATTCTTCTGGGCCTGTATCTTGTTCTCACTGGCCATTATCAGTATTGTAGAATGGATAGGGCGCAAACAGGGGCGCCAGTGAAAGACGAAGACGAGGACGGTTGTTGGTGCTCGTGCTCGCTCCGTTTCGGACTGCTGGTCGCTGAACCTGTGCTATTTATTTATTAAACGCATCCCGGACTCAAGGCTAAACGCGTACCATCAAGTGGTGGAGAGTGCTGGTTCTCTTTTGCACCCTGGAACTCCGCAACCGGACTCTACCTCCCCTGTCAACAATGCCTGACGACGTCGCACAGCAGAATGCTGCCACACCCCCAGCTGCTCGCTGTCCCGGTATTCTAAGGGAGCGCGACCCAGTCATCTTCAGCGGTACTGATGAGCAGGACGTCGAAGACTGGCTCTCTTCGTACGAAAGAGTGAGTGTCAACAACAAGTGGGACGATAACGACAAACTCGGCCGCGTCCAGTTCTACCTGAGAGGAGTCGCAGAACTCTGGTTTAACAACCATGAGGCTGAGATTACCACCTGGGCCTCTTTCAAAACGACTTTCGCGGACGTATTCGGCCGACCGACAGTGCGCAAGCTCCGCGCCGAGCAGCGCTTGCGTGATCGCGCCCAACTGTCTGGAGAGTGTTTCACTTCCTATATTGAGGACGTCGTCGGCCTCTGCCGCCGCTTCAATCCTGCCATGTCCGAGGCCGACAAAGTCAAGCATATAATGAAAGGCATCGAGGACGATGCGTTCCACATGCTTGTGGCGAAAAACCCTCAAACAGTCACGGACGTCATTCAGCACTGCCAGAGCTACGACGAGTTGCGAAAGCAGCGCATTTCCACACGCCGTCCTAGCTTCGACACGACCAGTACGTCAGCAATCACCGTTGGTGCCATCTCTCCGGACCCGACGGTATTGACGCAGCAAATCAAGCAGTTCATCCGAGAAGAAGTTGCGCGACAATTGTCTCTTGCACCCTTTCTCCCAGGCAATGCTCATGGGCTCCCCTCGTCGCTGCGACAAACCATTGAGGAGCAAGTATCCGAAGCCCTTCCGCCTACGCACCAGCCGCCGCCTGTATCCGCGCCCTTGACCTACGCTGACGTCGTGAGAAGGCAGTCACATGCGCGGCCACACGGCACGGACTCTGCTCACTCCTCAAGTGCATTCTACTCAACGCAGGCGCCGGCAGGCCCGCCCGTTCCACTTTATCGCCGTCCTGTCACCCCTCCTCATAATCCTTGGCGCACAACGGACAACCGACCAATCTGTTATTACTGTTGTCTACCCGGCCATGTCGAGCGTTTCTGCCGCCGCCGCGTTGCCCGTCCAGGTACCGTTGACGCAAGTTACAGCTACGTCCGTACAGAGCCACCACAGCCGATGCCCTCCCACGCTACTTCGGACACCTCTTCATCCAACCGCCGAACCTTCAACTCCCGTCGGTCGCCGTCCCCGCGCCGACGTTCGCTTTCGCCAATGATTCGTCGCCCCTCGCCCGTCCAAACGGAAAACTGACCATCGCAGTTCCGGAGGCAAGAACTGCGCCGCTGTCGAAATTTACAAGACCTCGTTCTCAACCTGCTAACGAAATAACTGTCTTCATTGAAGGTGTTGCCGTGCACGCCTTAGTCGATACGGGAGCTGCTGTGTCTGTGTTGAGCGAAGCAATGTGCCGCAAGTTAAAAAAATTACGATTCCGCTTTCTGGTCTTTCTCTCCGTACGGCAACCGCACATCCCATACAACCTTCCGTGACGTGCACGGCTCGGCTAGTCATTTAGGACGTTTTGTATGTCGTCGAATTTGTCGTCTTTCCACACTGCTCGCACGACGTTATATTGGGCTGGGACTTCCTTTCCACGCATCATGCCATTGTTGACTGTGCCCGTGCCGAACTAAAATTATCACCAATCTCCGACATCGATTCTGGCAAATCATCTTTTCCTCGTGTCGTCGTCGCCGCGGACACGGACATCCCACCTATGTCTTCTGTTCGGGTACCGATCTCCTGCGACTATGCTTTCTCTAGCGCCATGTTCACACCGTCAGAAGCATTCACTTCTCGTAAGAATTTCATTCTCCCCTTTGCTCTTGTCACGATCGAAGACTCCTGCTCAAGCATTTATGTCACGAACCTGCTTTCGGTCGCAGCCACAGTATTCCGCGGAGAATGTATAGGGAGACTTGAGGAGATTGATTCTGCTTGCGCTAGCCAACTGCTCGATCGCACAACAAGCCTCCAGGTCGCCAGCGTTAATCTCGTTACCACGCCCGACACATCTTCCCTAGACGCTTTCCTCCCATCAATTGATTCGGACCTTCCTATTGCTCAACGCACCCAACTCTTGAAGCTTCTCGACCGCTTTCGGACGTCTTTCGACTACAAGCAAACCAGTTTGGGTCGAACGTCTGCCATCGTCCATCATATAGACACCGGCAGCCATGCACCCCTGCGTCAGCGTCCATACCGGGTCTCTCACGCTGAAAGCCGAGTTATTGATGACCAGGTGACTGATATGCTTAGTCGTGGCGTTATACAGCCGTCCCACAGTCCTTGGGCCTCCCCGGTGGTACTTGTGAAAAAGAAGGACGGTAGCATCCGATTCTGTGTTGATTATCGGCGCCTTAACAGGATCACACGCAAAGATGTCTATCCGCTCCCAAGAATCGATGACGCGCTCGACTGCTTGCAAGGGGCGGAGTTTTCTTCACTGGACCTTCGATCGGGGTACTGACAGGTACCTATGGATGAAGCTGACCGCCCAAAAACTGCGTTCGTAACTCCTGACGGCTTGTACGAGTTCAACGTGATGCCGTTTGGCCTTTGCAACGCCCCCGCAACCTTCGAGCGTCTTATGGACAACACTCTTCGAGGTCTCAAGTGGAACACGTGCCTTTGTTATCTGGACGACGTCGTAGTTTTTTCAAAGGACTTCGACACCCATCTGCGCCTCGCAAGTGTCCTGGAATGCCTCACACAGGCTGGCCTACAACTCAATTTGAAGAAGTGTCACTTCGCCGCCAGGAAGCTCACCATCTTGGGACATGTTGTCAGCAAGGACGGCATTCTACCCGACCCTGCAAAGCTCCGCGCTGTCGCCGAGTTTCCCAAGCCGTCGACCCTGAAAGAACTCCGGAGCTTCATAGGCCTCTGCTCATATTTTCGGCGATTCGTTCGTGATTTCGCATCCATAATGGCCCCTTTAACACGCCTACTTGCTGACAGCCAAGGTGTCATGGCATGGTCTTCCGCTTGCGGCGCCGCATTCGCGAAATTACGTCATCTACTGACATCGCCACCGATTCTACGTCACTTTGACCCAGACGCCCCTACCGAAATCCACACGGACGCCAGTGGAGTCGGCCTTGGCGCTATTCTTGCTCAACGCAAGTCTGGCTTCGACGAGTACGTTGTTTCCTACGCAAGTCGCACTCTCACCAGAGCTGAAGAAAATTATTCGGTCACGGAGAAAGAATGTCTAGCCATCGTTTGGGCAATTGCAAAATTTAGACCTTACGTATATGGCCGCCCATTTGATGTCGTGACTGATCACCATGCCCTCTGCTGGTTATCTTCACTGAAAGATCCATCTGGTCGTCTAGCGCGATGGGCATTACGTCTCCAAGAATACGACATCCGCGTCGTCTACAGGTCAGGCCGTAGACATTCAGATGCCGACGCTCTTTCTCGTTCTCCCCTTCCCCATGACTGTGGCAATCTGTCTGTTTCCAGCTACGATTCTGCGGCCCTTACACACGCTGACATGCCCTCTGAGCAGCGTCAGGACCCTTGGATAGTCTCTTTAATGGAGTTCCTATCTAAGCCGTCACCACGTACCGCCACTCGCTCGCTGCGGCGCACAGCTCGACATTTCACCATCCGCGATGGGCTCCTATACCGCCGCCACTATCTGTCTGATGGTCGCAAGTGGTTGTTGGTGATTCCTCGCCATCTCCGTGCCGATATCTGTGCCTCCTTTCACGCGGATCCCCAATGCGGACACGCTGGTGTAATCAAAACCTATGCACGCCTCCGGCTGCGGTACTACTGGCGTGGCATGTACCGCTTCGTCCGCCAATACGTGCGTTCATGCTCCAAGTGTCAGCGCCGGAAGAGCCCCCCACGTATAGTCACTGGACCGCTCCAGCCGTTGCCTTGTCCCTCCCGGCCGTTCGATCGCATCGGAATTGACTTGTACGGCCCCCTTCCGTACACACCAGACGGGAACCGCTGGGTGATCGTCGCTATCGATCATCTGACACGCTATGCTGAGACTGCCGCGCTGCCAGAGGCCACATCACGTGAAGTCGGCTTATTCATACTTCACCAACTTGTTCTTCGCCACGGCGCGCCTCGCGAGCTACTCAGCGACCGCGGACGCACGTTCCTCTCTGATGCCGTACAAGCCCTCCTCCGTGAATGCAACGTTGTGCACCGGACAACCAGCGCCTACCATCCACAAACCAACGGAATGACTGAGCGCTTTAACCGCACACTAGGCGACATGCTGTCCATGCACGTCTCCGCTGACCACACCAACTGGGACCGCATACTACCCTTTGTTACGCACGCTTACAATAGCGCCACTCAGTCTACGACAGGATTTTCTCCCTTCTTTCTCCTTTACGGCCGCGAACCTTCCTCATTTATGGACACCATTCTTCTGTACCGCCCGGACGCTTCAGAGTCTACAACTCTATCTGAAGTCGCCACCTACGCCGAGGAATGCAGGCAGCTCGCACGTTCCTTAACAGCACAAGACCAAGCACGCCAAAAGGACCGCCATGACGCAAACCTGCCTCCCCAGTCATATTCGCCTGGAACATTGGTGTGGCTTCGCGTTCCCTCCTCTGCTCCTGGCCTTTCCACAAAGCTACTGCAAAAGTATGAAGGCCCCTACCGCGTCTTAAGTCAAGCCTCTCCCGTCAACTATGTTGTCGAGCCCGTTCAACCATCCGCAGACCGGCGTCGCCGTGGCCGCGAGATTGTTCACGTCGACCGACTGAAGCCGCACTACGACCCACCAGTCGTCCCTGTTCCTTAAGTCGCCAGGATGGCTCCTTTTCTGCGGGGGAGTGATTTGTAGAATGGATAGGGCGCAAACAGGGGCGCCAGTGAAAGACGAAGACGAGGACGGTTGTTGGTGCTCGTGCTCGCTCCGTCTCGGACTGCCGGTCGCTGAACCTGTGCTATTTATTTATTAAACGCATCCCGGACTCAACGCTAAACGCGTACCATCAGTATATTCAAAGTCACCAAATTTGCTATCCTGTTACAATTTAGTGTCGCTTCTCTGCAAAATGCTCAAGCAAGGAAGTTGACTTGCTGTTAAAAAGCCCTAGACGTGGCTTAGCGGTAGACAATCTCTTCAAGATAAATAGTGGGATTTTAAAGTGTTGAAAGAAACATATAACGGGGCACAAGAGCCGCCTGCTACCTTACATAAGCCCAACTACCGAACCGCACAGGAAGATGACCATGTCGCGCTTTATGCAATTACCGTTTTTCCCGAAAATGTTCCTCCTTGAGTCCATAGCGCCATTTCTGTTACCCCGAAAGCGGTACTGGTCTCGGTGCTCTCCATCATGACACCCTTGGTCATCGGTCTGCACGTCCTTGGGGCTCTGGAGAAAGATGTGGATGACGAATTCCAATTTTTTCCAGATTGGCGTGTCGTGTATAAAGATACACAGAATAAAAACGCTTTATTTATTATTCAGATACCCTAAGGGCCCAGAAGGCATTACATAGGTGGGGGGGATACAGGTATTGTGGCAAATAAATAAAATACACACTGAACAATGAAATCAGAGTACATGAACAAGTAAACATCGAATGGTGTAAAAACAGCTACGTGTGACAGTATTATAATACGTAAAAAAACAACCATAAAGTAAATTTTCATAAGAATAAACATCATCAGTATCACATGAAACTAATAGAAACAACACTAAATAAACAAGACAAGCGGAACAGAATAAATAAAACGCAACGTAAAAAAAGAAAAAGAAAAGAACACAGAAAATCAGCACTAGTGAATTGAGGATAGAATTTTTCTATTGGCTTCCATTTTGTCCTAGAAATGACTTTAGACTAGTTACAAATGAGTCATGATTCACAATGTGCACAATGTCAGCAGGAAGATTCCATTCACGAATGGCGAGGAGAAGTGGGGAGTGAAAAAAGAGATTAGTGCGGGCGAAAATAGGTTCAATTTTATGTTGGTGATCGAGTCGCGAAGATATATGACGAGCTGGTCTGATATTGAAGATATCGTGGGATGACTGATTGAAGTGAAGCTTATGAAAGAATGACAATAGTGTCAGCAACCTGCGATTTTCTAGAGGAGCTAAATTGAGTGAAGATTTGATTTCAGTTACGCTTGATGTTCGTAAGTAGTTTTTTGTGATGAAGCGAGCAGCTTTATTTTGTACCGACTCCAGTTTCTGTTTGAGGTAGGCCTGATGCGGATTGCAGATGAAGGAGGCATATTCGAGTTTTGAGCGTACTAAGGTTATATAAGCAAGAAGTTTAGTTTCGGAGTTCGCCGGATGCAAATTACGCCTTATGAAGCCAAGCCTTATTTGAAAGTCACACATAGAAATTTCATTGTTACACAGTCAGTACGTACCAGGCCTAGTCGGTATGTACTTCTGAGGCGAAGAGCGCGGAAAGACGTAAGGCAAACAAAAGGGGCACTGTTGTTTGTCCCTCTTCATCGTCTTACGTCTTTGCGCGATATTCCCCCGAGAAATATAAATATCATTCTTGAAATTTACGTTTGCTTACAATAACGAAAGATTGTCATGCCTCGAGGAGCGCGCACGAGTGTCACGAATTGACCAAGCGTGCGTGCCTCGCACAACGAAGTGTTACCTCTTCCTTAGGGAACCAATAAATGAGCTGGTGCGAACAGCTGCCCGTGGTGCGCTTGATTTTGCGGTCTGTACTGTTTCTTTAGAGCGTTCTGCCCATGTTCTGCGTACTGTGAATTCCATATTTAACTACATATGCAACGGTTATATGTAGGAGCACGCTAGCTCAGCTGCCAGGCTAACCTCACCGAGCCTATCAAGCATATATGTTGTACTCTGGCTCCTCTGCGTTCGCAACAGCCTCTCTTGACGAAAAAATTATATATTTTTTATTTTATTAGTATTTTTATATGGCTGTCGAAATACCTTGAATTTATCGGCTTGTCACTGCTGGGGCTTCAGGGCAGACATTTGTTTGGTACATGAATATCGAGGCTGTAATAATAATAATATCTGGGTTTTTGCGTGTCAAAACCGCCATTCGATTTAAGGTGCACGCCGTAGTGGAGGGCTCCGGAAATTCTGACCACCTGGGGCTCTTTAACGTGCACCTAAGTCTGAATACACGGATCTCTAGCACTTTCGCCTCCAACGAAAATGCGGCCGCCGCGGCCGGGATTCGATACCGCGACCTGCGGGGCAGCAGTCGAGCACCTTAGCCATCAGATCACCGTGGCGGGTGGGGTGAGCTCCTTAGCATCGAAAGCACTGTAACACTGTGGCTTCACGTTCATCCGCAGCATCTCGTGCGAGACTAGCTCACCCACTTGTCTCGAAGTTGTGTCGAACTTGCGTGACAGAAGTGCACGTAAAATATTCATGGTCATTCACGTCGTGCAAGAACGGATTTTACACACCACGAACTGAATATCTGTAAATTAAAAAAAGGAAAAAAATATACAAACATTCGCCCTTCATCGATTCACACAAAACAGGAATACGCAATCACATAATGGATGTGGCGTATAAGTAATTAATCGAGCCGTACGAAGTTCGGAACTAAACGACGCTGTGGATACCTCTTCAAAACTGTAAGCCTGTGATCTTGATAGCATTTAACTTACCGCGGTACTTTCATGGCAGCCATTTTCCTGTCCCTCTGTCCTCAATGCTGTAGAAATAAACGACAGTTGACCATTACATTGCAAGAAAACATTGAACAAATACAAGAACAGTTATGCAACAAACCAGCATGACCTAGGGGATGTATAACTGCACGAAAAGAACTGATGACGTAACTTACATGAACGAGAAAAAAAACAATTCGATTTCACATAAGTATGAGTATTGCTCTTATATACCTCAATGTAACAACATGACCTAGCCTTACACCGCATTGTTAGATCGATGAAATCATAAAATGATGGAAGACCGAAACCAATAGCCTAATAAAATGAAAATGCAGACGACCTGAGCAGCTGATATCGTAGTTGACATTACAGAAAAGTGGATCTGAGAGTGGGCTGATAACACATAAGTTGGAGAGAATGAGTGTATACCAAGAGATGGGAAACGCTGCCAGGGATGCCAGATATATGGTTATATTGACCAAATAAAAAGATTGCTGCCATAAAGTGGAACCAGCTTGCGCAGGACAAGACTAATTTGCAAAAGGAGGTTTATTGGAGTAGAGCTGACGTAGAATATGCATTTGTTCTGTGACAGGGCTTAGTCTAGCTGCGAAGGTGTTGTGAATGTTGCTGCTGAAGGCCTTTACATTTTCGGCACAGCAAAAAACAAACAAAGAAAGAGAAGGAACTCACCACTAGCCAGAACTACGGAGAGTAGCATCAAGAGACTTGTCTTTGTTCCGAGATGCATGACTAGTGCGGGTCTGAAAAGGCAAAAAGATATCGTAAACACTCACTATATCCTCTAATTTGGTTGTTTCCAGAAGTACTTTGCCTTTTTATAGTGGTTTGACGTTAGTTATCATGGGATACATTGCAAGCGCTCCACGCAAGAAGTTGAGCTGGATGAAGGGAATAGCAATAAAATATTTGTGCTGAGCCCAATGCCCTGACGACTGCACATTTCCCATGCCGCTGATTCGTGCCTCCTACTAGGATTGGTAGAAAAAGCTGAAAGTCAACTTACCTTTGTGAATGGAAGAACGGTGTGCGAGCTTGGAGCTGCGAACGCGACGAAATCACCGTTTATAAATGGCTTCGCATACAATCGTATAGAGGAGGAAACCGCAAAAAATATAGCGAAATGACTTTCCCCGATGTTACCACTCAGAATATTTGCACAAAGGAATGAAAGCAAGTGCACAGTTGCACGTTCCGTCCGTTTATTGCATACGGCCCAAACAGGTGCGCTATTCGTTCGCTCACGATGTGTCCGCGCCGAGCAAAATTTATTGAGCAATAATGCGTACGGCCTGAAGAAATGCATATTTCGCGAATAACGTTGATCACATTGCATGTCTTAGCTTTCCCGCAGCACTCGGTACGACGGTTTCCCCGCTAGGTCATGTGACTTTTCGATGTGAAGAGAGTGAGGCTCGGTAGGAAGGGGACCTCGTCGAGAGTGGCGTACCGAGGCTCGCTCTGAGGGGTACATTGTGAGGAGCGTCGTTGTGCGCTCGCTCAGTTGCAGAGGGGGTGGGGTGTACATGCAACGACGCCTCGCCAAACATTTTTGGCGAGGTAGGCATGTCACGCACAGCAGCAGCGCTTGCAACGCTGCTTGAGTTCCAGCGCAGCCGTGATAGTTTTACGCGTTTTGGGGGAGTACGTTGTTGGAATGGGCCACGACCGCAGTGGAACGCTACCGCCGCGCTCTAGTGCGACTTTGAGTGAGCATATCATCACGCGGCCTGAAGAATAAAGGAATCCTTTGTGGAAACTGCCGAAACTAATGAGCAAATTGTAATGCCTGACGAAAAGGGCGACAACAGATGCAATAGTACAATAAACACTACTACTACAGACTAGTTTAGCAGAGATTAACAAATAAGGAACAATGATACAACATAGAAATTCTTAGAAAGGCTTGCACAACAGAGAATAGCACAAGCCTGACGAAAGACAGCATCAGCTTTGTTGTTTGGTCAGCTTTCATAGAGTAGAGCTGCCTCGGTTTTTTATTTGTTCAAGCTTCCACCTTCACCTAGGCTTCTCTGTTATTTCTTATCACTCCTTTTAAACAACGCAACATTCACAAGTTCCATGAATTGCTAACGGGACGTCCACTGTTACAAGCCGAAATATTTTTTCTTACAAGAGACTACGCGCAGGAACGGCCCGTTTATGATAAGGAAAGTGCGGAAATCAATGAAGGGTAATACCGTGTACAATTATGCCTAGTCAAAAGATCACGAGCTTCAGATAATAGCGCAACAACAGTGGCTGTGGATTGAGCTTGCATTGTAGAGAGAGGGCCATGCAACAGGGCTGACAGTAGCGATAAATGAAGTGATTGACACTGAAAGCTCGTTTCCGGGCTTCTGCACGAAACTGATGGCGTTTCTTCACTGGGAGATTAGGGAGCGGCCGCCAAAATCCTGGAGCAGAGAACTCGGATTGCACCAACCCAAATGTGCCACTGCAACACGGGAATGCTTCGCGCGAGATTACACCGGAAGTTATTTATGCACACGTCACGTTAACCGTTGCCGGAAACTATTCCTGGTTCCGCTCTGTACGTTTTCATGGAAACCTTGCTCGTCGCTGAAAAGCGCGACCAAGGTTGCTCGCAGAATGGCGGGAGTGCCGTATGCTGCTCGCCCTATTGTTGCCGAAATCCGCGACTCGGTGGTGAGGCAAGTGAGAACAATCCGGCGCGGAGCACATTGCTCTGAAATGGCCAGTGAACCGCGCGAACCTGGTGTGGATCTACCAGTGAAATCGGATTCGCCGCCGTGGAGCGAGAAATCCTGCTCCGGATCGACCAGTAAAACACGCAATAAGAAGCGCACGGACGATAGCGCTCTAGCTATCATCGTTAGATGGAGGGAGATTCCCAGAAACAAAGCGTGTCGTTTGTTATAATTTGTACGAGTGGAGAATCAAAATGCTGCCAACACCAGACGACAACCTCAGCGAATGGAAGTGTTTGTGCAGCGGTATATAGTGCCACATGAAAATAAGGCGCTCCAGCAAATAAAGCTTAAGCTATGAGCATTCATCCATATGATGGAATCTTCGTGCGTTTAGTTCTGTAGGAGAATGAGCGTTGTCTCTTTACCGTGACTTTGAAATCCTCATAGTTTTCCAAGAACACTGCGAAGGCATAAAACTAGAGACGAGCATGTATGCGGCAGTCTAATCAAAATGGATGTTTTTGTGTACAGTGATGCCTGTAATTACCCCTTAATGTTTTATTTAAGTCTTAGGTTCACCTGAGTATTGCTTGGAAGTATGATGTTATGTTACTAGATGTGTGACTGCATGACATTTTACTGATAATTTTAGGCCACATGTGCGAATACAGCTTTATTGTAATTCACATCGAGAAAACCCGTGGCACGGATGCTATATTGCACAGTTTGTGGTGCCACAAGCTGGACATCATGCAACCTGAACTGACGTACTTTGTGCCGATGACGTACAGTGCCGGATGCATATGAGCCTATACTACAGGTACCACATGAAACTACAAACTGAGAAATTATGAAGCATGACCACATGTGGGATGCCACTTAGTATATATATATATATATATATATATATATATATATATATATATATAATATATATATATATATATATATATATATATATATATATATATATATATATATATATATATATATATATATATATGATGTATATATATATATATATATATATATATATATATATATATGAAAATTGCTATGATGTGGCGACTGAGCAGTTGTCTTGAGTTCATCTTACTTTTATGTTTTCTTCCGATATACTTTTCAAGTGCGAGGAAGCCCTTGTTGTGTCCGCCTTACATCCTCTTCGTTGCGCTGCTTGAATCTAAAATGTCGTGTTTTATTTTCCCTGTACTTTACGCGAGTGAATTCGTAGCATTGATTGATATATATATATATATATATATATATATATAATATATATATATATATATATATATATATATATATATATATATATATATATATCAATGCTACGAATTCACTCGCGTAAAGTACAGGGAAAATAAAACACGACATTTTAGATTCAAGCAGCGCAACGAAGAGGATGTAAGGCGGACACAACAAGGGCTTCCTCGCACTTGAAAAGTATATCGGAAGAAAACATAAAAGTAAGATGAACTCAAGACAACTGCTCAGTCGCCACATCATAGCAATTTTTGCGAACTTGGAGAAAACAAAACAAAATAGAAACAAAAAGAAAATATTTCACTAACAGATTTTACAACTTGAAACAGTGCAAAAGGTAGTACATAAGAATGGCAACGCACCGTGAGAAAATCCCTACAATTACGCAAAAACCATGACTTCATACGCCGCCTCCAAGAAGCTGATTTCGCTTCTCGATAATGCAACTGAAGGAGAGCTGACACAGCTATCAGCAGCGCTCTTAATGAAGATGTTTTCTACTGTTTTACGTGCCATGTCGTCTTAGAGCCTATATAGAAGTGTCGTCTTGTGGCAATTTGTAGTTTGCAAACCTTGCAATGCGCAGCTAAACGCGGCAGTGGCACCTCGCGCAATTGAATAAGAAACAGGAGAAAAAGACCGTATTTGAAGAAAAAAAGACTATTAAAATCGACTACCGATTTCATACCGAAAAGTCCCCTAAAAATACAGTTAAAATTTTAGTTGCATGGTAGAAAGTACGCAGCTTGCTTGACTATTGAACATTTTATAATGGGAACCCGTGTGTTCACTACAGGTAGTGTTCGAATGTTCTGGGAAACTACGCGCTTTGTATTGTGACACTCCATTTCTCTCAGAATGTTTAAGTGGTTGTCTATCTGCTGCATAGACCATGAGGTCGATTTTGATCAGTAGTTTCTTTTGTCAGATGTCATTTCTTTCGCCTATTTCCATTCAATTACGGCACGAATAAATTCCGCCGCCTAAAGGTGGTGCCACGTACAGATGTCCCCAAATCCTGGGAATATGCTGCAAGGAGTATGTACGCCTTCAAGTGTACTAGCTTAAAGGGCCCTTGCAACAATTTTTCAGCATGGTCAGAAAACGCTGCTGATCGGTAGTCGAGGCTCCCGAGAACACGCGAGCCAAACATTATAGCGCAGCATGCGGCCTGGGATCTAAAATAAATTCTCAAAATCAAATAAAAAGCGCTTCCACTTCTCTTGACAAAAATGATGCTTACGGCGTCACTGCCATTGGCCACCCCATTGGGTAATTTGAACATGGAGAGCTCGGTAGTTACTGCGGCCATCGCGGCGGCAGGCCGTCACTTGCCAACGCGCGCTCGCGATCACACTGAAAGTACGCCGCGCGTTCGAAGAAAAAAAAAGAAGTAATAGTGCTCTAGGTCACGAGGCGCTCATGACGTACCTTCTTCCCCCGTGCCACCCGTGCCACCCTGCTAAGCTTCCAGCGCTTTCGTGGGGACGAGAGAAGAGAAACCAATTACAGCGTGCGACAAATCTTTGTAACTCCGCTCGTACTGGACGGATTCTAAAAATTTTTGCGGGGCTCGATTCGTGAGGAAATAAGCTGATTAACTGAAGTCATTCCACGGCTACTTACAGAAGTCTTGCAGGGCCCCTTTAATGGCTAAATGTCTGTAGTATGGCTGATGATATGTGCAACAGACTCTAAAAGGATAAATGACAGCATCTATCTATCTATCTATCTATCTATCTATCTATCTATCTATCTATCTATCTATCTATCTATCTATCTATCTATCTATCTATCTATCTATCTATCTATCTATCTATCTATCTATCTATCTATCTATCTATCTATCTATCTATCTATCTATCTATCTATCTATCTATCTATCTATCTATCTATCTATCTATCTATCTATCTATCTATCTATCTATCTATCTATCTATCTATCGTTGGGAATGGGGTTTAACGGTCAAAAGCGACTCAAGCTATGAGGGACGCTGTAGTGGAGGGCGCGGGATAATTTCGACAACCAAGGGTTCTTTAATGTAAAGTGAAATCGCACAGCACACGGGCTGGGATTTTGCGGTCGTGGAAAGGCGAGCATCTTCCACCGTGTAATCTCGTTCTTTCTTTTTGTTGTTCTATAGCGGACGCTATCGTAAACAAGGAAACCGATGTCACGTTCTGCTATTTTCGCAGTAGCAGCTGTCATTGCTGGCATTAGTATGCGCGTTTGGCGTGCACGGAGATTTATCACCTAGGCTCTTTTTTGTGCCGAGCCGTCTGTCAGTCTATGATTAGGAAGGAAAAGCTGACTGACCGTCCAGGAAAAAAAGAATACGCAGGTGGTGTGCCGCTTTTTTAAGCGATGATGAAAGTCAGAATGTGAAGCGAGCTTTTTTTTCGTTCCTGAGCAGGCGAGAAATGAACAAAATTATTATTGTTCCGGAGACTAGGCGCCATGTTAAAGTTCATTGGAACACCTTAGAGAATATACGAGAACATTTGAGCAGTGTTTTTACGAAAAATTCGCTTTATTCCAGGATATTGTGCTTGGCATTGCGTGATAGTTATACTCTTTCGACATTTACGTTAGCTCCGTAAAACTAGGAGCGTTACTTTACTTGCCTGTGTGAAGGAAAATGGTGTAGACTGCACACTTTATCAGAGCTCAGACGTTTCTAGCTTAAAATATCCTGTACGTCCGCTTACACATCAACTGCAGTAGGAGGGAATAGTTCACGTAACTGATTTGGATCCACAATTTTGTGCTACTTTGGACGCGCGCGTGAACTGCACGTAGTGACGAAAGTATTCGTGAATGCGTTTCTGGCGGAGGCGCAATGTTGTCAGATAACGAAAAACGCTGGTGTAGCACCGGCAAAAAGGCGGGAATAGCGAATGCTCCGTTACAAGCCTCTTCTCAGAGGTGGATGGTTTGAGTAGTACTAGCGATATGCAGACAACCGAAACGCGATTTGCTTTCAAAATAAGCGTTTGCTTGGTACGAAACCAGCGCTACGCGGTTTCGGGAATGATAGTTTCGAAGTGAAGACGAACTTCATATTTGTGTATAGTGTCCTTTTAAACATCGATGTCACGAATAAAGGAAGGGAGGAACACAAAAGGAGAAGGTAGGGAGGTTAACCAGACAGCGGTCCGGTTGGCTACCCTACGCCGGGGAAGGGAAGGGAAGTGGAAAGATGGGGGAAAAAAGAAAGAAAACTGGTCAACGTCTATCATTTGGAGACAGATGGCGAAAAACAGCCATTACCAACCTATGGTATGGTGGTTGTGTAAATTATAATATGTTTGACATGTCATGATGGATATTATGAACAGTGGCATATATGTCCAGTAAAATGCACCAAGTGGCTCGAGTTGGCTCTGAGGCAATACGTTTAATTTCGACAAATGCCTGGGGCCCAAGAGTGCGTATTTGCATCAGTGACCCAAGAGTGCGTATTTGGTCTTGTTGGTACAGAACTTCCTATTTTGTTGCAGCGGAGGGCAAAAGCTCGGAAAATGTTACGACTCGATACCACGTGAGCATTGTCTTATTCGTTGTTAACAACTCAATTGCATAGTACTGCAGAGCTTTCACCAAGAAGAAAACCCGGCTGGACTATCTTGCAGAAGACTGTAAGAGATGGGGATGCACACTACACTTGGAACATGCTTTGAGTGTTAGAGCGCGCCTGGCTCACAATCGTTCAGATAAAACTCTGAGTTTCTGTTAGGTCAATGTTGAGATATTCCATTTGTGATGATACGCACGCTACTGTTAAAGCACTTTTTTTTTCAAATAAATTTATTGGAAGTCAACGTCAGTCCATGTCGTTTCTGTGTCCTTTCTCATCTACGTGTCAATGCATTGCGCATTTTCTCTAATTCAAGAAAATATACTACTAATATATACGGATGGA
The DNA here is from genome assembly GCF_013339695.2 of Rhipicephalus sanguineus. Classification (NCBI taxonomy): domain Eukaryota; kingdom Metazoa; phylum Arthropoda; class Arachnida; order Ixodida; family Ixodidae; genus Rhipicephalus; species Rhipicephalus sanguineus. The sequence continues at coordinate 96,068,380 of NC_051179.1, forward strand.
TCTAGTTGTGTTTACAAGGTCGTAGCTCAACTCAGCCATGTGAAAAACGTTCTACTCATTTCATTACGATGAGTAAACACAATAAGACGTAAACTCATCGTGTCACAGCTTGTCGTGGAGCACGGGAACGAAATATCGAGGTTTATGGCTTGACTGCTGGATAACTCAAAGTACCGTCTTCTTGGAACGTGTGTCGGGAAAATATGATCCTAAACGATGGAGCTCTAGGACAAACCAGAAGACTACAAATGTAGGCATACATTAAAAGACTGCTAAAAGAGTAAATGCTTTGACATTCGTGCGTACAGTTTTCGTAGTATTCAGATCTTATTTGCTAGTTATCTCTGTATGTCTCACAGGTAAAATAAAGTACAAGACTGACCTCAAATGCCGAGAACACGAAACAGACACATGTGTTTATGCTTGCTTTGAATGCACAATTCTCTATACAGGCTCGCGCAGGAATAGGTTAAATGCAGAACCGAGAAACGCAGAAGTCGCAAAAATTTTGCTTTGCGAAAATAACGGCTTTTGGAAAGGTGACGCAAAAGGCGTAGTATTTAGTGTATGCGAAAGCCGTTCCTCTGGATGATGTGGACATGACGTAAAGTTCAAGTATTAAGGGGCAGCTATAAATAAATAAGTGAAAGCTCGTGACTGTCTTTACAGTAAAGTTCCAAGTGAAAAAAGGATGCGTCGAAACGTACGTGCAAATAATTTCATCAAATTAGTCTTTGAAATGACATTGATAGGAATGACTATAAATGACATCAGTGTTGCAAAATATGGAGATGTGTGTAATGTCGAACGTGTGGAGATGTGACATCAGTGTGGAAGATGTTTGCCACATGGAATTCTTCATGTGGAAAAGTAACGGGCAAGGATTTGGTAGAGAAATTTCATGGCTACAGAAAGCTACAGAAAGCTACGGCTGATTCAATGACTACAAGAACCATTTGAAGTAAGCGCTGAAGTGGTGGTTGCTTCAAAGTGTTGACAGAAAGCACCATGGGCGGGTGGTGTAGAAGTACGTCATGCCACTCCTCTATTGTAGATCTACAGACCATTTATAGATATGAGTTTACTTCCTTAAGAAATATTTGTTTTAGTGTGTGTGAAACATGATTGATTTTGCCTTGTAAATGAACGTTTTGTAAGAATTCGCCCATTTATTTTTTACCTGCAGCACTTGTTTGTATCACAGTTTCTCATCTACCTGGTCTCCACATTTGCGGCAGCGTTCTCTATGTGCAGTAAGTTGCAACTGCATTTTTTATGCTTGGTATTTATAAAGCATACTGTCTGTAATGATCATATATGTGGTTTATTAATATTATGAGCCAACACGCTGTATACTATGGTAGCAATGTCCACTTTTTGACACTTTTAATCTTTTCAACTTTGTGAAAAGATGAATACAGCTCTCGTGTGCGTTATATTGAGATCAGCGGTCACTAAAGAACTTACAAAAATTTTTCTTGTAGCTAAATGATGTCTGTTTACTAACTTTTCACGGAGAAGCTGTAATGTTTACGCCGGATTGATGTCCACACTGCTTAATCCTGAATAAATGTTACGGCGAACAGAAGAATGTATTCACTTGAAATTTAAGACGGCAGTGGTGAATTCTTCCAGTATCTGTCGTCGTCGGTGACAAAACCTCTAGTTACGAATACGACACCACAAAATGTAAAATCTATATAAATTCATTAGGGATAGCGTTGACTCACAATCGAATACTTTCCTTGCTCTTGCCCTTTTTTTTGCCAACCATAATGAAGGAAGGCAATCAGGACAAAAAAAAAAAGTGATTCGCAGTGCGCTTGATCGCGATAAAAATATTGCGTTTAGCAATGGTGTCGTGAAATATCATTCACGTATGAATGCGCATTGTTGTAGAGAGAAGTTGTTCTTACATTCTGTACCTGCGACTCTCCAGATTTCATCTGTTTAGAGACAGACGTCAATAAGGAGATTCTCAGAGATAGAATGACACAGACATACTTTGCAGAATATCAACGGTACTGTATTGCTACTATGAAAGACGCTTATTTTACAGATGAGGATGATAAATTGTAGCGGAAGGCTTAGCTCCTAGTCCAGCTTTGCCGAATGTCACGTATAAATATGAATGAACAAGTTCGACAGGTAGCTAATTAGTTTCTTCACAAATAAAGACTGATACTTTCGTATAAATAATCTGTTCATGATATTAAAAGTGGCCCTGCCGCTTCTACATGTTGAGCAGGGGTCGTAGAACCCCTTGCCATTGACGGAATATATACACTGGCCTCACATTATGAAAATAGCAAAGCGTATTTATTTACATTCCTGATGTAAATGTCGCTGTAAAGGACAGTGAAGAGATACCCGCTGACTTGAAATAAGATTAGAGGTGCTCATGGCATCGCCTTCATGATGGATAGAAGTGACGAATTAGGCGCGTGTAGGTGAACTGGTGAGGTTTTGGAAAGGATGCATGTCCCTTGGGAAAGCAGAATTTCAGGCGGAAAAAGCAACTGAGTGGTCGTGTAAGTCTTGCAGGGCTTAAGTTTATTTCGAAAGGCACATCTTGACAGCAGAAAGAAATTGTGGGTTGGAATACAGAACATCGTGTAAAAAAGTTAAAAGAGAAGACCCTTCCTCAGTCATTCTAATAGCATGGATTGGGAGCAGAAGAAAGTATCCAGAGAAAACGCAAGACGAACCAATTATTGAAGGTGCGAGAGACAGCGACTCTGTGCAAGCAAGCAATCGAAATTACCTCCTTTGATTAGGCCTGTAAAGGGACGCCAATTTTCCATGAAAATTCTTGACAAGGGATGTCGTGAATGTCACACTTGTTTTAAATCCAGATGTTGTGCAAAATAAAATGTTACAGAAGTGAGCGTGTTTATCTGGCATCATTTTGTCTAAAATGCAAGCTTCAATAGGGTACTAGAGTATTAAATACGTGTTTGTTCATCTGCAGATAACCCGACGCCTACGGAATCGAGCAAGAACATCAGCGTTCATATTTCAAGTAAGCGCCCGAGTGTCTATGCCTTCACGAATAAACAATGTACTTGCACACATACTTGCGTAACGCTTCTATACCACGGTCTCATGACTAGGAGAATTAGGAACTACTCATAACTTACAAGGTAAAATAACGCGATGTGCTGGATAGGCGCAAAGAGTCAAGGTCAAATATTTAGAGCCGAGTTTTCCAGGACACTGATCAGCAGAATATGTTGATGACAGCGTTGGGCGAGAGTGTATGACATACCATTGGGGACCCCCGGCGCGTCGTGTCTTCATTTTATTACGAAAGCAATTATATGGACACTCTTGACGGGTTTCTGCCGTTGAGGTCGCCGTTGCCGTCGCCGTCATATTTCGTATAAAGTCAAAATCGATAACATCACACCTCGTATTGTATGTTCTACCCGTGGGTAAAAGCGCGCGAGCGAGGGCGACGAACGCGACTGAATCATAGGCGCAGAGAGGAAACGATCCACCCGTCTTGTAGGAGCATGAAGAAATGTGTGTGTGTGGGGTGGGGGTGTCGCTCGAGCAGCAACTGTGGACCTAATAGACAATAATGCCACGGAAAGTATAGGGGACGCTATTTGTAATAATTAGGATATCAATGTGAAGAAAGTAAAGTGGACGAAAAGATAACTGAGTGGTAGAGCATTGGACGGGTTATTCGATGGTCGCAGATTCGGTCCCTGCCGGCAGCAAGTTATCTTTTCGTTCACTTTCGTTCACAGTGGACGGTAACATAACCGCCGCCGTAGCTCAGTGGTGGAGCATCGGACGCGTTATTCGAAGGCCATGGGTTGGGTCCCTGCCGGCGGCAAGTTATCTTTTCGTCCACATTTTTTCTTCACATTAATATCCTAATTACTACAAATAGCATTCCCTATACTTTCCGTGGCATTATTGCCTGTTAGTTCTCATTAACAAGGCTATGCTATGCTTCTACTTCTCCTCACCCTACTTTCCTTTCCCACCACTTGCTATACTGTACTGCATATGGCTATGCGATGCTTTAACCCCCCCCTCCTCATTTTGCTTCGTCTTCGCCCTCACATCTCTCCTCCTCACCCTCAATTCCATTTTCCAACCCCTTGCTATAATATAATATACAGGGCTAAACTATGATTTGCCCTCTTCCTTTCTTTCCTCCTCACACTCACTTCCCGTTCCCACACCCTTGCTATATCGTACTATACACGTCTATGCTATGCTCTACCCTCCCCCTCGTCCTTTCCCTCCCCCTCACTTCTCACCCTCACTTCCCTTTTCCACCCTCTTGCCATACTATACAATACATGGCTATGCTACATATGGCTACGTTATACACGGTTTCGTTTGCGTGACACCAAGCGGCATGAGACGACGACGACAGCATACGATAGCCCGAGCATCTAAAGTACTCCGCACTTAATAATTCCTGCGTTGTACATGCCCAAACCACGATGTCTTTATGAGGCACGCCGTAGTAAGCCCCATACCTGCCGTCCCTTTCACACCCTGGCCTTCCGTTTTAGAGCGCAGCTCTTGGGCGCCCGTTCCTGCGTCGAGCGGCGTTGCCGTTGCCGGCCTAGCCGATAGAGCGAACGCGGGGCGCAGCGAGCTGCTGTGGTAGCGTCTGCAGTGCCTCGTGCCCGCTCACACTTCTTGTGACAGCAGCAACGCACGCCTCTCGCGCACAGGCACGAGACCTGTGAGGCTTGGCAAAAGAAGAAGGGCACGAGACTCCGAGCAACGCTGTGACGTGGCGTTTTGGGCGTGTTGGTATGTTATACTGAAGATTACAGGGCACGTGCGCTATAATCTTCAGCTCCGTGTGACGCGTCGCGAAGGGCTGCAAATGAAAAGAAAAAAAAACGAAAGCATGTAGACGCTCAGTGATACAGACGCATAATAACAGATGTATTACGGCGGTTTTTGATTGTAAAGCATAAAACAACTTCAATTACCACTATCGTAAAAACAATAAAATTTTGTTATTGGTGGTAAGAACACTGAACTACTTCTTCATGCCAACGCATCTACTGCAAGAAGTCTCGCTAGCTTCCACAGCTTGCACGTGATGTGTGAAGCGGAGCCTGCAATGAGCAGAGTGGTGTGCGTAGCACTCGAGCGCTGGTAGTTTCTGTGGCTATATCTAACGAATGTGAGATTGCTATAACTACGGATAGCCAAAACTTCAAACACAGTTGGTGTTGCCTCAACACGAAGCTCCGCTCAGAGTTCGCACTAGTCAGTGTCGTAATCGTCGGTGAATGTTTTTCTAAAATAATCAATGATGGTATGAAATGGCTAGGTAAACAAGCAAATGATCTTGCTGGCTGTAGCCTGTGCATGCAGAATGTCAAGCAGCCAAATTCGCGAAAGCAACTGGTTTTTACAATTGTAAGATCTGAAACCAACGAACGGGAACGCGTTGCCGACAGCAGTAATGTTCTGTAAGAGTGAAAAGTGAACTGTTTGGCACTTCCCTCAAGGACGTCTTAAGCCCGTTGGAGTATCCTTTACTTCTTTAAATAAATATTCAGATCGTTCACAGCGTATTCTGACTATCGCAGTTCACGTCGTGTGCAGCATAGCCTGAAGCACCCCCTCCTCCAACTTGGCAGCGAGGAAGCAAAAAAAAAAAGAAACACCTGCTCCACTTGAGTTTTCTCGTCCTTACACACGCATTCCAGTAATTGGGGCAATACGTTTTCTCTCAGCAGGATCACGTCAGCACACTCTTTTTTCGTTTCGCTTTTGTCGCGCACTACACCATTGATATTTTTTTTACCTTAGCAAAGTAAAAGTAGCCGATTTGTCTCTCTACAAAATGCCTCAATTTTATTGAATAAGCCAGAAAGAAATTTATGCCACTATGCTTGCGAAGAACTGACTCCCTGGCACCCAGACGACGTGTACTTCCTGCGTGTTTTTCAGCCTCGTTAGGATGTCTAGGGCTGCCTTGAATAACAGGGGTCGAATTCACAACACTTCTCTTATGTAAGTGCGTATTTTTCATTGTTCAGCCACCTTCGCTAACGGTATGTCCCGCATCGTCATTGGCTTAAATATTCTGTTATGAAAATTTTAGCGCAACACGTTTTCGTGTTTACAGGACCCAACCTTTCTTGAAATTCCTACCCGCAGTTTGAGAGTTTGTGAATGTTAGGGCTTGTTCTTTCTACGTCGAGGTTACCAGCGCAATATCTGCCTGAGCTTCTCATTCCGTGAACGGCCTCCTAAGTGTCACCAAAGTCTGCTCCACTATGTTGCTGGTTACCTAGTTGATCGCGTGAGCACCCGTTTTGTAGTATACTTGACCGCTCTCACAAATCTCGCGTGCGGTTCCTTTGTAAAGGCCTTCTGGAAAGGCCCTCTGGAAAACGCTAGCTCTATAGCTCCTCTTGTCGCCTTTTTGGATTCGGGATGCCTGTTTCAGGGGGTCGCCACCACCTTGATGATGTTTTCGAGGCAGAATAGGATTCTTTTCTTTTCCCTGCCATCTAGCCAGTGCTCCTAACTCATTCTCCTGAGCCCGCCTATGCTATGCCCGCCTCGTTAAGGCTAAAATGCTGGGTCTGGTCTGTCGCGTTGTTTTTCTTTTTTTTCTATAGCGTAGCTTTCCATATACCTAGAGTAGATAGCATCATCGTACCAAATGCAATAAGTTTTATCACCTCTGATAACCTCGAAAGTTTCAGTGTCCATTGACACCACAAGCCACAGTATATGCTCACTGTCTGCCACAGATGGTGGCAGAGGGTGAGTAGTACTATGCTGTTAGTTTATACTGTGCACACGGGAGCGTTTGCAAATTCTACATCACTGAGTACTTCCTTAGGCCCGTTATGACTAAGAAGAACTTGAAGGGCTCAAGAAATTCAGTGCTTCGCTTTTAACGTCAATAATGTTTTCGCGAAAATTGACCGCCGGCGTTGGCTTTCCGCGTCGGCGGCGACATGAGTGGGGAAAAAACATCACGCAATGACGTCACAGATAACCATAATTTGTGACGTCATCACATGACATCGTCGCTAGGTCAAAGGCGGGCTGATTACAGAGGCTGCGCACAACCTTGTGAGGTGCAGAAAGCTTGCTATGTCTCCGACCTTGGGGAGGCAATACAAAACACGTTAGCGGCAGAAAGCTTTCGGAGATGGGGGGAGGGTCGGGGGAGGGTCAATACATCCAATGAAAAGAAAAAGACGGCTTTCGCCTTCGAATCGTCTATGGCGAATGGAAAAGGCACCCTGTCAGTTTTTTTTTTTATCTGATTAGAATGATTATAATGGGCATTTTCACGCCTGATGCGCCCGTTCTTATGGCATGATGTTCATTGTATTGCTTGACGACTAAATCACCCACTTGCATTTAATGTCAAAACGACGATTTAATATTTCCTTCTCCTTTCTAGTCTCAAGACCCGAAAGCCGGTCTTCCGGAACTGCTTGTAGCATTCCTTTCCTTCACGGCAGACTTACAATGGTTAGCACAGGTACTTATAATTATAGACACATTGGTAGTCGGGAAAAGAAAACAAATACTTTACTCTATGAATTATGAAAAATAAGCATCTATCAACAATTATTTAAATAGTGCTTAATTCAATTTGCATTGTTTAATGTTTTCTCCCCGATATGCTTATGGAAAAAGCTTCGATTCACATAGAGGTCACGTTACGTTCATCGCTTCACGGAATGTCACAAACCTGATGAAAGCTTTCTTTCTTTAATCCCTTCATCCCTATCCCCCAGTGCAGGGTAGTAAACCAGACGCGCGTCTGGTTAACCTCCCTGCCTTTCATTCATTTCCTTCCTCCTCCTCCTTGACTAGTAGGTAGTTGATATCTAAACTTCGAGAATTGTAAAATACAAGGATGCTTTTTCTTGCGTTTATTAGGTGGCCTTGTATTTAGGAGGTTGTGTATTTTAGTCACTAACATGCGCGAGGCACTAAACATAAAACCAGATATATTAGCTTCAGTTGGTTGAATCGGGAAAGACGGCATCACATTAGGGAGCGCGATATTTTTGCTTGTTTCACAATGTAAATCACGAGTAATATCATTCTTTTAGGCAACACAAGGGTCGAAACTTCGAGAACCGTGCTTCTAAGAAGCTATAAAGCAACAAATTTCTGATTTATTACAATTTTGTGAGTTTCACCATATTGTCTCTTAGCATGTCCTGCTTTGTGCTGTTTCGTCGCCGCTCACTCATAAAAAGGAGTAAGGAACAAGAAGACTGCATGCCTGCCCATGACGTTTTCTTCTGAAAATATGCGTTTCGAAATTTGACAATAATCGTGCATTTCCTAGAGCAATAGACTGTCGTAAGTTCACACGCGGCAGTACCTGTCGTAAAGAAATCAAACCCGACGTTCTTTAGAGGAGAGAATATTAGAGAAATTTCAGTCTTACTTATCAAAACAACGATGTGGATATGAGGCACGCAATAGTGAGGGATTCCAGATTAATTTGAACCAACTGAGGGTCCCTAAAGCGGCATTAATTTTAATTACAACCGCGTATTTGTATTCTCAACACGTCGAAATTCGGTTGTCTAGGTCGGAAATCAAACCCGCGTTATCAGGCTTAGCAGCCTAGGTTCAAGTCCGCTAAGTCACCAGGCGTGTTTCATGTTTGCCACATTTTGCAGCCTTTGCGACACATTGCCAAGGTGTGGTAACAGGAATGTCTGTTTGTTGAAGATTTCCTGCTTACCAAGAAGGCAATAACTTTTTTTTTACGAGTGACATCACGAGGGTGCTGTTTTTAACAGTGATGAAAGCACTGTGTCTGGTTGTTTGAACTCCATCTCCACTTAATTATCCAATTCTTGCGGCCGAGGACTTGCTAGTCGAATAACAACTACTGCCGTGATTTTCAGTGAAGTAGCATCAACCGTTGGCTCTTATATGCAGATGCCATATCGCTCTTTCTCTCTGCAACGTACTTTCGTACAGTGCGGTCCGCTGTTAAACGGAACACCGGAGCTCGTCTTGTCTAGTCGGCGTTACCGCCAGCCGACAGCTGCAATGAGCTTCGCGCAGGCGCAGTGGGCACTGTGGATGGTGCTATTTAGCCAATCGTCGCGAAGCGAGCAGTTGACGCGACGCAAGAGCCCCGCGCACGGCGGTCACTGCGCCTGCGCGAAACTCGCTGCAGCTGCGGGCCGGCGATGGCGCCGACTTGACGCCACGAGCTGCGGTGTTCCCTTTAACATTCGACCACTGTGTGCCTTTAGCCAAGACGTCATTTACGCAGAGCGGGAATAGTGTTCGCGAATATTTACGTGTGTGAGAATAACGACCGCGTTTGCGCTAACATTAGAAAACGTAAGCCAAGAGAGCTAGAGATAGCCACTAGTGTGCACATTGCACATTCATGGCGATTGTGAACATCTGCCTGATAAATGCGCCATTGAGTCGAAATATAGTGACGGCAACGCTCGTTTCATTTCATAAGGTCTTCGTATTCACAAATTAGGTGATGTGTGCGTGAGTCAACCATCTTTGTCGATCCTTCAAAATGAGATATCGTTCTTGTCTGAATGAAAAAGAAAATGCACTTTTACTGCACATTATCTACTCCCCTTTTCAGTTCTGGTGAAAGACGTGTGCCTACATGCCACTCAAAGGACATCATGAAAAATTCTTGTTACACGGGGTGTTGCTGCAGCGACTCCCCGTCTTCCAAGGATTTTTCACTTCTTCAAGGTTCCGTCTTCTCCTTAACATCTACCTCATTTGATGGAAATGAAACATATGATTATTCGTCAACGCTTTCGTTTGTCTCCTCCTTCTCTTGAACTGTTTTGTGGGGCTGTTGCCTCAGGAACGATATTTTACCTTCAAGAATTTTTAATTGCTCTTGCCGGCGCAATGTTTAACGCGAGCTGCCTACATTTTTGTTTAGAAACCTGTGGGATGCTGCCTTTTTTGCCAAGAAATGAATCGAACACTGCAAGACAAAACGCCTTGTTACGTGAGTAATCCACCTTTTGTTTTCCTGGAAATAGCATCTGTTATCTTTAATAATGTACTTCAAATAGCGGCAACACCTAGTTAATTGTGTATTTGTGAGCACATCGAAATCAGTCGAGACAAGTGCTCCGTGCATACCACTTACGTAAAAAATATCAGATATATTTGTTTTGCGCTTCCTTCAGGTGTGAGAGAAATCAATCCAGCGGTATTCTTGGTTGTACCTGGAATACAGGTCGCTATTATATTCTAAGCTGACAAAATGATTGTAACCATCATTGGTCGGGTGTTCGGCGTAAGCGACTGCAGCGTGAATGCTTAGATTGTGCAATAAAAACGTGCAAAAATTTATTTGGGCCCTACCCAGAATGACAGCTTGTTACAACTTCCGCAACTGAATGTTTTCGGTCGTCGAACTTATTAGAAGTCCATCTTCGCAAGTACTTCAAGGTTTGTTTTTCATGCGTGCATTAGTCAGAGACTGACACATTGTTCTTACTTTATCGCAAAGAAAATATCATTTTTGCTTGCAGTATAACCCGAAGAGAGGCAGAGGTGCAAAAGAGAACATATGTCACCGTAATTTTGAAAGAATGCGTTACAAAAAGTATATTCCTGGAGCTATTGTCTGCACCTTCGGAAGTTGAGGTACCAGTTTAGGCATCTGAATTAAGTCGTATTCTGCGCAACTTATTAGACAAGTTCACTTCAAGAATTTCGGGTGGAGGTTCTTTTTAAACGAAAAATATAAATCTTTAAAAATTATGTTTTCCTACATTTCCGAGTCGACGCTGATACCAAATATTTGCATAAGGAGGTAATACAGACAACTGCTTGCGAAAGCAAGCAGTCCATGCTCGCTACAAGATCTCAGAACATACATTCCTTCAATTCGTTAACACTTCCGTGATATTTTGTTGGAACACTTAAAGTGACGTAACGATAAGAATAAATCGCAGGTAGGAGAATGCTGCATGGGAAATAAGCAACTTTATTACTTTCCTTTCAAGGCTATCCCGCCTCATGAAGCCTTGCGGATGAAAGCACACGCACAAAGGAGTTGTCCACTAGGAGTGTGCGAAGATGGGGTGTGTACTCCAACCGGAAAATATGAGATCTGTGAGAGCGTAGCGTCGTAAAATAAATTGTGAAATATTGTGTACATGCGCTATTTATCGAAATAAAATCGAGTCTTCCGAAGCTGAGGGTTGCCTCGCATATGCTGGCGTGTTGCCTTCGCTTCTCTTCCGTAGATCAGCGTCTAAATCCTGGCGCTGGGGTTTCGCTATCGCGTCGTTGGCTGGGACAGACGAATTAGCCCTTCGGCGACGCTGTCGTCCACGGGCAAGCAAGTGCTGGTGTTCCAAATGTGCCGCATGCTCAGTGTCCATGGTGAGACAGGAAAGCTTCATCATTTGTGATACAGTGGCATCCTCTCTGCACCGGATGCTCCTGAGGATCCGGTGCACGCGAAGGCCGGTCGCAACAACTCACATTAGTTACAAAAGTGACAAGCAAAAAACCATCGAAATCGCAGCGCACAGTGTTGTCATGTTAACCAGCCAAAGCAACCCGAATAAATTGTTTCATATTGAAGCTAATATAGTTTGAGTAAGAAATGCAAAACGTCTCAGATACTACGAGACATTTCATTGACATGGAACAGTTGGTCGCCCTTAAAAAAGTTTAAAGCAAACATTGTTGAGCATAGGCGTTTGCTGCTGCGTTATATAGATCTAAAATGACAAATTTACCAATGTACTGAAGTATCTTAAAACGCATCGTATCGGATACAAAAATTTCGGAAGTATCTTATATCTACATCTCAAATATTTCTTGCCCAATAGTATTGTATCGTATATTGGAATACTTCTTGCCCAAGTACCCTGGAAGTACCTTTCAAGTAGGTTGCATGTAATGGCCTTTTATCAACTTTACAATTTTGTGGGCCCGATATCATCTAGGTTATCGCTTTCTGCCACTTTTTTGGTAAAGATTGTACGAGTTACCATTCTGTCAAAACCCTTGCTCTCTTGATGGAATAATTTATTTTTAGAAACCAGTCAGCGACCTAATGTATAGTATATGAACAGCGCTGAAGTAACTGCACCTGGACCCGGAGCCGGCGTTGGAATTTTCCGTATCAAATCTCACAATAAATTCATCAATATTTCCGAAAAATTCTCGTCAGCATGACGCATCAATATATGAGGTGACGAGGCTTATAATAAAAGCGCAGTTCAAACCATTTAGTTATGACCTCCAACAAATGTCATCTTTCCTGCGCAGTTAAAATTTTCGATTTGACATTACCTCGCAGATAAACTAGTTTTTGACATCCGAAAGAGTCAAACATCTGCCTTTTGGCAATTGTTTCGGAAGGCAAAACAATGTTTTACGTCATTATATTGCTTTCGAAAAATACACCTGCCGAGGCTGCATTGTTCTCTCAATTAAAGGGAAGAGCACAACGGGGGAGCAAAGTGCTGAACCGGCGTCAATCTTTTCTTCATAGCAGCTGCGGCCGTGAACATGCCTCCTGGCTAATTCAAATACGAGGGACAAAGGCGACACGGCACATGTCTTTCTCAAGTGTTTTTACTGAACGCGTCCGATGCTTACAGGAGCAAGGCGCGTGAGCAGCAGCTGACACACAGAATCTCGAATAGCGTTTCTGAAACTTGCCACATGAAATCAAACTGGTGACGCCATTCGTCTTGCGTACCGAAGTAGAAGATTTATTCGCAAGATTAGGTTTCCTATGGTTTATGTTTATGTAAATGAACATGAACAGTAGCTAAGGAAATTTATGTTTTCTATGGTTTTCACTTTTCAGTCGGCCCTAATTATTTTTACTGAGCATGCAACATTGTTTGGAAGATTTTACCATCGGTCTAAAGTTTACCAGTAATCCAGTAATCGGTCTAAAGTTTACCAGTAATTACCACTAACGCATTTTCATGCGTTAGCCGCATGAAAATAGGGTGGGTCAATTTTATTTGCCAAGACCGATGTATTGTCGATGAATTAGACGAGGTCAGAAACAACCGTGTTTTGTTGATTGCTTTATTGGCACGCCTTTCATGTATTTTTTTTTTTTTTGCTGCTTCGGGGATTTTTCCTGGAGAAGTTGTTGCATAAGCTGTTACGCATGTTTGACTCAATCTTTGATTTCGCGTGCGCTGATAGTTGCTATTTTGAGCGTTAACACGAATCGTAAGCGTTATGCCGAGACTGATGCGTGCCCTGTTCCTTGCAAATAATACACAGCGTCCTCGCATCGGAATTTGGCGGAGTGGGAGCCAGGGATTGCGCCATGTTTTTGTCGCGCCCAGCGTCGGACATCTGTGTTGCTGGCGTTAACCCGTGCCTCCGGGAGTTCTGATTACACCCCTCTCACTTCACTTGTACGGCTAGGCAGGTTATTGCACAAACTCGCAACGGACGTTTGTAATGAACCTGAGGGGGTATGAGTTGGCAGGTAGATGAAGTATCCGAAGTATTAGCACATATCCGTTCAAATTTTCGAAGTACATGCAATAGTGCTCTAACTGTTGCATTAAGCGCCGTTGTAATAGTATCATTCAAATTTGTTCTGAAGTCGCTTTAACCTAATTTGAAGTATCGAAATTATCCGGGCGTAACACCTAGGACCGTCATATTCTCACGTGGTCGTTACGGTGAAGAAGACGGGACTATTTTTTTGGGCGAACTTGCGGCCAGGAAACGAAAAGTCAAAGTACAAGCAATACACGCCGTACACTGATAGCGACAAAGAGAGCGTCATCCGTCGGCATTTATACATGCGGCATCGCAGACTTCAGCTTTATCGTCGGTGGTCGCTTTAGTTCCAGAATAAACTCTCCTGTTCGCATTACGCGGTCGAACTTACCAGAAGATTCTAAAATAGTCTAAAAGGTTCCCAGACGTTCGGGCGTGGTTTGAGCAAGGCAGCGGTTACGTGTATAACGAACCGATTACATAAAAATAAAAAATAAGCTCGTGTGGCAACGTACAACAGCTTTGCGCATCGCGCGTAAAATGTGAATAATTCAGCAAAGTTCACTTTCCTTCGTATACAGGTCGGAATTTTCTGGAACGTGAAAATCGCGCTTCATCTCATTAAAAAACTCTGCAGCTATCGCATTATCTCACCCGTTTGGAAGCAGAGCACCCGTTGGCTTGATAACATTATACCGGGCACTAATGACAGCCGAGTAGAGGGCACCTCCACAGTTCAAAAGAAAATGAAGCCGCCATATCGCACGCAATGTGGGAACCACTTTCGTGCGAATGTACTCAGTGAGTATCACGATGTTGTTCTTCGAGCCAAGCGATACGAGGTCGATCGACGCTTTTGAGTAAACTGAGTGTTCATCATCATCATATTCAGCCTGATTTTTCCACTACAGGACGAAGGCCTGTCCCAATGATCTTCAGTTTACCCTATCTTGCGCGAGACGATTCCCTTTTATTCCTTCGAACTTGTTAATTTAGTTACTTCGTCTAACTCTCTACCTTCCTCGATCGCCTTTCTCATTCCTTGGTAACCATTCTGTTCCTTTTACTGCCTACCGGTTGTCTGTCCTACGCATTAAGTAAGTGGCCGGCCCAGGTCTATTTCTTTCTCTTGATGTGAAATAGGAAATCTGCTACCCCTGTTTGTCCCCTGACCAATTCTGCCGTCCTCCGATCTCTTAGTATTACTCCTATTATTTTATGCTCCATTGCACGCTGCGTGGTCCTCAACTTTTTCTCTAGTTGCTTCGTTATCATCCATGATCGGCCCCATACGTTAGAACGAACAGCATGCAGTGATTGTATACTTTTCGCTTTAATGACAGTAGCACATTGCTTGACATTATTAGGGAGTGCCTACCGAATGCGTTGCAGCCCATTTTATTTTTATGTGAAATTGTGCGCACATCATAGGCTCACCAGGGACGCCTAGCACACTGCCGTGTAAAGGGCAGCTTATGGTCAGGCATAACGTCGGCACTCACGTTAGAGCAGATACGTCGTGTTTATCGCGAGGAAGTGCACACTATGACACGATGACGTGCCTATCTTGAGTCACTGTCTCAGGCGTTATTGCGGAACGCTTGACTATAGCTTGCGAAGCGATAGGTTTTCATACGAAATGTTTATTACATTGGTATAAAAGCCCGTAGAGAACAGTGCAACCACACTTTGCGCTGTTTTAGATGCGAAGCCGCTTAAGGCGGCGGCTTTGTCCATACCTCCCGCGGCGTCCACAACCCCACTGCGCATGCGCGTACCCTCCCCCTCTCTCTCCTCTCCTATGCCTCCCCTCTCGCGTGCCTCATTCTCCCCTGCGCAACGCCGCGATGAGCGCCCTCCTACGCTCTCCCCCTCTCGCGCGGCTCAGTCTCTCCTGCGCAACGCCGCGATGAGCGCCAGCGTCAACGCCGCCGCCAGTGTCGCATGCGCTTGTGCTCATCGCGGCGTTGCGCAGGAGAGAATGAGGCGCGCGAGGGGGGGGGGGGGCTAGGAGAGGAGAGAGATGGGGAGGGGACGGCTGTGTCCTTTTAAATGCAAAAAAAATCTAAATCACTTTCTGTATTTTTATTTCCGAAATATTTCGCATTTATGCATATTAATTACACGATATGAGCGCTCTGCGCTGGCGAAACATCCCCACGAGCATTAAAGCTGACGTCAGCGAACAGGTGCTGACTAGTGCCACAACGTTCGTAGATTACGTCCCTAGCGGCAGGAGGTATGAAATAGAACGTGGGCGCTGGAGAGGAGACATCTGCGCAGGTTAGGAATACAGCAGGTCGTGGTTAACGCACTGATGGCCCAATACATGCACTGTCGCAGAATCTGTCGCAAAATTGTTTATCGCGGGGCGTCCCTCATTTTCCACTGTATCCCTTCGACCTGGTTCACTGCCAGAAATGAACAGGCTGATTACCTCACTTCAAGTTATGCCCATGACGAGTGTTTCTGGGAAGAAATTTCACACATCTTTGAAAACGCTCGTCCGCTGATTCCCACAAGAGCGTTTTTGATCAACGTTTGTACCTGCAGCTCGAGCAATGATGAGTCACGCTGATGATGATGGTCACATTACAAGTGAACCAAATGAGTGGTATTTCATTTATCTCTTTTAACCGAAGAAAGTGAGTGTGGTTTGCTTTTAATTGTTCCTAATGCTAATTGAACATCACTGTCGTGTAAATGAGCGCTATTGCGATAAGGAGGTTGTAGTCGGTTTTGCGGAGCTACTCACCTAATCACATGAAGCAGATTTAGAAGAATGAAAGCTACAGCATGACACTGTTGCTCACATGGTTTAGAATCCGCATCCTGGTAGCCTAGGATGCTTTGACGCAGGAAGTCTGAAAAATGGCAGTAAGCGTTTCTACTGACCGGGTGCTCGAAGGGAATAAAGAGAAGGCGAGGCCAATAACTTTCTTGGGTGAGGCTTCCTTTCTTCCGCCCTGCTGATGCGACTCGTGTTTCCCGTTAAAGCATTAGCAGTTACGTTTAAATTCTGTTTTCATTATTATGTGCACTTCATCTTCGCTTGAGACGAGACACCAGAGTAGAAGTAGACAGGACGAACGCAAGCTAACTGATTTATTGAAATCACAGAAACTTGCCAATTGGAACAATGCGCATGCGCAATAACAGTCATGACCTAGATAAGTGCGCCAGCGATACATGTGCTTATCTCTTTAAGAAGGAGCTTGATGTTCCTGGCAAGAAAGAGGCCTTGATCGGGGAGTGTACTATGGTCACGCGGTCATGACTGTTATTGCGCGCGCGCAATGTTCCAGGAGGTAAGTGTGTGCGATTTCAATAAATCAGTTTTAGTCTGCGTTCGTCTTGTCTACTTCTACCATGGCGTCTCGTCGCAAGCGCAGTTTACGTCCGCATAATAATAGAGAGTTTGAGAATTGGGGCCCCAAGGAGCTTGGGGACCCAAGAAGCTTGCGAGCCGCCAGGGCGCATGCGCAGAACCCACAAAAATTGAAAAAATAGCGTGGGGCCCCAAGGCGTCTTGGGTCACCAGCGAGAAGACACAGACGCAGAGCGGGCCACGGCGCAGTATGGCCCGCGTCTCGCATGATTTTCAATTTCGTCACGCGTGGCGCTCCGTGCGCTTGACCCAACGCAGCCTACGTTAGCCCAATTCTCAAACTCTGCTGATCATTCGAACGCAAGAGCAGGCCGCCCAACGCAGCTTGGGGGCCCAGCGTCTTCGGTCCCCAATTCTCAGACTCTCTATTGTCTTACCAAATAGCTCCCCCAACACACGCTCCTGTTTGTATTACCTCAAATTAAACAGCTTCAATCAAAATTTTGGGTTCAGTGTCGAGGAAGCCTGTTGTTTTTTCATAGTGAAAGCGGATATTCTCGCGGCCTACCGCACACACCTGTAATGGTGCAACGAAATTATACTTTCACAGCCTCTGGCGCAGGTGATGGCATACCGCCAGCCCGCTTCAACCCAAACACTTATCCGTTCCAAACGTGTTCAGCCCGTTCCCATTGAATAAAATTGTTGGAGTTATTAGCTGCGGTCCCGTGGTGAGCTATTGAGCTATTGGTCCCGCGTTGAGCCGCTTTCCTATATTTAACTATGCACCAACTAGCCCTGCAGCGAATTTTATTACACCATTGGCTACGCAATATCTTAATTCCGCAGCTAAGATGGGCGTTATGCTAACGCTCTCCCTGAAATTATTTATTTCTACCAAAAGACGAAAGCGAAGACTACGGCAGCAAATAGATCATGATATCACTGCAACGACAATTCGTTGCTATCTTTCACCACCGCGAGAAAACACGCAGCATTGACAGAGACCGCACTACCATTCAGAGAGAAATATGCATCTTTAAAGCTGTATGAACACGCACAGGCATTGTCTAGATTTCGCTGTGGTAGAGAGATCGACTTGCCCGTACATGGATACTGTACACGTGAACCGAGAATTTTGTTGTGTCGTAGATGCATCCTATCTGCGTTTTTTTTGTGCTGTCGAACTTTATTATATGGTTTAAGACTATACCTGGCATTTGTGTCTGGAGGGATGAGTGTTCAGACAGTCAATAGGGCGACGAATTTAACTCACAGCTTCTTAATTTGGTAACCTCCTTCGTTTCAGAAATGCAATCGTTCATCTTTCCGTCACACTCCTAATTTACCCGCGTAGGAATGAGTTATGATAAATTGTGTGCAAATGTGTTAGCTTAACATACCTTTGTTCCAAGACACTCAATATTTTATCTATCATTATATTAATCGATTATTATCATAAATATTAATCGAATATATTATCAATATATTATTGCGATTATTTGTATTGTGATATCTGTGATTATTTGTAATGAATGCGTAATAAAATATCTATTTATTTGGAAGCAAGTAATCTGTTATTTTTGCTTAAGAAACGTAGGATGGGATCTCAGGCTCCAAATACATGTGCACTTTGTCATTGATTATATTCATTCCGAGCATACAAAAATTATAATTTTGATGTTGCTCTCAGAACGCGACATATTGAACGACTGGTCGAACATGGTAGTGGATTTAGCAAATTGGTCGTCTGCAGGAATATACAGCGCGATGAAGTTAAATGAAGACGGATTGAATATGCACGAGGTTCAATTTATCGAAAGCTTACTGTATCTTCCTCTTGCTTAGCCACTAGTTGAGATATTCGGCAAAAACGTTGCGTGCGCAATCGGGGACAGAGTGCCTGAAGAAATAGAGCTTGTCATATTACTGGATGACAAAAATTTGGCGGTGGTGGTGGTGGTGGTCGTGGTGGTGGCAGACACATTATTATTAGTTGGAAAGACGCAAGCTTCTAATTTTGTTCGAACGAGAAGTGACTTATTCTTGATATAGAACATTTCTCTGAAAAACTACCCCGCCGCGCGCATAAGCGTAAACGCCGCGCTCGCTGAGACCTGAACAAGAAAGTCCATATTGTCACGGGAGTGGGAATACCCGCAATAAAGAATGAACGAACGAAAAAAAATCACAGTTTCGCCGCAAGGGCGAAGCAATGAATGCGATAGCAAGAAACTAATGCTATACGAAGTGAGGCTCGCCAATGGATACTCTCAGTTTGAACAGCGCTCCTGTTACAAAGGCGGCCGAAGCAGCGAAGGAAACTAGCGTGCTTCAAGTGTCGAGCTGTGACACTTGATAGTTCGCGCTCATCTTCTGTTTGTTCGTTTAGCAGCGTCGTTTAGCGGCGCTCCGTAACATGAGCGCGGACATCACGGTTAAAGCTTGAAACATCCCTCTTGCCCTCACCACGAGAAAACCGCGCGAGCAGACAGTGGAAGGCCAAGGTTCTCCTTGCGCAAATATAAGAAGAAGCGAGCGAGCTCGCCGACAACTTTTAAATGCGCTCGTCGCGCTCCTAGCGCCATCTCGCTGGTAATGAAGAAACGCTTATGAGCGTCGGCCATCTCTGAGTCCGTCCAGCGGCAAAGGGTGTGTATATAACGCTCGCCGTTAGCTATGCAGACGACCTGCGTTCCGTGGCGTAGTGGCTAGCGCCACTCGCTGCGGCGCAAGAGGTCCCTGGTTCGATTCCGCGCTTCGGAAGCATTTTTCTGAATTATTTTTCTTTGGGGATTTTATATATATACATACTTATACATATACGGTGCATGACGGCGACGGGGGCGGACATTTTCCGGCCGAGACTGTCCATATAATTGCTATCGCAATAATATATTTACAGGATATACACGGGGAGTCCTTCAGCCAAGATGGCGGAACACCAACAACAACAACGCGAGCGCTAATGCGATCGTCGTTTTCATCGGCTCGATGGAGCATTCCTGCTTGTTCGTCACGACTTGTAACATATAGCCCCCGCCGCTGCGAGCGCCGTCTCGGCGCTTAGGGAAGAGTACGATCGTGGACGGAGAAGTACGGCTTCAGACGGGATACGTGCACAATGTCAGTAGAGGGGACAGACGATGACGATGTACTGTCCAACGGGGCGATCTCATACGTGACGTCAGTAAGCTGGCGCAAGACCTTATACGGCCCGGAATAGCGGAAGAGGAGCTTCGATGACAGACCAACGTGGCGGCAAGGTGTCCAGAGCAGGACCGACGATCCTGGGGAGTAGGAGACGGCCCGGTGATGTCTGTCGTAGCGAGACTTTTGAGACAGCTGCGAGGCAGAAAGACGATCCCGTGCGATCTGGCGAGCTGTTTGAGCTCGAACAGTTGTATCGCGGGCGTACTCTGTAGGAGTGTAGGTATCTGATGGCAGAGGAATTTCAAACGGTAAAGTGGGATGGCGGCCATACAAGAAATAGAAGGGGGAAAAGCCAGCAGTATCGTGGCGTGATGAGTTGTAGGCGAACGTCACGTAAGGCAGAGTGTTATCCCAATCTCGGTGGTCCGCAGAAACATACATAGATAGCATCGTGGTCAGCGTGCGATTGAGGCGCTCAGTGAGTCCATTAGTTTGCGGGTGGTATGCAGTGGTGAGCTTATGACGCGTAGAACACGAGCGAAGAATGTCGTCGACGACCTTTGAGAGAAATGAGCGACCACGGTCGGTCAGCAGTTGACGTGGAGCTCCATGGTGGAGAAGGACGTCGTGAAGCAGAAAGTCCGCGACATCAGTTGCACAGCTTGTCGGTAGTGCTCGCGTGATAGCATATCGTGTCGCGTAAACAGTAGCGACAGCAATCCACTTATTCCCAGTCAGCGACGTCGGAAATGGTCCGACGAGATCGAGGCCGACGCGGTAGAACGGGTCGGCAGGAATGTCTATAGGTTGAAGTGGGCTGGGCGGCGACAGCGAAGGACGCTTATGGCATTGGCAGGACTCGCAAGATGCAACGTATCGGCACACAGAACGGTAAAGGCCTGGCCAGAAGAATCGACGCCGTACGCTATCATACGTGCGGGCTGTTCCGAGGTGTCCGGCGGTTGGGGCGTCGTGAAGCTGTTCAAGAACAGTAGAGCGGAGCGTTGCGGGAACAACTAGTAGAAGTTTGGGCCTTCAGAGCTCGTGTTACGCCGGTAGAGAATGCCACCACGGAGCACGAACAAGTCGAGGGACGGGTCGGAGTCGTGAGAACGTAGACGTTGGATGATGGAACGCAGATTGGCATTACTGAGCTGTTCACTGCGTATGTCGGTGAGGTCAGAGATGGCGAAAACGCAGGCGTCTGAATCATGCGCCGACAGGTCAGGGGGATCTACAGAAATAGACAGTCAGCATCCTGGTGCAGTCGGCCAGACTTGTAGGTTACGTCAAAGCTATATTCTTGAAGCTTCAAAGCCCAACGCCCAAGTCGTCCAGTAGGATCTTTGAGGAACGACAACCAGCACAAAGCGTGGTGATCTGTGATCACGGAAAAGGGGCGACCAAACAAGTATGGTCGGAATTTGCCGACTGCCCAAACGAAGTGCGAGGCACTCGCGCTCAGTGATCGAAAACTTGCACTCGGATGAGGAAAGGAGGCGACTTGCTGCCACTGAGCGAGAACTGCGCCAATGCCATGTCCGCTGGCGTCGGTGCGAACTTCAGTGGGTGCTGACGGGTCAAAATGAACTAAAATGGGCGGGGAGGTAAGCAAAGCAGTAAGTTTGCGAAACGCATCAGCTTGTTGGGGACCCCAAGAAAACGGCATATCCTTCCTCAGGAGTTGTGTCAAAGGCCGACCAATGTGGGCGAAGTTCTTGACAAAACGTCGAAAATAAGAACATAGGCCGACAAAGCTGCGTACATCTTTCGTGGAACTTGGTATAGGGAAGTCGTTGACGACCCGAATTTTGTCAGGATCAGGTTGGACGCCTTGAGCACTGACGAGGTGGCCGAGTACAATGATTTCTCGGCGGCCAAAACGGCATTTGGAAGAGTTCAGCTGGAGACCTGCGCTCCTGAAAACTTCAAGAACTGCCGACAGGCGGCTAAGGTGGCTTTCAAACGTCGGTGAGAATACGATGACATCATTGAGATAACAAAGGCAAGTGGACCATTTGTACCCACGTAGCAGGGAGTCCATCATCCTTTCAAACGTAGCCGGGGCATTGCATAATCCAAAGGGCATTACTTTAAACTGGAAAAGTCCGCCCGGTGTCACAAATGCTGTTTTTTCACGGTCTTGGTCATCGACAGAAATCTGCCAGTATCCCGACCTCAAGTCGATAGAGGAGAAGTAGGCAGACGCATGTAGGCAGTTGAAAGCATCGTCAATCCTTGGCAACGGGTAGACGTCCTTGCCCGTGACCTTGTTTAAGTGACGGTAGTCTACACAGAAGCGCCACCTGCCGTCCGTCTTTTTTACGAGCACGACTGGGGATGCCCATGGACTACAGGATGGTTCAATGACGTCTTTCGTGAGCATTTTATCAACTTCACGCTGTATTACCTGTCGCTCAGCATGGGACACGCGATAAGGACGTCGTCGGATTGGGCTGGCGTCACCCGTATTGATTTTGTGAGTGACGACCGACGTCTGACCTAAAGGGCGGTCGTCAAAGTCGAAGATGTCCCGGAAGAATTCCAAGATACGCCGGGTATCGGCTCTCTGTGCTAGAACAAGGTCAGGCGCGATCATCTTGTCAATGTCGCCATCAGCTGGGCTCAGTGAGGAACAGAATGAAGCGGGGGGAAAAGAAGCGTCTGCAATGAACGCAGAAACAGAATGGTCAGCAAGAGAAGAGACGTTGGCTAGAGTCATGCCATCTGGGATAACTTGCGCACACCAGCTGAAGTTCAGTATCTGTAGAGATGCTCGATTATTCGTGACCGTGAAAACCATGTGAGGAACGGCAATATTTCTGGCCAGCCAAACGTCAATGGCCGGAGTCAACACATAATCGCCGTCGGGAATAGGTGGACAAGAGCCCAGGGTCACATGCGTAACGGCTTGAGGCGCTAGGCGGACGTACTCGATAGAACACAAACGTGGTTCAGGTGTCGCTGGAGCGTCGTAGTAACATGGCAGCCAATAAGGGCAGAGTGGGCGGACAGAAAGTCCATGCCGAGGATGAGGTCATGGCAGCACTTTTCGAGCACGGCAAATAGTACAGCTGTGGAGCGGTCAGCAACACTAATACGCGCAGAGCACGTCCGAAGCACGGGAAACGTTCCACCGTCGGCGACCTGGATGAGCGGCACCGTGGGCGGCGTTAAAACCTCCTTTAGGCGGCGACGAAGCTCTGAATTCATCACTGATATGTGGGCCCCTGTGTCCACAAGAGCAACAACATGTGCGTTGTCCACTTTAACGTCAATAAAGGTGCGTCGAGTCTGCAGTGTGGTCAGAGGATTTAGCGGGCGAATCGTCGATGCAGCGTCACCTCCGGAAGCTGCATCGTCTAGTTTTCCCGAGACAGTTGGGAAGTCGGCGATGCAGGACGGCGGAATTGAGGTGAGCGAGACGATGGGCGATGAGATTGCGGCGAGCGGGACTGGTGACCATACTGTGATGGTGACCGACGATACGGCAAGGAAGAAACGTCATCACTGGTGGACTGAGATGACTCACGGTGGGGTTGGAATTGACCATCATTTGTCTCTGGGCGACGGTTGGACCCATAGGACGCCTGACGCCAATACCACCTGCTGTTGCAATAGCGGGCCACGTGGCCAATACGACGGCAGTTGAAGCAAATGGGCCGGTCGTCAGCAGTCCTCCACTCGGTGGGATTGCGAGGAAGCACCGACCTCTGGCCTGGGGCGTACGAAAGTGGCTGACGACGGTCATTCGATCTGGAGGGAGCGGCCGTGCACACGGAGTCCAGGCCAACATTCGAAAGTTCTTGACGAACGATGGCATGCACTAGTGGTGCCATTTGCGAGCCGGAATCACAGGAACGAGAGCATGTGGAGGCAGGAGAGATAGCTTCGAGTTCACGTCGGACTATCTTCGTCACGTGCTCCGCAGTTAGTGGTGCCTGTGGTAGGGGGGCGTCTTCGTACGACCATGTTGCTGCTGTATTAGGAAGTCGAGTAAATTGATGGGCAATACGTCGGCTTTTGGCGGTCTCGAAACGCTGGCACTCACGGATGATGGCATCTACTGTGTCACAGTCCTTGCAGATCAGGAGGTTGAATGCGTCATCTGCGATACCTTTCAAGACATGAGCCACTTTTTCAGACTCCTACATGCTGTCGTCCGCTTTGCGGCAAAGGGCGAGCACGTCTTGTATATAAGACAGGTAGGATTCATTCGATGTCTGAGCACGAGACGCCAGCTCCTTTTTGGCCGCTATCTTTCTACCCGTCGATTTGCCAAACAGGGCACGCATCTTTTCTTTGCACGCATCCCAGCTGCCAATTTCTGCTTCGTGGTTCTCGAACCACACTTTGGCTGTCCCTTTCAGGTAGAATAGGATGTTCGCCAACATAAGAGTGTCGCCCCAGCGATAATTCTTACTGGTGCGTTCGTACATCGGCAACCATTCTTCGATGTCGACATTGTCAGTCCCGCAAAACGTACCTGTGTCTTTCAGCTGTGGAAGGACAACTGTCGTCGTGGCGGTTGCCGCTGCAGGGGCCGAACCCTCTTGTGCCATCGTGGGTTCAACCAAGTGTCGGCCGCTTTGGAGCTCCGTTATACCGTGTTGGTACCCCGCACCACCACCAAAATGTCACGGGAGTGGGAATACCCGCAATAAAGAAAGAATGAACGAAATATATTTACAGGATATACACGGGAGTCCTTCAGCCAAGATGGCGGAACAACAACAACAACAACGCAAGCGCTATTGCGATCGTCGTCTTCATCGACTCGATGGAGCATTCCTGCTTGTTTGTCACGGCTTGTAACAATATCATTGCTATTAGTTTAGTAGCGGGAAATCCACAACTGCAACAATAAGGCTTGGTTCAAGGCACCCCAGCATTAATGACAGGTTGGGAAGAGCTGGACTACGATGACTGTTATTCCGTCTATAAAAAAATCTTATTCCCAACTGACCCATGAGCACATCTGCTTAGGGGGCATAATAAACAACGAAGATTTCGAAATAAAGTGAGTGAACTTTATCACTGCAGTTCTCGACGTCGCTGCTTCGCTAAGAATAGTTCAAAGCCCCCGCTGCAAGAGATACAATTTATGCAAGGCTCAATGTGATTAACTTGTTCTGAACATCGAGAGAAATTGACGGTCGTGCATGGCGAAACCCTTTTCATCCTGGTAAATTAAAATAACGCCTATTTACATTCCTACGAGAAAGAATGTTTTGCATATTAGGTTTGGTAATAAGCAAAGAGCTTTATTAATTATTGCACTACTGTATTTCGGAAAGTCGATTATATTAGCCTATGCGGCTACAATACCATGCTTCCTAGCCTTTATACAGACATCTTGCCTGTGTAAAATGATTGCATTCTTTTGTGCTGCGTGCTTTTGAGAACTGAGTATTCAACCAAAATGACTTATCAATTCTATAACAGTGTCGTTCACTTTAACGATTTGCCCCGCCACTGTGGTCTGGTGGTTATGTCGCTCGGCTGCTGACACGAAGGTCGCGAGATCCAATGCCGTCCGCGACGGCTGCATGTTCGGTGGAGGTGAAAATGTTTAAGGTCCACGTACTTAGATTTAAGTGCACGTCAAAAACCCCAGCTCGTCAAAATCTCTGGAGTCCTCCACTACGGCGTCCCTCATAATGATACCGTGGTTTTGGGACGTTAAACCCCAGATATTATAACATTTTAACGATTTCCCAAGGGTCCTCACGGTGCTCCATGAGTTTTCCCTCTGATGTCTTCTTGAAGTTAATGTAGCATAGCAAGAATAGTATCAGACTCTATTACTTCTCACTAAGTGCAAGGCAATGCAACGATTCGGGAAGCACCTTTTGAACGTTCCCCTTTACCGCATTCTTTCTAAACGTATGTATGCCTGCAATTCTATTACACACTTCCTTGAATAAACCTAAAGCAGTCACTGCTGCATACGCTATCGCATTATCGGAACTAGCACTCGGTGACGGCAGCCTGATGACTGAGCCAGAACAGAACGTACGTAAAACAATTAAGTTATTGCTCTAGAATAATTCGCTTTTAAAAATACTTGCTGCGTAAAAAGTCGGAACAAAACATCTGTCTAATATAAATGATGTATTTCACGCAGAACGATCTACAACTTAGTTTCAACAAGAATCTTCCTAAGTTTTACGCAGCTGCCGTTGATGCGCTGTAAATGTTCATCGGCGCAGTCAAGTTTCTTTTCGCAACAACTCATACACAATGCTATCTGCAGAAGTGCTGCGGTACTGTAAATATAAACGGTATATGGAAAGCAGAAAGTGGTATTATGATGAGAAAATGAAATTGCAGCTAAGGTTTGCAAATCCTACACAAAATTGGGGAGACGCTTAAGCTTTGCCTTTAAGAGTTGAACGCGATAGGGATATCCTGCCCCTAGTGCGCACTTCGAACACTACGAGTGTTTAACAGAATGCGCGCACTAAGGTGTGTGCCTTATGTAATGGGTAGCATGCTTTAAACCAGGAGCAATTATGCGCGAGAAACTTTTTCGAAGTTGCGATGCGCCCACTACGTGGTCTAAAGGAATACGCGAAGTAATGTGCCTTCTGTAATGGTTGGCTGTCTTTAAACCACAAAGTCGTTATGATAATGACATGGTATGACACGCGATGGCAATGTACGCTTGTACCACGCAATATTACTGCGATATTACATCTCGCACTGTGACACTTGTATACAAGACGCGTATTTTTCGGAATCATCAAAGTTACTTTCAGTGCAGCTCCAAGAAGAGGCGTGGCAGTGTGGTAGAACACCTGCTTGCCACTCAGACGGCCTGGGTTTGATTCTCACCCAGACCCAATATTTTTATTATTTATTAAATGCGAAGCATTTCTTAACGAACTTCTGCGACTTTGAGCGTATCTATCTATCTATCTATCTATCTATCTATCTATCTATCTATCTATCTATCTATCTATCTATCTATCTATCTATCTATCTATCTATCTATCTATCTATCTATCTATCTAGCCGCCTACGACTTTGTGCTCTCCTGGTCGCTTGGTTAATCGAATGTACACCAAAATTGCTATGGCGTAACATGACTGCATGACGAACATATATGACAAGTCATAACATGAAAATCATGACACGCATGTCATGTAAAGCATGATTTACAAGCCACGCTCATGGTGCGCTGGCGGCCGTTTCGCTAGCTTGATCTACCCCGACATTGGTATTGCGTGACGTGACTGCGTGACGAACATAAATAACACACGAGTTAACATCAAAATCATGACACGCATGTCATGTACAGCATGACTTACGTGCCACGCTCATGGGGCGCTGGCGGCCGTTTCGCTAGCCTGATCTACCCCAAAATTGGTATTGCGTGACGTCACTGTGTGACGAACATAAATGACACGAATTAACATGAAAATCATGACACGCACGTCATGTACAGCATGACTTACGTGCCACGCTCACGGTGCGCTGGCGGCCGTTTCGCTACCTTGATATACACCAAAATTGGTACCTCGCGACGTGACTGTGTGACGCACATAAATAACACGAGTTAACATGAAAATCATGACACGCATGTCATGTACAGCATGACTTACGTGTCACGCTCATGGTGCGCTGGCGGCCGCTTCGCTAGCTTGATATACACCAAAATGGGTACCTTCCGACGTGACTGTGTGACGAACATAAATAACACGAGTTAACATAAAAATCATGACACGCATGTCATGTACAGCATGACTTACGTGTCACGCTCACGGTGCGCTGGCGGCCGTTTCGCTACCTTGATATACACCAAAATTGGTACCTTCCGACGTGACTGTGTGACGCACATAAATAACACGAGTTAACATGAAAATCATGACACGCATGTCATGTACAGCATGACTTACGTGTCACGCTCATGCTGCGCTGGCGGCCGCTTCGCTAGCTTGATATACACCAAATGTGTACCTTCCGACGTGACTGTGTGACGAACATAAATAACACGAGTTAACATAAAAATCATGACACGCATGTCATGTACAGCATGACTTACGTGTCACGCTCATGGTGCGCTGGCGGCCGCTTCGCTAGCTTGATATACACCAAAATGGGTACCTTCCGACGTGACTGTGTGACGCACATAAATAACACGAGTTAACATGAAAATCATGACACGCATGTCATGTACAGCATGACTTACGTGTCACGCTCACGGTGCGCTGGCGGCCGTTTCGCTACCTTGATATACACCAAAATTGGTACCTTCCGACGTGACTGTGTGACGCACATAAATAACACGAGTTAACATGAAAATCATGACACGCATGTCATGTACAGCCATGACTTACGTGTCACGCTCACGGTGCGCTGGCGGCTGCTTCGCTAGCCTTGATATACACCAAAATGGGTACCTTCCGACGTGACTGTGTGACGCACATAAATAACACGAGTTAACATGAAAATCATGACACGCATGTCATGTACAGCATGACTTACGTGTCACGCTCACGGTGCGCTGGCGGCCATTTCGCTACCTTGATATACACCAAAATTGGTACCTTCCGACGTGACTGTGTGACGGACATAAATAACACGAGTTAACATGAAAATCATGACACGCATGTCATGTACAGCATGACTTACGTGTCACGCTCATGGTGCGCTGGCGGCCGCTTCGCTAGCTTGATATACACCAAAATGGGTACCTTCCGACGTGACTGTGTGACGAACATAAATAACACGAGTTAACATAAAAATCATGACACGCATGTCATGTACAGCATGACTTACGTGTCACGCTCACGGTGCGCTGGCGGCTGCTTCGCTAGCTTGATATACACCAAAATGGTTACCTTCCGACGTGACTGTGTGACGCACATAAATAACACGAGTTAACATGAAAATCATGACACGCATGTCATGTACAGCATGACTTACGTGTCACGCTCACGGCGCGCTGGCGGCCGTTTCGCTACCTTGATATACACCAAAATTGGTACCTTCCGACGTGACTGTGTGACGCACATAAATAACACGAGTTAACATGAAAATCATGACACGCATGTCATGTACACCATGACTTACGTGTCACGCTCACGGTGCGCTGGCGGCTGCTTCGCTAGCTTGATATACACCAAAATGGGTACCTTCCGACGTGACTGTGTGACGCACATAAATAACACGAGTTAACATGAAAATCATGACACGCATGTCATGTACAGCATGACTTACGTGTCACGCTCACGGTGCGCTGGCGGCCGTTTCGCTACCTTGATATACACCAAAATTGGTACCTTCCGACGTGACTGTGTGGCGCACATAAATAACACGAGTTAACATGAAAATCATGACACGCATGTCATGTACAGCATGACTTACGTGTCACGCTCATGGTGCGCTGGCGGCCGCTTCGCTAGCTTGATATACACCAAAATGGGTACCTTCCGACGTGACTGTGTGACGAACATAAATAACACGAGTTAACATAAAAATCATGACACGCATGTCATGTACAGCATGACTTACGTGTCACGCTCATGGTGCGCTGGCGGCCGCTTCGCTAGCTTGATATACACCAAAATGGGTACCTTCCGACGTGACTGTGTGACGCACATAAATAACACGAGTTAACATGAAAATCATGACACGCATGTCATGTACAGCATGACCTACGTGTCACGCTCACGGTGCGCTGGCGGCCGTTTCGCTACCTTGATATACACCAAAATTGGTACCTTCCGACGTGACTGTGTGACGCACATAAATAACACGAGTTAACATGAAAATCATGACACGCATGTCATGTACAGCATGACTTACGTGTCACGCTCATGGTGCGCTGGCGGCCGCTTCGCTAGCTTGATATACACCAAAATGGGTACCTTCCGACGTGACTGTGTGACGAACATAAATAACACGAGTTAACATAAAAATCATGACACGCATGTCATGTACAGCATGACTTACGTGCCACGCTCATGGTGCGCTGGCGGCCGTTTCGCTAGCGTGATATACACCGAAATTGGTATCTTGTGACGTGACTGTGTGA
Source organism: Rhipicephalus sanguineus (assembly GCF_013339695.2). Taxonomy (NCBI): domain Eukaryota; kingdom Metazoa; phylum Arthropoda; class Arachnida; order Ixodida; family Ixodidae; genus Rhipicephalus; species Rhipicephalus sanguineus. Next base: position 96,098,394 of record NC_051179.1, read on the forward strand.
CGAACATAAATATTAGGAGTTAACATGTAAACCATGACACGCATTTTCCCCAATGACATACAAGACGATGTATGCAGCTATTTGCTGGCTGCTTCGCATTGCATCGATTCCCACAATGCGTGGGATCTGCCAGCTTTTTTTTATTTGCAGCTTTTTCGTTTTTTCGGTCACGGACAAGATGATGATTTTTCGCTCACAACCAACGGTGCCGACGCCGACGGCGGAATTTCTGCGATACGAGCTCTTTAACGCTATCGCGTTAAAACATTACTGTACAGTAGCGCATGTAGCTCTTGAAATCCGCAGGCACAGTACGCATACGGGACAATAACATGACCATAAAGCCAGGTAGAACATAACGCTAAAAAATAATAAACCGGTTAAGTGTAGCGTGGCTGAATCCAAGAACGACACATATGTGTATGGGCCTTGGTCTCACTGGCAGTGCAAATCGCGAAAGGCGAAGTACAACTGCACAAGTACAACCACATTGTCCTGTAAAAAAATGCGAAATTATTTGCAATTCAAATATTCAAAGCATGCATATAAACTCCAATTCCTCGCGTTATTCTAACAATGCGATAATTTCGTGTGATAGCAGGCATGGCCATACACACTTATTTCTAATCACTAGAACAGCTGAGTGATTGTGGGTGTTTGTGCTAAATGAAAATAATTACCGCCAGACACATATTACGCAGTACACTGCAACGTTGCAAGCTGCAACGTCTTCGAGTATGCAGCGATGTTTTAATCAGCTCCATTTAAACGCACTGAAATGTAATGTCACTGCTGATAAACATTTTCTTGTAGACTATTTGCGGGGCTCGGAACCTAGCGTTTCGGCACCGGGCCCATGAATAACTGCTTGTCTACTTATCTGATATGTGAAAAGAAATGCATAATTCTGCTGGCTCTTATTGTCATAAGCAATTTTACAAAGTATTTGCCGATACATGTTCATCGAAGAAAAGGGTGTACAAAAAAAAATACAAAAACAGGAGCCCTTAGCAGATCGGGAAAGCGTAGGCAAGCAAACCATCGCGTGCGCCTAGCTGACGTGCTTCTTTCTTTCTTTCTTCCTTTCTTCCTTTCCTTTCTTTCTTTCTTTCTTTCTTGCATTGTATCGCATTGCGCAATGCCCCATCCTAAATGTTTCCTTCCTTCATGCCGGGAATCAGACCTTCATCCAATTGCTCAGCAGCGCACGACTTTAGTTGTTACAGGCAACAGCGACGGTCGTGCGTTCACATCCAAGTCCCAATGAAATGTGGTGACGTGAAATGACAAGTCGCGTTGCTAAAAGATCGGATCGCTCTATCAGGAACGGCTGATTATCGAAAAGCCCGCGATCGAGAGAGCACCAGTTACTGGAAAACAGCACATACATATACGCATCTGGCACTTTCGAGGGCCGCATTTGTTTATGCTCCCCGGCGCGGGGTATTTTGTGTGCGACGTCATCGAGTTCTGTGCGTCATAAGGGAAGATGCTCAAGGTTAATATTGTATTGGTTATGGGTCGACACAAAAGTTTCGACGTGAAGGCGAGTATGCCCTTCTGCCGCACAAATGGAAAAAAAACTTAATTGCTATTACTCTGCTGAGACAATGCCACTGACGTCACAGCTGTGAACTGACGTAGCATCACAACGCAATTATTTATGTACGTCAAGCCCCGGAAGCTCGCCAAGATGCGGCTTATTATGTTCACCTAAACTGTACATTGAAATTAAAGGGACACTAAAGAGAAACAATAAATTGGCTTAGATTGATAAAGTGTGCTTGGAGAACCCTTGTATAGTTTATTTCACCACCATAGGTTTATTATTAGAAGAGAAAACCAAGTTCAAAGTTTCATTTTTAAATTTCGCGCCGAACTTTGTAATTCGTGACGTAAAAGATTTCAAAGAACATTTAACGTATTTTGGCGCCACTGACTCGAGGAAATTTCCACAAACTCGTTATGTCAAGTCTCTGGCCGCCTCAGAGCCCAATGTACTTCGATTTAACCGATTAGGAACTACGTAGGCCCAAGCAGGCGCCGTCAAAAATATGTGAGGTCACGGCAAATGGTGCGAATTCCAAGGTGGCGTCGCCGCCTGTATTTTCTTTTTGCGCGTTTCCTCGCTTATTAAGCGTCTTCTCGCAGCAAGAGTGGTGTTTTTGGTATCGTGGAGGACTACTTCACTAATGCGAGAAAATCGTTTTGCTCTTTAGTGTCGTTTGACCTAAAGGGCGGTCGTCAAAGTCGAAGATGTCCCGGAAGGATTTCAAGATACGCCGGATATCGGCTCGCTGTGCTGGAACAAGGTCAGGCGCGATCATCTTGTCAATGTCGCCATCAGCTGGGCTCAGTGAGGAACAGAATGAAGCGGGGGGAAAAGAAGCGTCTGCAATGAACGCAGAAACAGAATGGTCAGCAGAGAAGAGACGTTGGCTAGAGACATGCCATCTGGTATAACTTGCGCACACCAGCTGAAGTTCAGTATCGGTAGAGATGCTCGATTATTCGTGACCGTTGAAACCATGTGAGGAGCGGCAGCCAAACGTCAATGGCCGGAGCCAACACTAATCGCCGTCGGGAATAGGAGGACAAGAGCCCAGGGTCACATACGTAACGGCTTGAGGCGCTAGGCGGACGTACTCGATAGAACACAAACGTGGTTCAGTTGTTGCTGGAGCGTCGCAGTAACATGGCAGGTCGTGCTGAAGTAAGCCGGTTCCACAGTCAATAAGGGCAGAGTGGGCGGACAGAAAGTCCATGCTGAGGATGAGGTTCCTTTTAGTGTCCTTTTAAGTCTCTAAACAAAAATATCTTTCAAGTTTAACTTTAATGATGCACTTTTGCTTAAACCTTTCAGCATGTATACTAACAAAATATTGTTTTCACCATTTCTCATGTCATTTTGCTATGCTCTCTAAAAGAGCCATCGACCAATTACCTATGAAAGAGCGATCGAGCACCTTTGCCCCGTTTACCCTGAAGGTGAAAGAGCTTTGCCCGAAGCTCTAATTGAACGATCAAAACGCCCTAGTGAGAACGTTGTCTGTCAACATATGAAACCTCTTCCTGAAGGTGATTCCTTTGTTATTGAGGTGAAACAAAATTGACATGACGCTGGAGTATTCTACGCTGACGTGCTACATTCATGTTTTTCTTTTCGCCTGGGAGTCACGAACAGATACTACGTCATTCAGTGCGCACATTGTTTGACGAATTTCAAGCTGAAGTTCTTTCACACGAATGTCACTGACTATATAAAGCTTGTATGTGAAAGCATAAATGACGACATTGTTTTCGAAGAAATATTCGATAGTGTCCAAAAATACCTGCTTTCTGCCAATCATACGTTAAGTAAACTCAACCATTGTCAGAAAGTTTTGGGTAAAATGATCGTTTCCCATGCTGTTGCTACTGCTGCATCTTGAATGTTATGAATACAAATTCTACATATTCTATTTTGGGACTTCCGTGCAGATGTACAACGAGCTTTCATAAGCTAAGTCACATAATTTCTAAAACTCCATTGATGCGAATTGCGTTTCCGAGCGATCAGTATCCTAAATCTTCTATGTCGCAAATCGTTAGCATGTCCAGGCTATCACTTAATCATGCATCTCGGTGTTCGCATTTCCAGTAACCTGTCATGCAGCCATCATACGAAGTGCATCAACGCCGAAGTTGAACGTTCGCATAAATATTTTCGAAGAAACGTTTGTATCACACCCCCATCACTTAAATAAAGCTCTCTTACGCCCCTTATATTCCCTCATCGCTAAAATACGCATCAATCTTGGATCCCTGCAGCACTACAATAACAAACGAACTTGAAGCAGAACAGAATAATTCTATTCGCTTTACCTTGTAAATTATGACCGCGAAGCGAGTGTTAAAGTAATTAAGTCGTAGCCTAACCTTACCGAACTTACCATTCAGCTTAAATTAGCTCGGCTCACTCTTTTTCATGAAAAATTACTACACCCACAGTTTTCGTGAACAGTTTGTCCAATTCCCTTGCTTCACATAATGTGCAATCGGGGTTGATGCTTCTCGATGCAGAGTCGTAACCTATTCACATGCGTTTATGCGTCAAACCGCCTCTAAATAGATTATGTTGAAAAAAACATTTATTATAAAAAGAAAAAAAAAGAAAGACTGTTTGGGGGCCAAGGCATGAACGCGTTACATGGTTGGCGTCCCTAGTCCGGGACACCGCATGAAGAGGCCCCGTCTCGCACCCGTCGCACCAGGGCCCGTTGAGACTCCATTGAGGAGCAGTGAGGGGGGCAAGGAAGAGGAAGAGGGCAGGTGGGGATGTTTAATACATGCCCAGACATGTGGGTGATATCACAGTTCTCCCCACAGTGTGGGCACCGCCCATCCGTGTTCGGATCGTAGCATAGGCGTATCTACTGTGGGGCCAAGGGGGGCGCAAACCCCCCCCCCCCCAGTGCGAAATGTTGGGGGGGGGGGCGGAGCCCCCCCCCCACACTTTCGACAGTGGTTATTGTCGGCTGATGACTGGGAAACTAACAAGTCAGGCAAAGTTTTACTTGAACGCAGCAATAATGTAATTTTGTAATAAAATTTGTCCTACGATCCTGCGGTGACGACTGTCCTCCGTGTGTCATGACTACACACTGTAGACTATCTGCGGTGCGGGCTGCCTATTCCACGCGTGTGCCTCTTGCGCTCGAGCATTGCAGCGGAGTCTATCGCTCAGCAGGGGTTCTATAACATTACAGCAATCTGTCATGGTTTCAGTTTTTCCTGCTTGAAATTTAAGTAATCCGCGACGCAAATATGGGCGGGAACCAGTAAACGTTTTATAGCCCGATCAAATGCTCTCGTTTTTCAGAAAATGCAGTTTCTTTGAAAAAGAATAGCATCGCGACCGCTCCATATTCAAGCTGCTGTGAGTTGATGAGTGTGCAGAAGTGTCCAGTATTTTAGTTGTGCCTAGCCAGGACAGCTAAAACAGATTCCCACTTTAGTCTGCGATTAGCCTGCTTCACTCGCCTTATCATATGGTAGCCTGCAGCGATCGTGGCGGCTTGTAACAAGGCAACTAGTGGACTGGAGCACACCGAGAAGCCCAGCTTTCAAGTTTGCCCCGTTACTTGATCTACCTCACCAGGGATGTGATCAATGTCCACGGTTTTCTGGACTAAGAAGGCTGCTTACCTGCAAAGGATAGTGTCTGTTACTAATAATGTTTATTTCTCCCTCTACCTCTTTGTCAGCAGCCGCTGCCAATGTGATTGGCGGGCAGCCTGCTTAAATTGCGTTCAGAAAGAGACACTGCATGGCTATTCCGAAAAAACATGAGTTATTGTTCAGCAGCAGCACAGTAATGTGCTGCTTATTGTGTACACTTCATTTTAACGCCGCGAGTTTTCGCAAGACTTGTGACATCGCGTAACGATTGGAGGCAATTTTAAGGTACATTGAAAATTTTTTGACGAATAGCGAAGAACCAATGTCAAAGGATACGCCGTATTGAAAATAGTTCATTATTATTATTTTTTACGCAGTGATGCGTATGTGGTAATTACGCGGTTGATCACTTACGCGTCATTTGTTGCGTCGTTTTACGAGCAGGTGCTGTGAGCATGACCCAGAAAATTTCGACCAATCATTAACAGCTAACGACCTATACGGAAGGAAACAATGCGGGGTTGTTTAACGTTATAATCGCCCACATTTTTTCAAGAAAAATTTGATCTTGCACAATTTACGTATAGGCTATTTACTTGGAGGAACCGGAGGGGAGGAGTAAAGGGCCACTTCACCGCTTTTCCGTCCACCCCCCCCACCCAAGCTGGGAAAAGTAGGAGGGCAAGGAACGACACCTGGTATATAAATTCGTAGTCATTTATAATGTTATAATTGCAGTAAAACCTCGGGGATACGAATCTCGCGGGCTCGCCAAAAATATTCGTATCATCCGAAATTCGTATCACCAGAAAACGTGCAAAATACTCTGCTACGTACAAAAGAAAGCTGGCATCCGTTTTCATTTATTGTTTCTCAGGGCCGTAACAACGTCATGAAGCGCTCTGAAGAAATTCCAGTAAAGTTTTAAGATGTGAATGATCATACTCGTACTCGTAAACATACGTTGCTTGCGCGCGTGATGAGCCAGGTGTAATGTGACCCGTGACAGCTAGTAGACCCTTCCTAATCTGAGTATGCTTTTCCGCATGACACAAGAGAACTGCGACGAAAGTGACTTAAGGAGTGCTTTGCACGCGATATATGAAGGCCAGAAAATAGTCAACTGCTGTCCTTTGTTTTGATTCTTTTGTTATCGCGTTGGTGTTGGGGATATTTTTCGGGATGCTTAGGGCCGTGCCCTTACAATCGGGAGGTTTGCTCAACAATGGGGAGTCTCCGGTGGAAATTGGAGAGTTGGCAGGTATGCGCGCCTTCAACACCCGTGCATGTTGACGTTGCGAGGCCTAGCTCCTTCGCCAAGGCCGTCCTCGTCCACCTTTAACGGCATGTCTGATTGCGAGGACAAGGCTTGCATCGGCGTGGCAGGCATGTGCAAACACAGTACAACGACTCTGCCTCGAGCACAGCAGCGCTCGTCAGCGCGTAAAAAAAAAAAAAGAAAAACGCGACGCCAACGTCATCTGTAATCTGTACACCAAGGCACACAAACGCGCATTAAGGCTTTCAAGATCCTCGTGCACTGTCTCAGAGGCTACGACGCGCCACTGATGGCCAAACTGACGGCGCACTGCCCGCGCTTGGGTTCCTGCGGCCGCGCGATTGACGCGTCTTGCGCGACAGTGCGGGCAGCACCTGTTCGTACCTGCGCGGTAGCGTGCGTTCGTATCAAACGTCGCGGGTTGAAAATCGGTTCGTGACAACCGTGCTTTATTACATTGCAAGCTAAAGGGCCTTGGCCGGGACCACAGAAAAATGGGTATCACCCCGAAATTCGTACGAGCGGTGATCGTGTCACCGGGGTTCTACTGTATACACAACCAGCTCAATGTGTTTTCTATAAATATTGATTGACTGCTCTTGGTCTTCTTTAGAAAGTCTTTTTATTAGAGGGCTCTGACAGCAAAGAAATTGGCACTCGGCTTATCCTGAAGACTGCGAAGTACCTTGCTCTGTCAGCCACATGATTTGTTTAATAAGTGAGAAATTAAGGTACTAGCAGGTTCTTCATACTCATCGTGTCCACAACGCCAAACTAAGACTAGAAAGTTTGCTGATGGAATGCTCAGATGATCAGGTTAAATTTGGGTGAACTTTTTAAACCTCACGGTAATATTTCCAAAATGTTATTAAACACGGCTGTGTTATCCCGGTATAGGGCGGCCCAGCCTGCACAATCTGTTTGTGCAGATTATTTTCTGATTTAAAACGAACAGTATTGCAAAGCAAGTCATGTGATCAGCTCTATGAATATAAAAAATCGCCTCAAGACAAAGATATATATATATATATATATATATATATATATATATATATATGTATATATATATGTATATATATATATATATATATATATATATATATATATATAATATATATATATATATATATATATATATATAAGCCCGTTGCCGCTCTTCGTCATCACACTATATATATATATATATATATATATATATAGTGTGATGACGAAGAGCGGCAACGGGCTTGGGCACATGCTCGGGTAGCGCGAAGAAGAGAAGGACGAAGGCAGAGAACAGAACAGCCGGCCACGAACGGGCGTTGTCTCCTGTTTCTCTCTTTACAATATATATATATAATATATATATATATATATATATATATATATATATATATAAACGGCGGACTAGTGAGCGACGCCAGCCCCTCCACTCGCGAACGAGTTGGTACGCCACTGGATCGCAGTGCTTTAATATTGCAGGACAGAGTAGAGTACATGTCTGCAGGCGCCTTAGAGTTCTCTCATTCGCCTTACTCAGCCCCTTTGCAGCAGCCGGGAAAAGGCGGTGAGTGTCGCGATATGCGAGAATTTGTTTGAACCGCAGCAGTGGTGTATTGGCCTCCGAGTCATAAGAGCCAGGCTGAGGAGCCCGATGGGTAAGCGCTCGGGCGGCCGCGTCAGCGGCCTCATTACCTCGTAAGCCCTGATGGCCAGGAGCCCGTACAATGCGTTTCGGGGTCGGATCAACGGAAGCCCGTTTTAGAATTTAGCCGGCTAAGGGGGTATCTCACGGGCCAAGTAAGGAGCACATGCTTTACGGGAGTCCGTGATGATCACTTTCAAATTGGGATCCGCGGCAGCAAGAGCTATCGCTACTTCCTCAGCTCGCTCTGTGCTCAACTCCTGCTGGGAGTTGAGCACACCTAACGCTCTGAGTTTGGCGTTTGAGGTGGCCACAGGAAGATCCAGAGCTCGCTTAGTCGCCTTGCAGATGATGGCATCTATTCTGTCGTCTTCTTGTTTGTTAGTGCGAAGGTATGGGACGGCGTAGATGATCCGGCTAGTCACGAAGGCATAGGTGAGCCGAAGCACGTCCCTGCCCCGCAGACCGTTCCGCTTGTTGGAAACGCAGTGGACCATGCGTCCTACCTGTTCAGCTACTCTCAGGTTTCGCAATAGTGGAGTCCGGTCTGAGTCTGTGGTGGATGAGCAGGTCCAGAACCCGAAGCTCCTCCACCTCTCTGATGGGAACACCAGACAGAGAGATGTGTATGGCTGATTTTTCTCTTGGCTTCGCTCCAACATGCAGAAGCTCCGTTTGAGCACATTGGAGTTCACAATCATTGGCATACGCCTCGACTATGGATGCGGCCCGCTGAAGGCGTTCCTGCATTTCCTCAGTGCTCCCTTCGGTGGTCCAGATTGTGATGTCATCGGCATATACTGGGAGTTGAGTGCCTTCCACCCGGGCCAATGCGTTTGGGAGGCGCGTCACAGCAGTGTTGAACAGCAACGGTGATAAGACAGCTCCCTGAGGGGTACCCCGTGTTCCCATAATGTATGGGCCATATTCCTCGTCCTCGATCCGAAGAAGGGCCTGGCGCTTAGAGAGGAAATCTCTGATATATGCAAAGATCCAAGCCCCGCAATCGGTAGAACTCAAGTTGGCCAGGATGATACCGTGTTTAACATTGTCGAAAGCCAAGCCCCCTTCAGATCAAGGTTGAGGATGGCTTTGTCATTGTGTTGCATAGTTGTGGGTTGTATGACGGCCCTGGGCAGCTGTCCTACCGCAAACAGCCACTGCTATTGTCGCGCAATAAAGGCCCGAGTTCTAGACCAAGCCTTCCATCTTTTATTCTGCTGCTCGTGCCAACCTCTTCTTTCTTCAATGTACTCCGGCTTGTCGCCACCCGTCCGCAATCATCATCAACATATTCCCAAGGGGCCAAGATGATTATTAGACATTTGATTCTTATTACTTGCCTACAGAGTTCACGCAATACCGTTCTTTTCGAATGCACTGACAGAACTCTGTTCAGCTTCCGTAGCAGCTGACGGTCGCTGTAGTTATACACAATCACATCACCAGCACGTAGCCAAGGCAGTTCACGAGCAGGCCCAATGTACTCGAAATGAACTGGAGCAGGTACGACTTCTTCCGTCGGATCCAGACCTCTGCTGTGAGGCACCCAGGACAGCGAGTGGGGTGGAGAAGGTCCTCTTTTGTTGATGACGTACAATAAGAAAAAGGTAGCTCCTTGCAGAAAGAATACGGCGCGTCTTCCGAACAAAAAAATGCGATCGTGTCCGTGGTTGAACTTAATCGAGGCTGCTGACAGTTCATCGGGGCTGCACTGAAGAAAAATAGGTCAGCTGTCTTTGACGATTTGAACTCCGCAGAGAACGGTGGCGAAGGCCTCGGCATTGGGACTGGTGTGACCAAATGCGTCGATCTGACAATGCGCTCTGGCTAGCCTCCCCACCAAGGAGTGCTATCTCCCAAGGACTTCCATTTGACGACCGGTTGACATTGGAAGGCGAGTAGAAGATGGACAGTGTCAGCGTTGGGCTTTGTACCATTCAGCAGGACATAGTTCTGGCAGGCATGAAGCAGCATGCGCAGTGAAGCGTCAAACACAGCCCGAAGCACTGTCGCGATAGCATCTTGGCGGATGACTGCACGGTGAGGCGTATCATAGGCATCCTCTTGTGACTATGGTTCTTCAACTCGCTTTGCCTGTTCTTCCTTAATATTCGCTCTAATTGCCGCGTCATACCGCTTAGGAGTTCGGGCTGTTCCTAGAACCTGCTGAATTACGCTTGCAGATAGCGCTCGGCTAATCTTTGACTATACCTGCCTGAACCCTATTGCAAAACCCAGCGCCACTGGGTACCAGCGTCCAGTGCCATGCCTGATTATGGGCCCAGCGTCGCGCTGGATACTGGGCCGCTGGAGCGGCGGTTTACTGGGAGGCGCTGGGTACTCAAGCGCAAAACGACTCTACAGCGTTAAAACGGCGATGCCTACGTGCCCTACATAAATATATTAGTAAAGAAAGTAATATAGAAAGCATTAGTGCAATAAAAAAAAAGAAAAAAAAAAGTCGTTTGAAAAAAAAAATCACAGCATATCCACGGAGTGAATGATGATGAGTGGGCGAAGCTGCGGAGGTTCATCGGTAAACCGTGAATCTTCCGTGAATTCTGCCCAGTACATCATCACCGACGTGAGATCGGGCGCGTTTATACTAAAGGTTCGATGAGTTATGACGACTTGCAGCTCACTTTAATTTTACATGTACGCTGTGAATTTTCATTGTTTAGAAAACCATTGCTTTAGAAAACATCTGGCGTCTTTCGTTAAGCAGCTGGCGTCTTTTCGTTTTGCTTTAGAAACATCTGGCGTTCTTCCGTTTTGCTTTTACAAAACATCCGGCGTCTTTCGTTGGTTTATTTCATCAATCAACGGCGTTTTGAACAAAATTTTTATTGTTTAATCACGCACAGGAGAAATCTCACCAGGCACTACCTTGGAGGTAAAGAATAGCTGCTAATGGGAATGAGAGACAGAAGAAGTCGGCTTTTAGCTACCGCTGCGAATTTTTTATTGTTCAACAACGCGCAGGAAAAATCTCCCACCGGCACCACCTTGGAGGTCAAAGCGTAAGACTGGTTACGCACTACGACTACGACTACGAGGGACGAACGGGTGCCGCCTTAAGGAGCTTCGCCCCTAAAACGAAATATCCATCACGAAGATTCCAACTCGCCACCTCTCAATCTCCAAGCGAGCACTCTACCACTGCGCCACGCTCAAACCTGTCGGCGCTTCCGTAAAAGGGCTAGTCAACACAGTAAGACAGCGTTTCCTTTCATATTTTGATGTCGCGTATTCACGGAAGACGCGATCTTCCTTTCAAAATCAAGCTTGCTTCTTTATTAGATACACACAAAGGGTTGGCGGCAACGAATGAAATGCCCAAAATGGGAAGAGTGCTAAGTGTCTTTAAGAATTCCCGTCTTAACTCCGAAAAATATCAAATGGACCGAGGAACAGGGTACAGTTTGACGGCTGTTACTGTCGAGTTTATTAGCCGTTTCTCGCCCTTGCTAATGATAAACATGTACAGAAGCTTTACGATGACTCGTTCGATAAACAAGCGCCTACATGAATTCATACGGGGTAGTTTTCTCGTGCGAGCGACAATATTATTGCGGAGCGGGCGTGCCTGTATTCTGATTTGCAGTTCTATCGATCACTACAACTATAAAACCGCTCAGCAAAAACAAATGCAATTTGTTGAAAAAAGATACCAGTGTGTTAGTTCACTAACGCGTACCAGTTGACACGTATATGTTTTGACGTATGAGTCAGAGAAGTACCGGCGAGTGCGGCCGGCTGCTTTCGGTGAGCCTGCGTTCGTTGCTGAAAGCGAATCACATCGATGGTCATCGCTCCTTGTGCGGACACCGTACACAAGAAAAAACGGTTATTTTAAATTAACGGATGTCCAGACTATCCTTTACAGTAATTCTTACACGTTGGAATTGCGTGTGCTTAAACCAAGAAGCGCCGGTGGCATGTACACGGACTCGGCCGGTACGCTGGGCCTCTCGGCGCAGATGAGTTGCGATGGTTGAAGTTTCTGCATTTCGGCCTCGGAACCTTTTTAACTGTTACCTAACGTATCACTGAAGTAAGTGGAAGTGCAAGAATTGCCCGAGATGCGTTTCCGGTGTGGCGATATTGAACGACGGCTGTTTTTCTGGCCTCCGTTGGGAGGGGTCGCGAAGCCAGAGCTCATTTACTTCTTGCCAACTGCACGGCGATGTAACGATTTGCTCTGTATGTTCAGACCGACGCCTCAAGACTTATAAACGTTACAATATGAAGTCATTACCGCAACACATCACGCATGCATATATGCGCGGCATGCACGAAATGTGTATTCATTGCTGCTATGTGCTCCGCAAAAATTAATGACGATATTGGCACTGCATGAATAAAAAAAAACATGCTAGAAAGAAAAATGATCAGCGTTGGATGCTCTTGGTTATTAACATATTTTTCTCCACATTCGACAGGGAAACATTAAAATTGACCGTGATTTCACTTATCACGTATATCATGAAAATAGTGCGCATCTCATCGTCTTTCTCTGCCGCTAGAATTTGTGACACATGTTTGGGACCCGTTAGGATAGCATCTGGCGGTACCATCGAATCAAACATACGATATTGATTCATACCAAAGCATTCCGCCGCGCACAATACTGAAAGCAGCGCGCGGCACTGGCAGAAACAGTACAGGCTCCAGCATAGGCGTGCGCAGGGTTCCTCATTAGGGGGGGGGGGGGGGGGGCGAAGGTTCATCGCAGTGCCCCCCCCCACCCTAAAAAGTCCATGTATGGGGCAGATTTTGCGCCCCCCCCTCTTATGTGACTAGAAGGGTCAATGTACGGGGCAGATTTTGCGCCCCCCCTCTTAGATGATGAGGGGGGGGGAGGCCGCCCCCCCTGCCCCCCCTCTGCGCACGCCTATGGGCTCCAGTATGTGCCAGCACACGCCAATGAGAATTCCAGCGTCTCCAGCGCTTCTCAGTGAGCGCCAGCGTCACAGCGGCAAAGCCAGTGCCGATACCAGTGCCACCCAGCTCTTTCCCAGTGCATTCACTGGAGTCCCAGTGAATCCGAGCGTATACCAGTGTTCCCAGTGCGACCCAGTGCCAAAAAACTTACTGGTATCACGCTGGGGGTACTGGAACGACGCTGGTTTTTGCAATAGGGAAGGTATCTCTGGAACATGCGCCTCCGGCGGCACTTGGTTGTGCCCATATAAGTTCACCGTGCTCTCTTCAAATATTTCAAGTGCTAGTAGAGCCTTGCCGTTTTCCTCAGTGGATGGCTTCACTACGTTGATGTCAAGACGCCGCATCGTAGTGAAGCCATCCACAGTGATGTCATGCACAGGTACATCGCATTTCAAGTTTTAGAGATAACATGTTTAACATTTATTGATTGCGCTTTATAAAATGCATTTAATTAGTCCTTCTTTTGTTACACGTTCTGAGTTCTTGCTGATAAATTTTGTAATTCTCACTTATTGTTGTTATCGATAAATTTCTTGCTGTTTTCTTAATATAATGTTTGAACAATTTTATATAAAGTTATCTATTCCTGAAGTTTTCTGTTTACTACTGTTGAAGCGTTCTTTTTTTATTTCGGTATGTGATATTCCCTTCCCTCGTTCATGTGAATACCAAGAAAAAAGAAAGAAAGAAAAGTAAAAAAAAAATGGCCGCGTATCTGCGTGCTTCGCTGCAAATGTCGTCTAAAGACGATAGAAGAGGCGCTGCGTGAGATATGGACGCCATCTGGCAATACGTCGGGAAACATGAGTGCTGTGTTGCGGGCTGGTAGTTCCGGCGCAGCAGCAGGCGAAAACCGGCGGTGACCAACGCGACCGGCGGAGACGCCAGCCAGCCCGAACACGCGGTTTGGCGCGAAGCGCTGAAGCAGAAGAAACGTCCGCACTCAACGAGTACTCTCCACACACTCTGTTATTTACACTTCGCCTGCGTAAAACAGGAATGCCAGAGCGGCGCCCCATGGCATTCGTACAGTGCAATACAGAACCGAAACCGAAACACAACAATGAGCTGAGGGTACGGAGGGCACGGAGGAAGGCAAGTTTCAGTCCAGTCGCATTTTCAACACAGCTTCAGAAACTATGGTCTTTAGAATTACGTATTTATGCATTTTCTATTAAAGGAACACAACACGTAATATTTACCTAGTGATGTTGCGCCTCAGATATGCGTAATGTTTGCTTTTTGATCGACAATGTACTTACACAAGTATGAACCTAGTCAGCCGTTCAAGATGGCTGGCCCTTGGGCAAGCGGTTCAACTTTGGCCGAGTGGCTGAATCGAGTGACGAGCCGACAAACAGAAAGACAGAAAGACAGACCAAAATTTCTCCGTTTAAATGTCCCAAGAAAGACTATCGTCTTTAATGAATAAATAAATAAGTAAATAAAAAAGAATGATGGCCGTTTCACACTAGTGGTGACAAGCCTAAAGGAAGGGCGGAGCTGGTGGCCTTCCTTCCTTCTGTTTATTTTTCGCTGCTTCTTGTCTCTGTTTTTTGTTCCTGTTGCTTTCTTTTCCTGTCTATTTCTTTCTCTTTCTCGCTCTTTTTATCTTTGTTTTTCTTTCTTCCCTGTCATTCTCTGTCTTTGTCTTTTATTTCCCTCATCGTTTCTCTATGTATTTATATCTTTTTATGTCTTTATTCCATTTGTTAATAATAATATCTGGGGTTTAACGTCCCAAAACCACGATATGATAATGAGAGACGCCGTAGTGGAGGGCTCCGGAAATTTCGACCACCTGGGGTTCTTTAACGTGCACCTAAATCTAAGTACACGGGCCTCATTTTTGCCTCCAAGCCGCCGCGGCCGGGATTCGATCCCGCGACCTTCGGGTCAGCAGTCGAGTATTCCATTTGTTGATCTCTATTTTGCTCTTTCACATGCTTTATGTGCTGCACTTCACCGAGCAAAGTTTTCGTTTATTGCTGCTGTACACGGTAGAGGGTAGGTTTAATGCTGTTGTAGACGGTAGAGGGCTTGCCCAATTCCTGTGGCACATACCCACCTGTGGTGTCCTGCAGACACCATAGTTTTACGGCCGACCTAAACAGCTCCGCTGTTAAATAATTAAATAAATAAACGAATCAATAAAATAATAAACAAATCAATAAATAAATGGTAAGCGCACAGCTGCAATGGGAGTGCTACCATTATTTACTGTCGTAGTTGCATTTTTGTGTCCGTGTGACGTGTACGAATGACGTCTGCTAAAGAAGGATTGCATATTATAGGCGCAAGTTTCAATCAGAATCTTATGGCTTAGAGAAGGCAGCACTGAAAGCAAAAATACTATGCAGTACCAATTTAAAAGGCGTGGCTTGTAGCAAGGCTTCCGGGCTATTTTCGTGATGTTGGATACAACGTATACACACAGCGCCGGCTTGCAGGCCTCAATCTAGGGCAACCACGCCCGAAAGCGTCAAGCACCATCGAGCATTGTGTGATCTCTCCCCGTTGTCGCAGTTTATTGAGACAGCGCCACTTACGACGCTGTCTCTCTTTTTGCGAGCGGCGGCACGCACTTGGGTTGCTAACTTAGCAGACGGAAAAAGAAGGAAGGGGAGACAAATATGTTGTGCAGTGATATGATATTGTCACGTGGTCGTGACGTCGACGAAGACAGCAGTCGGCGTTTTGAAGATGAAACTGTTTATTTGGCCGAACTTGTGGCCGGGAAACGGAAAGTTAATTTACAGCAATACACAGGGTATGCACTGATAGCGGCGTACAGAGCGTCGACCGCCGATCAACTGACAAGCGGTGAAGCGCGTCGGCATTTAAACATGTGCCGTCGAGAATTCCAGCGTTATCGCTGGCTGTCGTGCAAGTTCTAGAATCAGCTCGAGTGTGCGCGTCTTGCGTGCAATCTTAACAAAACGATCTACAATGATCGTGAAGCTTCTCGAACAATGAGGCGCGGTTCGAGCTGAGCGTTGCTGACAGTCTTTGTGGCCGAAAACCAAATACGGCAAAAGTGATAAAGAAACGCACGTGGCAATGCCCCCCTCTGAAAAAGCATCGTCTCGATGCTTCAAACAGAAAACGGGGAGGGGGAGGGGGTGGCCAATACATTCAACAATAGATAACAAGAATAAAGCAACAAAGTACAATAAACAATAAGCACAAGCAAGAAAGTGCAATAATAAAGCAAAATTACAGTCCTCAGATTCGCTAACGCGCGTAATATGGTTTGAGGCGCACGACATGGACGACTTCAGGTCGTGCACGGCGCCGCTGAGAGATCGCAATGCCGTCAGGGACAACCTCGTAGTCGAGTGCGCCGAGGCGTCGAATTACCCTGTACGGTCCGAAGTATCGTCGAAGAAGCTTCTCACTAAGTCCCCTTCGGCGTATCGGCGTCCATACCCATACACGGTCACTGGGTTGATATTCCATGTGGCGTCGTCAAAGGTTGTAGCGGCGGCTGTCAGTCGTCTGCTGGTTCTTGATCCGTAGGCGGGCGAGCTGTCGTGCTTTTTCGGCGCGCTGGATGTAGGTGGTCACGTCGATGTTTTCCTCGTCGGTCACGTTTGGTAACATGGCGTCGAGCGTCGTTGCCGGGCTCCGTCCGTAGACCAACTTGTATGGTGTCATCTGCGTCGTTTCTGGTACGGCCGTGTTGTACGCGAGGGTCACGTACGGAAGGATGGCGTCCCACGTCTTGTGTTCCACGTCGACGTACATTGCCAGCATGTCGGCGATGGCCTTATTTAGACGCTCGGTGAGGCCATTGGTCTGCGGGTGGTAGGCGGTGATGCGATGGTGGCTAGTCTCGCTGTATTTGAAGATCGCCTGAATTCGGTCCGCAGTAAAGGCGGTACCTCTGTCTGTGATGAGGACCTCTGGGGCGCCATGACGCAAGACGATGTGCTCCACGAGGAACTTCGCTACCTCGGCGGCACTGCCTTTGGGTAAGGCCTTTGTCTCGGCTTAGCGGGTGAGGTAGTCAGTTGCCACGACGATCCACTTGTTTCCGGTATTGGACGTCGGGAACGGCCCCAGTAAGTCCATCCCGATTTGCTCGAACGGCCGTCGAGGTGGCTCGATAGGCTGCAGAAGTCCGGCTGGCCTAGTGGGCGGTGTCTTGCGTCGCTGACAGTCCCGGCAGGTCTTTACGTAGCGGGTGACGTCGGGGGAAAGGCGCGGCCAGTAGTACGTCTCCTGTATTCTTGCTAGCGTGCGAGAAACACCCAGGTGTCCAGACGTCGGGTCTTCTTGGAGAGCCTGGAGGACCTCTGGCCGCAATGTCGAGGGTACCACGAGAAGGCAATCGGCTCGAAGCGGTGAGAAGTTCTTCTTTAGGAGAACACCGTGGCGCAAGAAAAACGACGTCAGTCCCCGCGTGAATACCTTCGGAACAACGGTGGTCCTGCCCTCGAGGTAATCCACAAGGCCCTTCAGTTCCGGGTCGGCTCACTGTCGCTCGGCGAAGTCGTCGGCACTTATGGCTCCCAAGATGCTCTCATCATCCAGGTCATCGGGCGGTGGTGGGTCGACGGGGGCACGAGACAGGCAGTCGGCGTCGGAATGTTTCCTTGCGGACTTGTACACGATGGTAATGTCAAACTCTTGAAGTCTTAGGCTCCACCGTGCGAGGCGACCTGAAGGGTCCTTCAAGTTAGCTAGCCAACACAAGGCGTGATGTTTGGATCAACACAACTTTGAAGGGCCTGCCGTAGAGGTAGGGGCGAAACTTTGACGTAGCCCAGATGATGGCGAGGCACTGCTTTTATGTTGTGGAATAGTTGGCCTCTGCCTTAGACAGCGACCGGCTAGCATAACTGATAACCCTTTCCAGTCCACCCGTCCGCTGCACAAGGACGGCGCCTAGTCCTACGCTGCTTGCATCGGTGTGAATCTCCGTATCGGCGTATTCATCGAAATGCGCGAGTATCGGAGGTGTCTGCAGGCGTCGTTTGAGTTCATGAAATGCTTCGACTTGCGCTGTTTGCCACCTGAATTCGACGTCGGTCTTCGTGAAGTGCCTTAGTGGCTCGGCTACCCATGAAAAGTCTTTGACAAAGCGTCTGTAATAGGCGCACAAGCCGAGAAATGGGCGCACGGCCTTCTTGTCGGTGGGTGGCGGGAAAGCGGCGATGGCAGCTGTCCTCTGCGGGTCTGGGAGCACTCCAGTCTTGCTGGTCACGTGACCCAAAAACAAGAGCTCCTGGTACGCGAAGCGGCACTTTTCTGTCTTCAGGGTGAGCCCGGAGTTCTTGATTGCTTGAAGTACGGATTGAAGTCTCTGGAGGTGTTCGTCGAAGCTCGAGGAAAACACAACGACGTCGTCCAAGTACACAAGGCAAGTCTGCCACTTCAAGCCAGCTAATACAGTATCCATGACTCGTTGGAAAGTCGCAGGTGCCGAGCAAAGACCACAAGGCATGACCTTGAACTAGTGATGCAGAACTATCGGTAACATTGCTATCGATAGTATCGATAGTTTTTGAAACTATCGATAGTGCAAACAAACTATCGATAGTACTACTATCGACAAACTATCGACAGTGCAATCGATAGTACCATCGTTGATATTACTAGCAATATTACTGTCACGCGTGTTTATTGCTTTGTTATGATGTATTTCGGTTTCACCCACAAAGACCTTTAGCAACGTTTGACGCAGACCGCGCGGTAATGTTTGAGAAGCTTCACGATTGTTTGAGATCATTCTTTTGAGATTACGCGCCGGACGCGAATAGTCAAGTTCATTCGAAAGCTTAAGCGAGCACCAGCATTAACGCTGGAAGGTTCGATGAACGATGCATAATAGACGACGCGCTCCACCGATGATCAGATTACTCGACGGCCGACGACTCTTCTCACCGCTATCAGTGCGCACCATGTATCACTTGTATTTTGAGTTTTGATTTTCTGGGCACAGGTTCGCAAAATTAAAGAGTTCCGTATTTACCAGTCTTGCTGCAGCATTCTTCACCATCCAACACGTGACAATAATATCTATAGAGGTGTAAATAATGATGCTGCTACTGACCGGCCATATTGCCAAAATATTTGCGATAGCCTACTATCAGCTTCGCTTAATTTATGAGTAATTTTTGGCGCTAGTTACACCCTACAATTAACAAACTTAGTTCGTGATATTTTTTAGATTGAATTCATAAAATGCGATGTAAATTTGAAGCCGCGCAGTTCCACCACATGCAACGGCTTCCTTTCCGCTACAGCTGAACAGTTTGACTTTATGACCATGCGTCAGCAGAGCACTCTGGTGAAGAACACAAGCATGTGAGTTTTCTCTATGTCCACGCTCCACATCTACCACGCGTGCGGGGAACCAAGTTTAGTCTGCAATAAATTCGCGCTGATTTTATACTGTCGATAATACCATCGAATTGACTATCCATAGTGCTATCGATAGCATGTTTTACCATCGATAGTTCGATAGTGGCTCAGCTATCGATAGTATCGATAGTACCATCGATAGTTCTGCATCACTACCTTGAACTCGAACAGGCCATCCGGTGTTATGAAGGCAGTCTTTTCCCGGTCTCTCTCGTCGACTTCGATTTGCCAGTTGCCGGTCTTGAGGTCCATCGAAGAAAATTACTTCGCGTTGTGGAGTCAATCTAGGGCGTCATCTATACGTGGGAGAGGGTACACGTCCTTTTTCGTGATTTTGTTCAGGCGACAATAATCGACGCAGAAACGTAGGGTCCCATCCTTCTTCACTAACACCAACGGTGACGCCCACGGACTCTTTGAAGGCTGGATGATATCGTCGCGTAGCATTTCGTCGACTTGTTTCTTTATGGCCTCACGTTATCACGTCGAAACTCTATACGGGCTCTGATGAAGTGGCCTGGTACTTTCTTCTGTTATGATGCGATGTCTTGCGATCGGTGTCTGCCGAAGTCTGGACGACGATGAAAAGCAGTCCTTTCATTGCAGGAGCAAGGTTTTGAGCTGGTCTTGCTTGACCTTCGGAAGGCTCGG
Organism: Rhipicephalus sanguineus; assembly: GCF_013339695.2. NCBI lineage: Eukaryota > Metazoa > Arthropoda > Arachnida > Ixodida > Ixodidae > Rhipicephalus > Rhipicephalus sanguineus. The sequence continues at coordinate 96,118,427 of NC_051179.1, forward strand.
GTTGACATCGAAATCTGGTTCGGGACCTCGACTCGTCGAAGCAGGTTCGGCAGCATCGAAGAGGGTGAAAGCATCGCTAGCGGTTGCACATTCTTCGATGTAGGCGACCGTCGTACCAATGTTGAGGTGCCTATATTCGTGGCTGAAGTTTGTCAGCACTACCTTCCTTTGTTTTACCGTCACGCAGCTCGGCTATACCTCGTGCGACGCAAATTTGACGGTTCAGGAGTAGGTGCTGATCGCCCTCGACGACGCCTTTAAGGTACGTAGTTTTTTCGGTGCCGACGGAAATAATGACGCTGGAACGCGGCGGAATGGTCACTTGCTCTTCTGTCACATTCAATGCATGGTTCCCTGGCGTCGCACGGGGCGGGAGCGCTTTATCTGAGGTTAGTGTTATCGACTCAGACCTCAGGTCGATGACGGCGCCGTGTTCACTTAAGAAGTCCATTCCAAGTATTACATCCCTGGAGCAGTTTTGTAGGATTACAAAGCTCGCAGGATAAGTCCGGTTATTGACGGTGACTCTCGCCGTGCAGACACCAATCGACGTTATCAGGTGGCCGCCAGTTGTCCGGATTTCGGGTCCACTCCAAGCGGTCTTTACTTTCTTCAGCTTGGTGGCGAATGGCCCACTTACGACGGAATAGTCGGCCCCGGTGTCGAGGAGAGCGGTGACATTGTGGCCATCGATGAGAACGTCGAGGTTGCTAGTTCGGCGTCTTGCGTTGCGGTTGGGTCGCGGCGTCGGGTCACGGCTGCGTCGGTATGTTCCGCTGCTTCCATGTTGCGTCGTCGGTTCTTCTTCGGTCCGCGAGGTTTCGTCGGCAGGGCTTCGTCTGCTTCGCGTCGTGTTCTGCAGGTCTCGTCGCGTTGTCGTCGGCGGCGGCCGCGGAGGATGTTCGGCATTTCGTCGTACAGCAACCGCACCTCCATCGGTTGCAGCCCTTAGTTTCCCGGATGCGGGCTAGGCGACCGGCCCCGATTTGGGCCAGTGTACTGCCGGCGGTGCGGTGACACGTAGCGGCCCGGTGAAGGCTAGCGGGAAGGTCGTCGTTCTTGCCACTGTGTTCCGGTGAGGTAGTCGTCGATGTCGCGAGGCCGTTCGCCTGGCTGCGGGCGCGGCGCGTTTACGGCGAATCCTCGAAGCCCCATCTGTCGGTACTGACAGCGGCGGTACGTGTGGCCGGCCTCCCCGCAGTGGTAGCAGAGCGGGCGGTTGTCAGGGGCGCGCCAAACGTCGGTCTTCCTTGGTGTGTATCGCTGGCCGGCTGGCGGGTGGTATGACGTCGGTGCTGGCGGCGGTGGTGCCTGGTGGTGGAAGTGCTGTGGCGGTGCGGCGTCTTGACGTGGGCGAGGAGGGGGGGCGTTGCGTCGGACTGCAGCAGCATAGCTCACTGCTTGCAGCTGCGGCTGCACTGACTCGGGGGTGCCCAGAGACTGCTGGATTTCCTCTCGGAAGATGTCAGCGATCGAGGCAACTTCAGGCTGTGGTAAGGGTAACAGCTTGCGCAGTTCTTCCCGCACGTTCGCTCGGATCGTTTCACGCAGGTCGTCGGTGCCGACGGCATGAACAGCTGGGCTATCTTGAATCAATCGGCGATTATACTGGCGGTTGCGCATTTCCAGCGTCTTCTCAATCGTCGTCGCCTCTGAGATGAATTCTTGGACTGTCGAGTGTGGGTTCCGCATCAGCCCAGCGAAGAGCTCTTGCTTTACCCCTCGTATGAGCAACCTGACTTTCTTGTCCTCAGGCATGGCTGGGTCAGCGTGGCGGAACAGCCTGGTCATTTCCTCTCCAAAGATGGCAACGCTTTCATTTGGAAGTTGTACCCGTGTCTCTAGCAAGGCTGCGGCCCTTTCTTTTCTGACGACGCTTGCAAACGTCTCCAATAAAGCGCTGCGAAAGGCGTCCCAAGTTCGAAGAGTAGACTCCAGATTCTCGAACGAGGTCCTTGCTGCGACTTCAAGGTAAAAGTAAACGTGGCGCAGCTTGTCCTCGGAGTCCCAGTTGTTGAATGTTGAGACCCTTTCGAAAGTCTCGAGCCAGGTTTCCGGGTCTTCGAATGACGACCCGCGGAGGGTTGGCGGCTCCTTGGGCTGCCGGAGTAGTATCGGCGCAGGCTGCACGGGGTCGGTCATCGTTTCTGCGGTCGGTGTTGGGACTTGGGGCTGCCTGGTTTGCTCGGGAAAGAGCCCGTGCTCTGGCTGTAGTCCCTTCTGCCTGCGGCTTGTTCGACGATCCGGGTTTTCTTTGCCGTCGTCCTCCTCGCGGCTTGGGCTTGGGTCAGCGCTTCGCGGGGGCGTCCGGATCATGGAAGAAGCAGCAGCTCCACCAGATGTCACGTGGTCGTGACGTCGATGAAGACAGCAGTCGGCGTTTTCAAGATGAAACTGTTTATTTGGCCGAGCTTATGGCCAGGAAACGGAAAGTTAATTTACAGCAATACACACGGTATGCACTGATTAAGGCGTACAGAGCGTCGACCGTCGATCAACTGACAAGCGGTGAAGCGCGTCGGCATTTAAACATGTGCCGTCGAATATTCCAGCATTATCGCTGTATGTCGTGCAAATTCTAGAATCAGCTCGAGTGTGCGCGTCTTGCGCGCAATCTTAACAAAACAATCTACAATGATCGCGAAGCTTCTCGAACTATGAGGCGCGGTTCGAGCTGAGCGTTGCTGACAGTCTTTGTGGCCGAAAACCGAATACAGCAAAAGTGATAAAGAAACGCACGTGGCAATATGCTCATATAGAGGTGTCTTCAATTCCGTTTTATTCGCACTTCTTTTATGTAAAAGCATTCCGTAATGGCATAACGTTGTAAAACATCTGCAACTGCATTTCTTAGGTTGTAATATGTTCTCCGGCGTGTGGCCGAAATTACCTGGTGCATAGAAAATTTCAAGGGAAGCTTGTATTGACTGACCTGTGAAGCTGGTGGTCCAAAAAACTCTCCTCACCCCCAACTGGCACGCACCAAAGAAATAGTAAATAAAAGAATGTAAATTTTCTTTCCGTGGCTGTGATCTGAACCCTGTAGAGATACCGATTGGGCCCGCTGTTCACTTTTCGGTAATAAAAAAAATCTCAACGTATTGTCACCTCACCAGCATTACTCTTCCCCAGAAATACCGGCGATACGCAGGGGCTGCTGAATGGCACAATGACGTCATCGTCAGGGATATCTTGCACGTGCCCATTTATGGCCTTTGGTTCCTTCCGTGATACTCTGTACAGGTATTGGTACACTGGCCTTGTTGCTTCGTCTTTTATCGTTCGGTGTGTGGCAAACTGTTCTTCTTCTGGCGGGTTACCTGTTGGGAAAAGAGGCCGATGAAAGAGGATAAGGAGGAAGTTACAAAATGAAGCAGATCTATATTATTGCATATTATTCTATAATATTATAATATAATATATTAATCTATATTTTTATTCTTCTGTGTCAACACATGTATATATTTTAAAAATTCGGGCATTGATTTATTTTATTTTATTATTGTTATTTATTTATTTTTCATATTTGATCAAGCGTCAAAATTTTCTATCAAATTTATAATTTTTATATTCTGTAACCTTCCTCTAAAGTATTATAACATTATAAAACCACTCAAGTCTTAGCCAATCCCCCACAGCGGGTGTGAGCTAAAGTTGAAGGTGAACAAGAACAAGAACAAGAAGCAGATTCATCGCAGGGAGTCTTGGAGGAATAAAAAATCACAGCATATCCACGGAGTGAATGATGATGAGTGGGCGAAGCTGCGGAGGTTCATCGGTAAACCGTGAATCTTCCGTGAATTCTGCCCAGTACATCATCACCGACGTGAGATCGGGCGCGTTTATACTAAAAGTTCGATGAGAGTTATGACGACTTGCAGCTCACTTTAATTTTACATGTACGCTGTGAATTTTCATTGTTTATTCACGCACAGGAGAAATCGCACACACGCACTAGCTTGGAGGTCAAAATCTAGTGCCTATATACGGGGTGGTCAGTGAACGGTTGTGCAGCGCGAGCGGTCGGTTTTTTCAATCAAAAAGCTGCCGCGACGCTGCCTGCGTCGGCGCCGCTGCCCCGCGAGGCAAGATAGGGGGGGGGACCGTAGGAGAGGAGAACGAGGGGGAAGTGTAGGAGAGGAGAGGGCGATACATATCACGTACTGTCACAGCGCATTGTCTTTAGGGAGCCTTCATGTGTGCACGCCCCCTCCGTTTTTAAGACTGGTTATCCCTTCCCCTCCCCCAGGAAGGGGGAGGGGAAGGCGTAGTGGATAGGGGAAGTGGAGAGGGTGAGTGGACAGGGAAAGGGGAGAGGGGTAGGACATGGGGAATGGTGAGGGGGAGTGGAGAGGAGGTGTGTGGAGAGGGTATGCGCATGCGCAGTAAGGGTGGTCAGGCCGCGCACCACCACCACCACCACCGGACAGATACTGCCGTTTACTGCCGGCTGCCGGGAGATACGCCGGACAACGGAGACGTGACAAGGTTAGACTAAGACGAGCTACGCCCCTAAAATGAAGCCGCCCGTTTTGCTGTGTTTGGTGTTTCCACGGCTACTGTTGACCCGACAACGAGCACCACCTTCAATGAATCAACGTTAAACTCCAGGCGACCAGAACTTCGCTCCTACAACCTCCGCAGCCTACCAGGTAACTTCTACGAGTGTTACAAGAGCTACAGCCGCCATAACATTGCCCCAGCTACGGCTTGTCGATGGCTTGAACTGACGCCCAACCCAGTTTCTGCATCACCTAGAGCACCTGAGTGGCGGCCAGCAAGACTCCCTGGACTCTGTTTCATAAATTTTACAGCGCCTTCCAGCCAACGTGCGAATGACTATCCTTACAGCTCAGCATAAGTCATTGTCGGAAGTTGCTGAACTGGCCGGTGATATGATGGACATCGCTCCCACAACCATCAATGATGCCCGTAAATCTCCTGTTTCTGAAGCAGATCCTTTCCGAGAACCACCGACGTTTTCGCGCTGCTGCTTGTCGTTGTGTATCACCCTATTCGTGGCACACGGGAATCGCCCAGCCCAGTCGTCAGTAACGCCATAGCCATAGGGTGACCGTAGGGCGACCATAGCCATTCGTCAAGCCACCTCTTGTACATCAGCGACCAAATCACAGGTCTGCGTTTGTTGGTGGGCACCAGTGTAGAGGTATGCATAATTCCTGCGTCCAAAGACGACCGCCGTCTCCGCGAAAGTCTACCCCATGCGAGCTATCAACGCGCGATATCATCGGTCATCGCAACATTGATATTGGCCTTAAAAGAAGGTTTCAATGGCTATTTCGGAAAGCACACGTCTACTATGGCATCTGAGCGGCTGTTTTCCTTAGGCATTTTCACATTCTGGGGGACATTAGCCGTTATCGGCTGGTGGATAAGATAACCTCACGGGTCTTTCCTTCAACGGTTTTCTGTCAGAAGCTACGGCTCTAAATCCCACTTCCGTCAACTCATCCACGTCACCGTATACAGCTTTTCTGAGTGAGTTTCCAGAAATATGCAGTCTCCGACGAATAAGACCCATACGCATACTATGACGCACTGCACTGTTACCACAGGCCTGCCTCTTCAGTGTCGCCCTCGTCAACTCAGTCCTCATAAACTTCGAGTTGCTCAGAATATGTTCAGGCAGATGCTGCCACTAAAATCATTCGTCCGCCATCAAGTTCGTGGTTGTCAGCGCTACGCATGGCACCTATGAAAAACAATAGTTGGTGGTCCTGTGGTGTTTATTGCGCACAAGATAGCCGTCACCGTTGCAGGTCGATATCCCATTCTATAGAGCCTAATTAACCAGCACAACAACATTGACCTCGCGATAGCTTATCAGAACATCCCAGCGAAGCTATCTGAAATACCAAAAACTGCCATAGCGACCTCGTTTGGCTTTTTTGAGCATTTACCCATGCCTTTCGGTTTGCGCAACACAGCTCAAACATCCCAGCTTTTTATAGACGAAGTCACTAGAGCCTTATCGTTTCGTTTCGCCTACATAGATGATTTTCTCGTCGCCAGCAAGGAGGCTGAAGCACAAAAAGCACATCTACAACAAAGTTTCACTCAATTTCGTTATTACGTTCTCGTCATCAATGTTGATCTCCAGTTTCAGGTTCCGGAGATCGATTTTCTTGGACACAAGATCTCCAAAGAAGCCACCAATGCACTGCTTGACAAGGTCCAGGCCATCATTGACTACCTGCGCCAAAGTCTTTACGCAGACTGCGACGTTTTCTCGGACTCGTCAATTTTTATTCCCACTTCATTCATAGATGCTCTACGCTGCTGCAGCCTCATGAAGCACTCCTTGCAACTTCTAAAGCCGAGTCTGCCGCACTGTCTTGGGACTCTCTCACCGATCAACCCTTTTCCGACGTCAAAGCCAAACTGCTTCCACTAGCCTCATTGTGGATGCTTCTTCATAAACCGTGGGAGCCACACTTAATGAGTGGATTGATGGTGCATGGGCGCCCATATCCTCCTACCCCGAAAGTTACGCGACACCAAGTGCAGATACAGTACTTTTGGACAGGAGTTTCGGGTTGCGTACCTTGCAGTGAAGCATTTCAGGTATTTCCTCAAAGGGCGGCAATTAGTCATTCTTACAGCCCTCAAAACACTTGTTTCGGTTTTACATTCATGCAGTACCAGCCATACTCCTAGACAACTTCGGTATCTTGCTTTCGTTGGCGAATTTATGACAGACATACGTCACGACAAAGGCAGTGCTAACAGTGCACTCTCTACCATATTAGCACCGACGCTAATATGGTAGAAAGTCCCATTCACCCTGCGACACAAGCCTCCGACGCCAAGCTTCCACAGCACCTCCGATCTTCTACATCCCTTCAATGGCAACTAGTTAACTTTCCCGGCCATGACGTCAGGCTCTCGCGCGACGTTTCGCCTAACTGTACTCGTATATATGCTTCTTCTCCTCTTCGTCGCGCTGTTTTTCATACACTGAACTCGAATTGCCATTCAGGAGAACTTCCCATAGGAATTTTATTCATAATTTAGCCAATCCAAGATGGTTGGTATTGGCCATGTTGACGGACAAAGTCTGCAAAAAATAAAGCGGGTCTGATAGACGAAAAGGGCTCCTGCTGCAGTGTTTTAATTTAAAAAAAAAGGAATGAAGGAAACGTTCTCTTTAAATCTATTTGTTTTATATTTGTAAACAAATAGAAAGAAATGTTAAAAATTTATAGGCGCCTTGGTGATCATTATTAAAATAAGCATAATAGATGCCATATCTTGCCGCAATTCAAACGCTTTATCTGATCGTCATAGAAACACCAGTTCCTATTTTGTTCGCAGAATAGCAAGCAGTAATAGAGGTATAACTGTGTCAGATTTATGAAGAAGGAAATTTAAAGCAGTAATCGAGTTCTTCATCGCTTTGCAAAGGTGTTGATGTTAACTCGTTCCTACTTGAAACGTCAGTAAAAACGTTTCACCTTTGTCGGCGTCCATCACTGTTTTTACCAAACCTCCGTCATTCATAACTACCAGCCCTTAAGATCTATGGCCTATAGGAAAACGTCTTTAATCCTTTACGTTGACGCTTCATAAGAATACCACGTTACTGATAGTACATAAAATACGTCAGAGCACTTAACGATAACTTTGACAGAGTAAGCCGATATTTGGAAAGGAGGAAAGCGGGACCTTTGCGATACAGTCTTTCTTTTATTGCTCGGCGACCTTTCATTATTTAGTTTTTTTGTCAGCCAAGCAGGCGGCAGCATATAAATGCTGCACATTCGTCTCAATCTTTCCTGGTTCTTCCCCCATTCAGCGCTATGGCATTCAAGGCATGCATTACCGTCTTAGCTGCAATGTATGGTGAGTTTTCCTTATTACCGCTGCAGAAATTTTACATTCGAACAAACCCATTAAGCTGCAATAACACACGAGTGTTTACAAGTGAGGACATTGTGTAATTGATTATTCCAGATCTTATTGGCTAAAAATATACAATAATTTCTCGTTTTATTTAACACTCACAACGCTGAGCCTGATTTGCAAAATATCAGTAGGGACTCAGGGCGCTCTAATCGCGCAGCCAACATCCAAATGAGAAGCAAGATAAGGTGTACACTTCCAGGCTTCGAGTTCATCCGTATCATCACAAGAGATCTGTGACCAAGAAAGGCGTCTTCTCTGGCTGTCATTTTTTTGTCTCGCTGTTTGTTCCTACACTACGTCTCCACGACTAAAAGTTTATGTTTGCCAGGCACCCCGCGCACAACAAACAAGTTCATATGTGAAAACCAGTTTATATGTGAATATGTGAACTTCATGAAAATTGCGTCATTGTTGCAGACGTTCACAAGCTTGTTTGTTAGCACAGAATAGAGTTAAACTCACCACACAATTACGCCTAATATTCGGACAGAAATGCAAGCTAATTTTAACCAAAGCTACATTCCGCAATGTATTGTGATAAATTCGTAAGCTTAATTCGCAAGGTTTTGTTGTATAAATGAAGCTGCGAACAAGTACACTAATGAGGTATGATCGCGCTTATTTGAGGTTCAGAGTTCATACTGCGAATTGACGCAAACATCAAATAAGATCATAACCTAATAAAATCAACAGATATTGAAGCTAAGGAAGGCATATGGGACACTATATGTAGGTTTTTGACTGTAGCATAGACATTTTCACAGGAGCAGCCTCGAAACAGTGAGCTGCAGGCGTAGTGTGTATGCTCTCAGTGTTGCCATTGTGCTTTGGGCTGTGCCATATCTGTGTTTGTGTTGCTTCGGTACGCGTTTGTGTGTCTGTGTTATGCGCCTGTGTCCAATACGAAGTGACTATCACGGCTGAAAATTTACTGCCGTTTTTAGCAAGTCATCTGGCCATCAATGTGTCATGTATGGGTGAACGAACAAGCAGCGGAAGAGAAACATTTTAGGTGCAATCGTGTGTCCGCAGCACAGTACGCCAGGCGATGAGTGCAAGCGTGGCGTGTTCGCGCTGCGTCGTTTTCCTTCGTTGCCTGAATTGCGGCAGCAGAGGGTGGCTTCCGTAAATTGAAAGAACTTCCGCGTGTCGCCATCGTCACGCCTATGTTCCCGGTAATTCGTTGGCGGCAAGAAAACCGACGAGAACAACGTTCCCGTGCTGCATCCTGGATATGAAAGAAAGGTATGCAACTCACTGATGACTCACCTTGTAACTCGTAAGAATGTTGCGGATACGTACTTCATATCGTCCATAACACAGTGGCTGACACGGCTGCAAACTGCGCCTTGCCCGGTTACGCATGTGCAGCCTGCGCACGCCGTACTTCACCGGAGGGCCTCATGGAAACTCACGCGCGATGGGGCCTACTGTTCACGGTTTGCGACGGTGTCACATTCCCATTCCCCAGCACGACTTCATCCTTCACATTGTGCGCCAGCGACTGACCCACCCAGCCAGACTACACGTAGCTAGTAGCACACCTGACGAAGACCCCACGCATTTGCCTCAACGAGATAAAACAATGTTCACTCGCCGTATTTCTGGCCATTCACACGTGTCCTCGACCTAGTCTTCGATGTCGTCGGGGTGAATGTAGGTCAAGGTATCTGCGAAGAAGGATTGTGCGGTGTTTACAGCTTATAGCTGACAAACTTACGCGCCGCGAACGAGTGTGCGCGGAAGTGTGAAACTGTGGGATAATGTGTAGACTTGATTTTATTGATAGCAATTTTATGGACAGTCTCGGCTGGAAAATGTCCGTCTCCGTCGCCGTCATTCACCGTATGTGTATAAGTATTGTTGAGGCGTTTATTGGACGGTAGTCGGCGACGATATGCAATGGCGACAGTCAAGGCACAAACACGGACTCAAGAGCGCGAGCGCGAAGAGCCAAAAGCGACGACCCACTAGAAGGCTATACAGAGCGCAACCCATTACTCAATAAAGGCTTCGCTACAATTTCCACGGGTACGAAAAGGGAGCCGTCCGGCGACCTAACAGCTCGTCACTATGAGTGGGTCATAGTAGGCCTTGAGACGCCCCACGTTGACGATGTCGCGCCCTCGACGGCGCATGTCCGAAGATGGTTCGATGGGTTCGATCACGTAGTTGACCGCGGATGTGCGCTCGACGACCCGGTAGGGGCCTTCGTATTTCGGCAGTAGTTTTGTAGAGAGGCCAGTTGCAGTGGTAGGGACCGAGAGCCATACGAGCGCTCCAGGGAGGAACGTGGACTCAGAAGTGGTGGTTCCACCGCGAATGCTCTTCTGCCGCTCTTGTTCCTGCGTTGTAAACGTCTTGGCAAGCTCGCGACACTCTTCCGCAAGCCTGGCTGTGTCAGATATCCGCGCACACTCAGTTGAATCCGGCTTGTATGGGAGTATCGTGTCGATGGTGTGCGACGGGTGCCTTCCGTACAATAGGAAGAAGGGTGAAAAAGCAGTTGTGCTTTGAGGGGCGGTATTATAGGCGTAGGTGACGAAGGGCAGAATGGCATCCCAATTTGTGTGATCGGCGGCGACGTACATTGAGAGCATGTCGCCGAGCGTGCGGTTAAAGCGTTCGGTGAGCCCATTCGTCTGCGGGTGGTAAGCAGTAGTTTTGCGGTGAACAGCACGGCACTCTTTTAGAATGGCTTCGACGACTTCCGACAAGAAGACACGGCCTCGATCGCTGAGAAGCTCCTGGGGTGGACCGTGACGCAGCATGAATCGGTGTAGCAGGAAGGAGGCAACATCGCGCGCTGTAGCCGCTGGGAGAGCGGCGGTTTCGGCGTATCGCGTAAGGTGGTCAATAGCGACGATCGCCCAGCGGTTACCAGCCGATGTCAGAGGAAGTGGTCCGTACAAGTCGATGCCCACGCGCCCGAACGGACGGCTCGGGCAAGGTAATGGTTGTAGACCGGCGGGTGACACGTGCGTTGAAGGTTTTCGGCGTTGGCAATCGAGGCAGGAGCGAACGAACTTCTGCACGTAGCGGTACATCCCTCGCCAGAAGTATCGTTGTCGAATGCGGTGGTAAGTTTTTGATACCCCAGAGTGCGCGCATTGTGGATCAGAGTGGAAAGACTCGCATATTTCAGAACGCAGACTGCGGGGTATCACAAGTAGCCACTGGCGGCCGTCGGCGTTGTAATTGCGTCGGTGCAGTAGGTCGTCACGAATGGTGAAATGGTGGGCTTGACGACGCAACGCGCGAGTGATTGGTGTTGCCGACGGATCAGTGAGCAAGTCTATCAGCGAGGCGATCCATTTATCCTTGCGTTGTTCGGTAGCGATGGTGTGAACGTCGACGGAAGAAACAACATTGTTAGGTACCGAGCAGGGGGCATCGTTGTCAGGCAAGGGGGAGCGCGAGAGGGCGTCGGCGTCAGCATGCTGGCGTCCGTTGCGGTACAGCACGCGAATATCGTAGTTCTGTAGGCGAAGTGCCCAGCGGGCGAGGCGGCCTGAGGGATCCTTCAATGACGACAACCAGCATAGTGCATGATGGTCGGTGATGACATCAAATGGCCGGCCATATAAATAGGGTCGGAACTTTGTAAGGGCCCATATGATCGCCAGGCATTCCTTTTCGGTGACGGTGTAATTGGTCTCGGCTTTAGTAAGCGTACGACTTGCATATGCCACGACATATTCAGGGAATCCTGGTTTGCGCTGCGCAAGGACAGCGCCAAGGCCAACACCGCTGGCGTCTGTGTGTACCTCTGTAGGGGCCGTAGGGTCGTAGTGGCGTAGTATGGGAGGCGACGTCAACAAACGAAGGAGCTTTGCAAAAGCGTCGTCGCACTCCGACGACCACGAATGGAGGGGCCCGTTACTTCCAAGGAGCTTCGTCAGCGGTGATATGATAGTCGCAAAGTTTCGAATGAAGCGCCGAAAGTAGGAACACAGTCCTACGAAACTGCGCAGTTCTTTGACGGACGTAGGTTTCGGGAACTCGGTCACGGCCCGAAGTTTGGCTGGATCGGGGAGAATTCCGTCCTTGGACACGACGTAGCCGAGTATTTTCAGCTGCCGTGCTGCAAATCGGCACTTCTTTAAATTCAGTTGCAGACCAGCGTCGCTCAAACGCGTCAACACATGCCGGAGGCGTTGAAGATGCGTGGAGAAGTCTGGAGCGAAAACGACGACGTCGTCGAGGTAGCACAAGCACGTGTGCCATTTCAGGTTGCGCAGAACAGTATCCATCATGCGCTCGAAGGTGGCGGGCGCATTACACAGCCCAAACGGCATGACGTTGAATTCGAACAAGCCGTCGGGCGTGACAAAGGCGGTCTTCGGTCGAGCGTCATCAGCCATAGGTACCTGCCAGTACCCTGAGCGCAAATCGATAGACGAAAAGAATTCGGCTCCTTGTAGGCTGTCAATCGCGTCGTCGATTCGCGGCCGCAGATAAACGTCCTTGCGAGTGATCTTATTGAGTCGTCGGTAGTCCACACAGAACCGCACAGAACCGTCCTTCTTCGCAACAAGTACGACAGGAGACGCCCAGGGGCTGTTAGATGGTCGAATAACATCGCGTCGAAGCATGTCGTCGACTTGCTCGTTGATTACGCGGCGTTCTGTGGGAGATACGCGATATGGACGTTGCCGCAGTGGTGGTTGGGCGCCAGTGTCGATGCGATGCGTAACGGTGGACGTGCGGCCGAGAGAAGTTTGAGCAATGTCGAAAGAAGCGCGAAATTCTTCCAAGAGGTCTAGAAGCTGGGAACGCTGGACCGGCGTAAGGTTGTCAGCAATGGAAGAAGCAAATACATCAGCGGGCGATGAACCAGACGTGGTAACAGAACTGAGCGTGCCGGAACTGGGGCAGTGTGTGCCATCTGGTTCGTCCATAACTTGTGCGTCTTCGAGGGGTTCCACGCTGCCGAGACATTCTCCTCGCACCAACGTAACACTGTACGGAGATGGGTTGATAACAAAAATTGACGTGCTGCCCTGAGTGACTTGCACGGTCGCGAAGGGCACCAGCAAGCCTTTCCTCGTGCAAACACGGTCGGTTGGCGAGAGGAGGGCGACGGTGTCGGAGAGACTGGCGCAGTAGACGGACACGGCCGTTGACGAGTATGCAGGCAGTTTGGTGTCGTCTTTGACGAGTACCTTGCTCACAGACGATGGACTGTCAGCCGGCGTCAGATCAGAGAATGGTGAGAGCTCTATTTCGGCGGGTACGCAATGAATCACGGCGTCGTGGTGAGAGAGACAATCCCATCCTAGGATGACGTCGTGAGAGCATGCTGGAATTATAATCAATTCGACGGCGTAAGAGCATCCTTAATCATGACGCGGGCTGTGCACACAGCTGTAGGGTGAATACTTTGGGCGCTTGCTGTACGGAGGGAGAGCCCGGGAAGTGGCGTCGTCACTTTTCGCAGTAGTCGGCTAAGTTTGGCGTCAATAACGGATACGGCGGCTCCAGTGTCAATAAGGGCAGATGCGCGCACACCGTCCACAAACACGTCTAACACGTTTGATGGGCTTCGCTGAGGGCTTTCGCAGTTCGATAGCGTCGCATCCCTTGCCTCGTGGACTGCGACGACTAGTTTTCCTGGTCACGTGTGACCGGCCGTGGCCGCATCGGTGACAGTGATCAGCGTCGTGGTGACGGCGAACGGTGGGTAGATGGAGCTGGGCGAGACGACGGTGACATAGGCGGCGGTGAATCGTAATACGGGCGGCTTGACTGGCTGGGGATGGCTGAGGCTACACGAGGCGGCTGCACGCGATTGCAATAGCGGGCGACATGACCGGCGCAACCACACGCGAAGCAGATCGGGCGGTTGTCAGAAGTGCGCCATCGGTTCGCCGGGGTAGGTCCCATCCATGGAGCAGGACGCGGTGGACGAGGCGTCTGCTGATACGACTGCATGATGGGCTGCATCGGTGGCCTAGATATGGCGTTGGCAAACGCAGCCGGCCCACTCGCTTCGAAGGCTTGAGGTCTGGCGACGGCTTCGGCGTAAGTAAGTGGGGCAGCCACAGGAATCGCTTGGGGTGGCCTGGCTACAACCTGCGCGTAACTGAGCGGCGCAGGTGCCGGAGGGGGCTGGTGGTATTCCGGCATGACCTCCGCAATTTCCTGCTGAATAGCGCGGCGTAAGGGAGCCAGCAGCGTGGTCGACGGCTGTTCAACATGCTGCGGGTGAGGGAAGGCCAGTAGGGAGAACTGGCGGGCAATTTCCTCGCGCACAAATGACTTGATCTCGGCGAGCAAGGCGGACTGATCAGAAATGGCCGACAAGCCTGCGAGATCGGCGTCGCGTGATGGAGGTCGACGGGTCAGCAGTCGCTGCCGGCGCAGCTCCTCGTAGCTTTGGCAGAGCGTAATCACCTCGGCCACAGTACGAGGGTTCTTGGCGAGCAGCATAGTGAAGGCATCGTCGTCGATGCCTTTCAGAACGTGGCGGATCTTGTCAGACTCAGGCATGGCCGCGTCAGCCTTCTTGCACAAGTCCAGGACGTCTTCAATGTAGCTCGTAAAGGACTCACCGGTCTGCTGAGCTCGTTCACGTAAACGTTGTTCGGCTTGCAGTTTACGAACGGCAGGGCGGCCAAACACATCGATGATGGCGGTCTTGAAAGCAGACCACGTGGGGAACTCGGTGGTGTGGTTGTTGTACCACAGGCCCGCCACACCCGCGAGGTAGAAAACCAGGTTGCTGAGTTTGCCTGCCTCGTCCCATTTGTTTGGTACGCTCACACGCTCGTACATCGCAAGCCAGTCCTCAACATCGGTCCCATCCGCGCCGGTGAAGATAGGAGGGTCGCGGATGCGGGGGACACCGGGGAATGCGGTCGTTGTGGAAGGAGACGTTTGCTGAGCAGCGTCTTGAGGCATGGTAGTTGGTAGGGTACGGGATCTCAGCTCCAGGGGCATCGAATAGGAGCACAGCACTCTCCACCAATTTGTTGAGGCGTTTATTGGACGGTAGTCGGCGACGATATGCAATGGCGACAGTCAAGGCACAAACACGGACTCAAGAGCGCGAGCGCGAAGAGCCAAAAGCGACGACCCACTAGAAGGCTATAGAGAGCGCAACCCATTACTCAATAAAGGCTTCCCTACAGTATGTATATATATATATATAGAAAGGCCACAAAGAAAAATAATTAAGAAATTCTTTCCGACGCGCGGAATCGAACGGGCGAACTCTCGCTTTCCAGCCCACCGCGTTAGACGTTAGGCCACGACAGCACCGTCTCTCAGCCTGCTAACGGCGAGCTATTTATATACACCATGTAATTCAGCATGCTTTCTCAGTGGCCACATAGATGGCGCGATGTGCGCGCGTGTTGCGCGCTTTAAAGATCGTCGCCCCGCCCCTGCGAACGCCGTTGCTGTTCGCTCTACAGGGCGTCGTCGCTTTCGTGCGCTTATCTCAAGGAAAGAAGGGGCGGCCGGTGGGGTGCTTCGCTTCGCTCGCTGCAGCGGCCGCGTTTGCGAAAGGAGCGCGCTGTTCAAACAGAAATAAGTAACAACTGTGACAATTAGTTCGCGCTCGTCTTGTGTGTACCTGTTCGTTTGTTTCGTGCGTCCTGCTTTATGTTTGAACAGTGCGCTTCAAGTGTCGAGCTGTGACGCATTAGTTCGCGCTCGTCCTGTGTGCGTTCTTTTCGTGCGTCCTTTGGGCTGGAGCGATGCGCTGGCAATTTCGAGCTGCTTTCCGTTCTTCGCGTTACATTACAATTTATTGCTATCGCAATCATTGCTTCGCCGTTGCGGCGAAACTGTGACTTTTTTAGTACACCAATAAACGAAAGCGGTAGACAGCTGCAACAATGAACGCTCCAGTTACCGATTATTAACACTTCACGCCGTGATCGACCTGATACTACGCTTGCTGCTACTGGTACCGACGACGAAGGACTGCTGTTCGCAAACGGGGAGCTGAATCTTGCGTCGCAAGCGCGAATGCGCGCCGCTGAATGCTTCAGACAGCGACGAATTGGTCAGTGACAGCGACGATATGAAACAAAACAGTGTAAAGAAACGAAAAATCAGCGAACACAGGCTTTAGCCGGAATCTCACACCAACGGATGGCGCGCCGCTTCGAGTACGCGAAGCACAAGATGGCGCTTTCGCCAATCTTGCACGTTAGACGGCGCTCATTTCAATATGGCACCCCCCTACGTGAAAATTTAAAAAGGTGTATAAAGAGTATGAAGTAAATGTAAAAAAACGATGGCTGATCTCTGTGTCAAAGGAATCGGTATTACACGAAAGTGAAACGTGTCGTCGCAGAGGTAGTTGATTGCTTATAGTGCATTGGTATATGAGAGATTGCACAATGTCTACTGTTGTTTGGCAGATAAAGCATCGCTTGTTGTGGACGCACTCACGTTGATGCCTAGTGGCACATCTCCGTACCGACGACTAAAGCCCATGATTATGATTTAACCTTTGCGGTAGCTGTACATATACGTGGACACCGCATACGGTGAATGCCGAGGAAATATGGCATTAACAAGCACATTATAAACACTGATACTCGATATGCACTCCTTCAAGGCGTCGCAGAACGCGAAGTGAAACGCCATGCGCGTCGTGTCTTCCCTCTAGCCTGGCCATTAATTCTCACAGGGCGAACGGGGAACGCGGTGCGACAGCCAGGTGAGCGCTGAAGAGCTATTTTTCAATATGGATAGATGCTATGAGCGAGGCGCTTGGCCTAAAGCCACCTCCTCGAGGTGTGTCAAAGCGTTGACGCAACTACACTTCTAGTGGAAACGCGCCGAATGGGACGGTCGTTGCAACGGCGCATTTGTTTAGATGATAAGCATCTTTTGCTCGGGGCTGTGTTCAGTGGTGGCGTCCGCGCTCCACTGCGCATGCGCGTCCTCTCCCCCTCTCTATCCTCTCCTACGCTCACCCCTTCTCGCGCGCCTCATTCTCTCCTGCGACGAGTAGGCAGCAGCGACGCCTCCGGCGTATTGACGTGGCACGAGAGGCCGATGACCGCCTCTGCTTCTGTGGCTCTAGACGCGGGGCAGTCGTGCTCTCCTTCGCTCGCTGGAGAACCCCACCACGACACCAATGGCACGGACTGCAGAGAGGCAGACGCACATGGTCTTGCGACTTGGCGGGAGTCGAATACCTCGGACGCCGACACTTCCACGCAGCGGGAGCTGGATGGAGAATGGAACACAGTGCTGATTCTACTCCAGAGGAAGGCGCAGGCTGGAGAACGCAAGCAAAAAAAAATGCACCATCTCCCGCTCAAACGAACCATCTCCCCCGCTGCTTTGCATCCACACATGGTTGCCTTTAGGGGGATATGGTGTAATTTTTTCTGAGCCAGGTGTCACACGTGTCACCGCCCCGTTATAAAAGGGACGCTCATAGCGTCCATCCATCCATGTGAGAAGAATGTGTGAAAAATAAAAGGCGCGTTCATGTAGACTGCGTTATGTGTTTGGCGGTACTCAGTGGGCTAAACGCCCGCCAGCCATCGTCGCTGACCGAGAAGTCATGGGTTCGACTCCTGTCAACGGAACTTTTTCTTATAGTTTGTGTTCTTTGCCACTTGATGGCGTTCATTTTGCTGATGTATTTCCGTGAAGAAAATACGTCATGAAAATCTTGGTGGACCCCGGCATGAAACACTTTCGTGTTAAAAAAATAAAGTGGAATAAAAATCAAGTTGCCGCATGTAGTGACCGAACCTACAATCTTCGAATAACGCGTGCGACGCTCTGCAAATTGAGCTATTGCGGCGCTGACTTTCCCATCCACTTTTTGGCTGACAATAATGGCGTCCGGACTGCTGCAGAAAGAGATGGAAGTATGCAGAAGCACGAACATTCGCAAGTCTTCAACCAGATACTTCACGTACAGACGTAGCAACACAGCCAGGACAATTCTCCATAATATATTTCACATAGAAACCCGCTAATAGATATTGAAAAAATAATGTGAGCATGCAGCTTACAGTTTGCACTAAGTAGGTGTTGTTGCTTTACGGACATCGTGAAAGTGGTGTCAAACAGAATTGGTGCCTCTTGTGCAACCACAGTTCCATGACGTCACCAAAACAGGGCACTATAATGCGTGCCATGTTGTCCGTAAGCGGTGTTGTGTTCGTTGACACGAAGAAGCAGTCTACCATGTCGCGTACAGCAGCTGGTGGAGTAGCCCTCGTTTAAATTTCTCGAGAGCTCGGCCAAAAAGGGCCAGGAACCCAGTGTTTGCCCTCCTGGACCAGTCGTCTATGGACATAGCATGCTGAGGTGCCCTCTCAGCTCATGGTAGCTTTCGTTCGGGTTCAGGGATACTGACGTTGGGCTGCAGCGGCCCCTAAGGGTTGGACATGAAGGGATCAATCTCTGTCTTGCAACGCCGAACCTCGTGCACTAGACATGAAATTCAACACGCTCTCTCGAGCCATGATTTACGAGTCGCTACTCCCGATTGGATTTCTTCGCAACCGCAGGGTGCATATAGTCAGAACTGACTCTGACTGCGTCACAAGACGGCGCACTGTCTTCATTTGCGTTCCAGTTTTAGAGCGCAGCACGGAAGCTCCCGTTCATGTGTTCGCGTTGCTGTCGCCGCATACGACCGAATGGCACAAGGGCAAAAGGGAATATAAAATGCGTTAAGGAGACTTCTACTACATAAAATTTATGTAGTGCTATTTTCCAAAGCAGTTGCAAGTAACATCGTGGCTTTGTGGTAGGACACCTGCTTGCGACGCAAACGGCCTGGGTTCGATCTTCAATGGCACCGAAGATTTTTATTGTTTATTTTAGTTGAATCTTTCTCGATTTTTCGGTCACGGACGATTTTTCTCTCACAAGCGTCGGTAGCGACGCCGTCACCGACACCGGAATTTCTGCGACACGAGCTCTCTATTTGCTATCGCGTTAAAAGACAGTGATTGCGGAGCGCAACGGAGAATGAATGAAAGTGATAACTAAGAGGACGAGAGGAGCATTGCAGAGGAAGGTAGAGCCGAAGGATGAAAAGGAAAGCTGAGTAAGACAGTGACGATCGATTAAAGACAGCGGTGCAGGAGTGGAAATCTGCCCTGAAGCAGAGACATCGCCATGGTAGCCTGCCCTCGTCAATTTGGCGATGAAGACATCGCTAATGTGCGCAGTGAGCACCGGCGTTCATACGATAATAGCAAATGATGCACTGGAGCGAGGTCTGCGGCAACTTCTGTAAAACGCGTCAATGTATCAATGCAACAGGCCGCTTGGCCCAATGTCCGTCCAGCCACACCTCTCAAAGCGCCCTGTGAATTATAATTTCAGACCTTTCTGAAAAAGCAACGTGACCGGTAGGAGTGTTCCGAATGCCGCTACTGCTCAAAGGAGCTACCCGAGCAGACGATCAGTGACGCCGATGCAATTATCCAAAGGTCCCACGAAGAGCAGCGTGTCGTTTTCGCCGGCGAAGAGGAGGCATATTGACACCCATAGTAACGTCATAAGAGTGCTGTAGAGCACCACACGCTCCTACGATTCGGTAAGCAGCAAAATAGTAAGCTATAAAAAAGACGCCAGGCCTGCGCGGATAGCGCAGCACAGTCACAGCAAAAGCTGGAAGAGCGGCAGAGACCGTTATACACTCTCTTGTGGCTACTAATACAAGTACACTAGCAGGGTACCCACTACGACACATATCATAATTTTTGTGAAGTTGGGAAGCTCCGACCACGACATTATTCGTCATTCTGCGGAGAAGCGAGGTACCATCTGTAAGGAATCATGTGCACTTTGTTGATGCGATGGTCGATGAAAATGAAGAATTATGGCTGAGCCCTTTGTAATGGGTTCGAACTTTAAAAGACGCTCTAGTTACGTAACTCGCATAGTGTGACGCCCGTTCGTTATTGAACTCTTCCGCCACGCTTTATAACATACGTTAACGTGTAATAGAGGAACAGATCGTAAAGGCGTGTTTCGATAGGGCAGCGCACATTGTAACCGTTTTCCGATAGGACATGTAGTTGAAAGAAACAAGGCATACTGTGCGTCATCTTAAGACGTCGGAGAAGGCAGTGCGCCTCGTGGTAATAGAGGATTAAGGCGAAGCGCGTTGGAAGTGTGAGCAAGCCCATCCGCAGCCAATGCTTTAAACAAGGCAGATGCAAATCAGCACAGAAAGCGACATCCAGTTGATGTTTAGTTGACGTTAACCATAACCATGACAGGCCAACAGATACAGTGGGATGCGACCATGTCCGATGCTACCGCCGCTGCTATGTCAAACTACCGCTCTCGGGTTGCTTGTGGTATATATATATATATATATATATATATATATATATATATATATATATATATATATATATATATATATATATATAGAGTTACATGACAGGCCAACAGATACAGTGGGATGCGACCATGTCCGATGCTACCGCCGCTGCTATGTCAAACTACTGCTCTCGGGTTGCTTGTGGTATGTATATATATATATATATATATATATATATATATATATATATATATATATATATATATATATATATATATATATATATATATATATATATAGAGTTACATGACAGGCCAACAGATACAGTGGGATGCGACCATGTCCGATGCTACCGCCGCTGCTATGTCAAACTACCGCTCTCGGGTTGCTTGTGGTATATATATATATATATATATATATATATATATATATATATATATATATATATATATATATATATATATATATATATATATATATATATATATATATATATATACATACCACAAGCAACCCGAGAGCGGTAGTTGACATAGCAGCGGCGGTAGCATCGGACATGGTCGCATCCCACTGTATCTGTTGGCCTGTCATGTAACTCTATAAATATATATATATATATATATATATATATATATATATATATATATATATATATATATATATATATACATACCACAAGCAACCCGAGAGCAGTAGTTTGACATAGCAGCGGCGGTAGCATCGGACATGGTCGCATCCCACTGTATCTGTTGGCCTGTCATGTAACTCTATATATATATATATATATATATATATATATATTATATATATATATATATATATATATATATATATATATATACATACCACAAGCAACCCGAGAGCAGTAGTTTGACATAGCAGCGGCGGTAGCATCGGACATGGTCGCATCCCACTGTATCTGTTGGCCTGTCATGTAACTCTATATATATATATATATATATATACATACCACAAGCAACCCGAGAGCAGTAGTTTGACATAGCAGCGGCGGTAGCATCGGACATGGTCGCATCCCACTGTATCTGTTGGCCTGTCATGTAACTCTGCTTGATGCGGTTATGGTTAACGTCAACTGAACATCAACTGGATGTCGCTTTCTGCGCTGATTTGCATTTGCCTTGTTTAAGGCATTAGCTGCGGATGGGCTTGCTTAAACGGCATGCCTTCGCCCGCCGTTTATGCTGGCCTAAGACACAGCTGGATAAAAGTACTCTCCAGCCACCCTCCGTAAGAACCTAGCCAAAAGACACGATTTCTCGAACCCTTCAGATAATACAATGGCTAGGGATCCTGTGCACCATTTAGCCCATTGGCAATAATCGCTGCGATCCTTTCCGCAATTGCTTAACGTCCATTGATACAGCAGGCTGCGTCCCCACACTTTAAATGCATGACTATGATCTGAATATATCCGATGCCTTGGGACTCTATTGTAGCAAATAAT